>NW_008824035.1:1302934-1327066 GCF_000699105.1 Pygoscelis adeliae
ACTTCAGATGCCTCTCTGCAACACCAAGTGCTCAGGCAAGCCAGAAAGCAGGAAAAAAAAAAGTCAGTTTTTACAAAACCCTTTTTAAACCCAAACTGCAGGTGCCATTTGTAATCCAAACCCCATTTTTTATTTTGCTGGAGAGGCCATAGCTTATTAAAGCTGAAAGTTAATTAGACTTGCATAGCTTAACACTTCAGCTTTTCATTTTTTGTGAACCATTCCACTTCAAAAGTGAAAAAACTTACTATTCTGTGTTGTTGTGTCACGCATCAGGAGTCTTGATGCCAAAAGGAATGGTTGCAGAAAGGAATACTTTAAAGCCTGAAAAAAAATAATTAGTGGGGGTTTTTTAAACAGAGGTTTTATATGAAAAAACAAATCTGTATCTTGAGTCTCTAAAGACTACAGATCACGATCTCCTCTCCAGTTCTTTTGTAAATATTCCTGTATTGGTCTTGTCAAATTTAGCCCAGTAAATATGAGACCTTACTACAAGACAAAAAGCAACCCACCACCACTTAATCAGCTAACGCATGTAACTGCTTGTTGTCAAGGCAGTGGCAATGTGCTTTACACTCATTTTTGACTGTGCTGTTAAGCAGGGCATTATTCTCAACCTCTCTCTAATGACAACAGCAGAAAGGGCTGGTGACAGCTTGATCAACTGCCTAATGAGATCAGGAAAGCTGAATTACAGTAACCTAGCTAAATGATAAAACCAAAACAAACCAGAGGATTTCCCAATCCAGTCTGACTTTACCGTTCTTTTACGATTCCTTGGCCACCCACTCTGGCCACACCGCCGTGGATGCCTGTGGTATTTGAACATTTCCTTTTAACAGCAAGCTCTTCAAGTTGTCCTGCCCGACAGAGAAGAGGATGTTTGAGGAAGAGCATGGGGAACATGTCTGCGCTGCCACTAGTTACCCCAGACGCCTCTTTGAAAGGGAGATGTCTTTCGGGGATCATGCTATGGGAGATGAACCCCCTACATGAACTCAAGAAGCAGCAGGTGCTGACCTTATAGTCTCCCTTCTAAATCCCATGTAAATGCCAAATCAGAGCCTGTGGAACTAAATTAGTAATCATCTCCATTCATTTTCATAGTTCTTTACAAGTGACTCAAGTAAAGGATCAGAAGCTAGTGAGATCTGAGAGCACCTAAGCTAGGCCCAGGCTTAGCTCTTCACTTGCTCCACTCTTTTTCAAGGAACTGGTTTGGTAAACCACTGTCCTATTTTGTTGTCTGGTTTGTCCATTCTCAGGCCACCCTGCCACTCTGATCCGCTAAACAAAGCAAATCTCTCTGCATCTCACAGCCTCCTTCTCTTAGTCCTCGTGAAGCTCTTGCCTACTTTTTATGGTGATGATTGTAGTTCAAGACCTGTATGTCTCCTCCTCAGATGTCTGGTTTACACTGGCATATGTAGCTCAGCACTCACTGGCTACCCACCGCTTTGGAAGAGTATGTAGGAAAGCACAGTCTTGCTGTGTCACAGACCTTAGATTTGCAGGACAGGACAAACAAAATGCATTTAAGGGCCACCTAACCCTGTTTGCATTTAAGTTGATGGCAAAAACTTTCAAACTACGCCAAGAGACTGTGAGCAATGCTTGGTGCTTTTAAAAACCCCACCCTCAACTTATGAAGCTGCATGATCTTTCGGGGGGACGGGAAAGGTTTCAGAGGGGTGGGAAAGGTTGTGCCATCTCACCACCTTAATTCACCATGATTGCAAGGAGTTTAAAAAAAAAAAAAAAGGAAAGAAAAAAAGGAAGCAGCCTGTTCCCAAAAGTCTGCCGAACTGCTTTCACCAAGAGTTTTGCATGGGGAAGTACAGGACTCTTCTGCTCGCAGCCATTTCACGTAGGCTCCAGATTCCCTTCTCCTCTGGAGTAAGATGAGTAGGACAACAGTTTCTCTACATTATCTGCAGTGTCTCATCGACCAGCTGAAACTACATTGTAAATGGGACTTGTCAAGGGGAATTCAGTCCCAATGCACTGAGCTAAAATGATGGTTGGCAGAGAGCTTTAAGCCATGGAAATATGGTGATGTTAGCAAAAAAGGTGGATGTACCCTTCTCCATCCCAGTGAGATGCCTGTACAGATGATTTCAGGCTGTTTAAACAGAGGCAGAATCTTGAGGCAGTAACTAGAGAGAGGGGAGGGAAAAGCAGCAAAGTCTTCCTGGTGAGGACAAGCCACCCACAGCACCCTGCCCTCCTGCTTTGGACTAGCCAGCTCTGCAGTCTAGACTTCAGATCTGGACTGGACCAAAACTGGGACTGCACTGGTCCTGCTCCTCCAGGCATCAACAGAAAGGAGCTATCCTGCTACATGCTTTGAGTAGGGCAATCTGGATTTTCAGTGATCTCATTTATAACCTAATTCAGACTTCTAACTTGTAAGCTGGACTTCTTGTAAAATTTAGAAGGTGAAATCCATACAACCATAAGCAGCAGAGTGAAACACAGAAAATCTCTCATCCCTTTCCATGTCATAGCAGTATACCATCGGGGCAGACTGTACGTTTCTGATGTATTCTAACTCCAGTTCACCTGTTCCCCAAAACTGTTTGGGTCCTAGAGGCATTTTAAGTATTTCTCACTTGAATTTTATTTCTGTCTCTACAGGAGGAAAAAAAAAGAAAAAACCCAGCTCCGAGTCATATTAAGTATTTGAACAGATTTCTGCAAACCAAGAACAAGCCATTTCTGATCTAGGTCATCTTATAAAGATACTACAGTGTCACTGTGCTAAATTTCTACGCTCCGAGACAGAGCTGCCACTAGCTAACTTGCTGCATTGACACAGATTCTGAGAAAAGCCTCAGGAAATACTTCAGGCAGGTTTCTCTGAAGACAGAAAAACACAAATCACATTTCTAAATGGCTGCACCCGACCCCACCAGCCCACTCTGTTTCAGATAATCAAAGTACCACACAACACAGCTTGCTCTTGTAGGAAGTAACAACTGATAACATGCCAGTCTTTTTGCAGTTTTTCACTGGAGGGCTATCTGACTCCGGCTTTCATTCAGCTTGCTGTATTAAGAGAGCAAAAGTTGGCCGCAGTGCACTCCAAGTTTGCTAAGCAGTGTTTAACAGAGATAAGGGGGGAAGTAAATCACAGTTGGACATCGCTAGTCAGCCTGCAGCCACACTCAACTCAGGCTGGATATGCGCAGTTACATTCAACCCCAAGCCAATATATATCCTTTGTTGTGCAAATCCTACATCTTTCCACCTTCGCAACCTGTTACGTCTTTCTTATTGACCAAGTTCAGCTACTTTCTCTTTCTCTCCTGACAATTAAAGTCAAACTGATCCTTCCTGCTAAGCTTCCTGAAGGCTAGGATAGCATGGGAGAGGAAGAGGCCTGGGGAGCTATGATTTTGCAGGGAGGAATCATGATTTCTAAAGACAAATCAGTGACAAATATTGGAAAGCAAAGAGGAATAAATACTCTGTTCTCCCTCATTTGGTACAAGCGTGAGAGCTTGTAGATATTCAAACGTACAAGCTCTCTGATGACCACCACCCATGCCCTCTGCAGCCTCCCTCCTGGCTACATTCACAGAGATACGGACTCCACCTTTCCAGAGCAATGTCACTTGAAAAAGATTCATCCTTTGTCTATCATACAGCAGAAGTAACCGGAGAAATAAAAGGTGGACTACCTGCCCACTGCAACAAGTTAGGTTTTTTTAATTACATATGAAGAATTACATTTGTTTTTTAAAAAAGGACAAAAGTATATAATAGCCAGATTTAGGGCTACCACTGAAAATGAAGTCCTGAAATGCAGAGAGTAAGGAAAGTTCACCACGGGTACAGACTGAACTCAGACCTGTCTTGCTTACTGAATGCGTCCCCGTTAATGATCAGCATTACATGTGTCAGCAGCACCAGCGCACTGTGACAGGGCAGACGGCAAGATGCTTTCTTGCTATTATCATGAAACATGACTCAGTTTTCGTGCCTCCATGAAGAACTGTCGCACACGTCAGCTTAAAAAAAAATTACATGACCTGTCATGAAGGTAAAGCAGTTTTCCTAGCATGAGTACAATTCACAGTGCAGTCCCCACAAGCCACAACTGGAAATTTAGAAACAACGTAATGAAAATGAGATTAAGAAATGTATATATTAAAGATCACATAGCTTTAAAACAAGAGAAAACCTTTAGAGCTATGCAGGATGGATTTACAAAAACTATCAATGTTATCTAGCACCCAGAATGATCGATTCAGTTCAAACCACCACGTACTCCACTATTTAAAAAGTCCGTGCTTCTAAAATGTCAGAATTATACCCTGAATTAGAGTCTTCAAGTAATGCCTTGAAGCTTGCCCTATGACGGTGATGTCTTTGCACACCTCTGCCCAGAGTTTATTTTAGAGTCTCTAATTTGTTCTATTTTTAAAAGAAAGTGGTAAGAAATTTTATTCTCACGGTCAGGAAACCGCTTCTCACATTCATTTGTCCTAATCGTTTCTCACAAATATTGCTTCTCAAACACCATCATATGTACAAAGTGTAATTAAGATGTTCTAGATAAATGAATAGATGACAAGTCTGTTTGCACAATGGGAGGGAAAAAAAATCCACCCTGAACAAGCTGGAGGTTCCTGAAGCCTATAAGGGGGTAACTTTGCTGGTTTATAGCAAATCAGAGTTGTACTACCTAAAATTGATTAAAGGGGACCAGTAAATGAAACGCTGCATTTACAAACCTCCACTAAGGTGACACTGACAACTACAATGAAATCCATAAATCAGAAGAAATGGACAGATTAATGCTTCTGCCATTTTGTTCTGCCAAAGCCATTGCAGGTGTCTCAGACAGACCATGTTTTATACGCAGTGTGCACTACAGCGGTTGAGCAGAGGAGTCAGGAAGTACTTCCCCCTGAGCTGTCCACCCCCAGGGCTTGGCTCACCAAGGCACAGATACATACTGCTCTTACTTATTTCCACTGTTCATTTTGACAAGTGCCGAAAGTCATATCGATACCGGTAAATGCATGCACCGTTGCCTCCAAACTAAACAAAGCACTCGTTGCACTTTGTGAGCAAGCTAGACAGGTAGCAGGAGACTGTCAGAACTGCACATGGCAAAAAAAAATCCATCTACTGAGTATGTCAAATTTGCAGGTGCTCTAAACACATCTCCTAGCATCAAAAATGACCCATGACTAGTTTGTCCCCAGGCCTTCAAGTCACAGACCCAATGGCCAGCACTAGTGAGTAGGTTTGAATACCCGCTGCATACTGAAGATCTCCTTTTTACTAGTTCAACATCTCAGCAGAAGCCACCTGAACTGCGACATTTCCCTCTTCCAAACTGGGGCTCAGAGCCACCACGTTTTGCAGTTGGAGACAGCAACATTTTTTCATCCCACAATCTTAAATACTTCATAAGGGTGGATCCCAACTTCACAGACTAAGAAACAAGCACAGAGAAGCACATGTAAAATTGTTATAGGACTGATTCTCCTTTCAATTATTTTCAGGTTTTAAGCTTTCAACGTTTGCAAAGCACTGAAAATATTTCTCCAGTACTTTTTGTTGAGTGACAGCATTATTAAATTTCATAATTAAATTGGTATTTATAGAAGAACTGGTGATAAGATCTGTAAATGAACTCCCACGCACCAGAACAAATGGAATTACAAGAAGCTAGGAAAAAAGGTTTGTGCTCTCCTCTTCATCCTGTTGCACCCAAAAAAGGCATTTACGTGAACAGAAAACCAGACATTCATAAGTCTGTATGGCATCACAGCTCTGGGGTCACATCTGCAAACACGCCATTCATTCAAAAAGTCAAATTTCAAAATCCTTGCTTATGCTTACTCTCTGCCATGACTGTTCATTTCTACTCCCAGCTGTCTGCTTTCTCCTGTGGAAGCAAGGGGTCAGGCTGTGAACGTCAGTCCCAGCCCCTTCCCAAGGCAGGTGCCACAAAATCAAGTCAGGGCTGTATGCAAAATGCCACCTAGCTCTCAATCTGGTTGCAAAACCAAAGATGCATACGCACATACTTAAAACACTTCTTAAAGGCCGTCCATCAGAACATCAACTGGGCACAAAGATTTCCAGAGGGAAACCGCGTCAAGTGACTGAAAACCCCATTGATATCAATGAGGCAGAACCCAACATAGGGGAGTTTCACAGCTCGGGCACTGCAGACGTGGTGGAGCAGGCGGATGAGGGACACAGAGAGCACCAAGCTGCTCAGGCCTCTCATCCTCCACGGACGCAGAGCATCCCGGATACATCAGAGGAACTCAGGAGAGTCAAGTGCCCAGCTGTGTTAATCATGGCTAATCAAAAGCCAGGAGAGAAGACCCGGGCACTGAGGAAACATAAAGATAAATCGCTTTAGGGAATCTTTTTGCACACTTGGTTCCCACTACCAAGGTAACATTTTATTTCTGTTACCCTCAGCTGGACTCCTTAGACAGCACTGCTCATTCCCACACTGGCCTGGTGTGGGAAAACACAGCCAGAGGGAGAGCTGAGCGCCCAGGGACCCGTCTTCCCTTCCTTCCTAAGCGGCCGGCCGTTAGTCATGAATTAGTCCCAAGGAAAGGAACTGGATTAGTGATTGTTCACTTTCTAGCACACTGCTGTCTCGTATCACACCGAAAATCCCACCAACGCCTCAGTCACACAGATGGCACAATAATTAACGTACTGCTAGGAGGAAAATTATCCTCCCTGCCCCTTCTCCCCATGGGACAGAAATCAAAGCAGGGCAGCGAGAAGGTCTGCATCCCCAACCCTCACACTTCATAGAGTCTATCACTTAGGTACCAATTACCACAGCTATCAGCTGCCCAATACTCTGAGAGGAAAAAAACACATCCCATATCTAACTAGACAGCATCACGTCAGAGAAATAGCCAACCATTTCTCAGGCCCAAGGAAGGAAGGAAGGAAGGAAGGAAAGGAGTAGGTAATTTTACTGTGCTATAGATACAGAAGATGAAAAGTACTTCATGGGAAGTATAAAGCAGAAAGCAAGAAATGTACATTGATTTCAATTTCCCAAAATGTTTAACCATAGGTTGGTTTTTGCAGCCGTATGTCGCAGAGCTGTCTAAATCCACTGCCAGCCATGGATTCAGCAGTATTTCCAAGCTCACAGTGTAATTCTGGAACCACCACATTGTACACACGGTTTGGTCACCAAGACATCTGCCCAACACGAGACTCCGGCTGCAAGTGTCATTGCACTGCCTCTGCTGATCCCTGAAAGCGATCCCAAGCAGCAGGTAACTCGTTGCAGCCTTCCTGTGATACGGGATTCACCGATAAAGTCCCTTTGTAGGAAAAGAAGGGTTAATTCATCTCTTTAAAGAACTATAATTAGTCCGACAGGAAAGTCAATTCTGTCTTCCTGATTCAGCTACAGTGAGTGCCAAGAAGTCTGAACATGTGTGCGGGGAGGGCAGATACATGCAGCCTTCAAAGGCAAGCTCCGGTCCAGCCCCACTACCTTTGATGTAACCAAGCACAATGTTTGCCTACCTGCTCTGACACCTGAATTTATATGGGGGACACAGGTTGATTTCTCTTTAGCAATCTTGTTTATAAAGTATAATGCTTCGCTGGTTTTTGTTTGCTTTCTTTTTTAAATCTGACTAGGAAACCCAAACTGTGCCATACCCAACTCTCCTGCACCAGTGCTGCCTGAATTTCAAATACAGATGATGCTTTCTTTTTTTTTCTTTTTTCAAAGACCAAGCAACTCTAGTATAACACAATTACAATAAGTGGTCTCTAAATAAGACCTTCAAAAATTATCAGTCCCTGTAGTTGATACATGCAGCTTGCTTTGTAGATCTAGTTGAATAAAACATTAAAATGCAATAGTGGATGAGTTTTACAATACTTTTTTTCCCCCAAGAAAATTTAATTTCATTTATCAGTTCAGCCTCAAGTCAGGAGTTCAATATTTAGTTCCTATATTTAATTACATTTTCTGTTCATCATGGCCTTTTCTAGATAAATGTTTAATCAGGGTGTTCACTGTAATATAAAAATTACTAGAGTGAAAAGAATGAAGTAATAATGTTCTCATCCTTATACGTAATGTCATATGTTAAATTCTAGAAGGTTGATTAAAAAAGGGCAACAATGTCACTGAATGAAAAACCCACTAATAAGCCCTCAAGGAGAAAATGAGCTAAGTAGTGGTAAAAATTAACAACCAGAATATGAAACCATCATACCTTTTAGAGAATATCAGGGACCCATTCATGCTTCAATAAGATGCAATAAAAGCAGAATATAAATTTAAGTTCAATGCATCCCAATTTCACCCATACTATACCGGTGACAACAATTCCATTGCTAAAAATGCAGCACAGATTTATCTATCTAAATAACGTGCCAGGTTTGGAGGCAGAATCAGCAGTCCACATACCGGCATTATCAGAACCATCACCTGGCCTATCACTTGCGCACCGGGTCAGAGACTAGAAGTCTAGTCTTTGTTATTCCAGTAAAAAAACCTACGCGTCCTGATACAAATTCCTCATGACCCCAAACCCTCCTATTTCATGAAAGTGCAAGGAAGGGCTAATGCTTATTTTTGACAACGTCTATGTGGAACATGAGTGATAAGCATTGATACTACTGTCATCACTGTTATCCACCTGTCACTTTGTCTTTGCCCACAATGAATCGCTTTGTTTTCCATGATTATTCAAAATAAAACTTGCTATGGACCAAATATTTCAGTTACTAGAAAATAGGCAATTTTACTGTAAAACCTGCTGCATAAAAAATTATATATTTCCTACATATTTCCAGGTAGTTCTTCCTGGCTATGACTCCGTAATATAAATATACTCTCTCATAGTTTTGTCTGGTTTGCAGTCCTGTTTTCTACACCTCTTTTTCTTTGTTGTAGTCACTGGTGAGGCCATTTTTTTCCTTCAGAAATTACTCATTTTTAATGGGCACCATCAGCCTTCTGTTACTGTCTTTGCTTATTGTGAGTAGACCAAACTTCTAACTCTTCTTTTTTCTAAATCGTGTAAAGACATGTTGTTCGTCAAACCCTATCTGCAGAGAAAGTTTCTTTCTAAACTAGGCAGGAGGTTTGCTTCATAAAGCATGAATTATTACTCTGATTTTTCAGCATTTTTTTTTCCTTTACTGTTAAATAGTTTTTTGACATTTAAACTTGATGCAGCCACATAAATCTCCTGAAACTATATAAAATTTACTGGCTTTTTAGACAAGCTTCCTTTTTAGGAAACTCTGCAAGGTTTTTCTTATCCATCAACATCCTCCATTTAGTAGCCTGAAGAATGCATGGCTTCAATTCTTTCTGCCTGTCTTCTGTGCCTCCCAGAAGTTAAAGCAGGGAGCCTATTGACCACCATCCTAATTTGGGAGATGTCAGGTGACTGTCACACACACTACTGAGGCTGTTCTGAAAGTTCAGTCACCTTAACTTTCAGAGACTTGAAAAGATAAAGACTGAAACCTCCAATATAGGCACTGCCTCTGTTCTGGAGATCTGAACTGCCAGAGCATTTTGGCATTTTGTTTTCCAGTTCAAAAACCTACTTTGTCTTAGGGCTCTGGCAAGCCGGGGTTTGGGGGTGAGCTGGGACAGCCTGAGGTGCTAATGTCCCCAAGCACCTACTCTGCAACACCCTCTCTGGTAGGGACACCGGAACAAGGCACGTGCCACATCTGCAGCCACTGGCAGCACAGAACAGCTGGCTGTCCCGGGGGCACAGCTGGGCAGCACAGCTGGCTGTACTGGGAGAAGGGACAGTCCTGCTCCCCCTCAACCCTGCTCTGGCCACCAGCTCCCCTATAGACTCCTCTGGCACTCATGCAGTCCACAGCAAACAACTCTGGGGAGCTGAATCCTACTCTCCGAGAGGCGGCGAGTATTTTTCTGCTGGTGTCAGAGTCTCAGAAGCTCAACAAGCAGCCTGGTGAACGCTAGCACTAGTGTGCAGGACGAGATAGGAGTGCACGGCAAGGAGCACACAAGGGTCCAGGACCATCCCTTCCGGCCAGACAGCGCATCGGTTCACTGCTAACATGAAACTTTGATGACACTTCAGTTGGGCTGTGCCAGCTGGGACAACCTTTTGCTAGTGCAACAACAGCACTGGCAAGCCATCCATTCTGTTCTCACTGATCTTGGGACAAAAACCACCAGAAAAATGTTTAAGACGAGTCTAACAGCCATGAACCTGTAGCAGAGAGGGAGGAATTCCTTACGCTGCAATCAAATCTGCCAGAACTTGTCCATCAGAGCCCTTATACAGGGCAAAAATTTCCGCTCTTGCAAGGGTTCAACCCAGTTAAAATTAGTGTTGAGAAAAACTGAAGAACATAGTGTTTCAAATGCCCCATGCTGCATTGCTGTTAATGCTTTGAAAATCAACCCAAAGGCAAAGTGATTCAACTTTGCATTTGGAGCTTAGCTTTGCAAAAGGGGAAAACACACTTTGGCCAGGAACCTAAAATATTTTCAAGGACTGAGGTCCAACAGAAAGCAGGTTTAAGGCCTCTGTTTTCATAACAAACACTTTAACAATAACATTTTGTTCCTTTGCTTGCTTAAAAAAAAAAAAAACCCCTGCCATATATGAATGCAAATGATATACAGATTTCTTGTAAAGATTTCCTCAAGTACCCGGAGGAGTAAAAGCCCTAAGGATGACTGCTAACCTAGCTCAGGGCTGTCTGCACTTTAGGACAACATCCCTTTTCTTGTGATTATCCTGTTTTCTTCATTGTCAGCAACTCCCTCAACTTTTCTAGAGATCTCTGAAAAGGCCGAAGGAAAGAGGTCAGGGGAGAAATATGCAAACAAAAGAAAGCACCCTGAAAGACCAAACAGCAGCAGTACCTTCAAATGACACAATACTGTACTTCATCTCATGAAAGTAAAAGCCTCTGTCCGCTAAGCTATAGCTTCAACAGGCTTCACAGTTTAACCCCAAAGGGAAAACACCCAGCGTATATTGCATGAAAGGCAACAGCCAACCCTGAGTGCCAGTTCATGTCTTCTCCTTCAAATAGGCTTAGAGTCTGCACAAAATCAACCACATAAAACCATTTTTGTAAGCGGTGGAAATTTGTTTTCACGAAGTAACTGGGAAGGCAGAAGAGAGATGTAATAAGACACTGAGCTCTTCCCTTTCAAAACACCAGCTTGCATCCAGCTCATATCAATGACGGACAAACCTGTCACATGAGGGTTACCCAGTGATCTGGACCAGCATCCATATTCCTAAAAAGCACATCTCTTTATAGAAAACTCAACCCAAAACAGAGCTTAATTCATTAGAAAAGCAAAATGTGGAAAATGAAAAACAACTGTGGTGCCATTTCTGCATGCCTATGACCAATGCAAATCATGTCTAGATGCAAGCATCTTACGCTTAGGACTTTATAGCCCACGACCCCATAGCCGGCATTGGTCTCACGCACTAATCTCATTTTCAAGAAATCACAATTACTGCTACACACTAGTGCAATTCTCTTAGGTGGTAACTGAATTTAACCAGATTTTTCCAATATGAAACAACTAAATAAATATATCAGCAGAGGAGAGAGCAGTAGAACAAGAAGAAATAAGTTTTTATCTGCAGGTAAAGTGGTTCTTATTTACTCATCCCTTACAAACACTCTGAGAATATGCTCTGCTGAGCATTAAAATGCTGTAAGACACTCAAGACAATAATCTCTTATGTATGAACCATCCAGCCGAGGGAGAAGGAAAATTATATTCCACATTTAGTTTTGCTGATGTGACTGCCTCCTAGTAAAGACTGGAAGGATTAGAAGAATTTTCAATGGTTTTGTGGGTTTTTACTTTTAATTTTAGTCTATGCAGTTCATTGAACAAACTAAAATACAGCAGCACTAAATCTGGTATGATTTGGTATAACTGGTATGACTTTGTCTATATTAGGAGACACAAAAAAAAAAAAAATCTGAAAAACCCCACGTGCCTTGGGTTGGCACTGACATGTTAACATAAATTTCTAGTGTAAGCAGGATATTATGTAAATATTTTAATTCAGATGTGGATATATGTATATGGGGATACATGCACTGTGTATGTTCACCCCATTCCACAGAAGTAGTCCTGGCCCAGAGAGCTGAGCTGACTACACTAACAGAGTAGGATTAACCTACTAGAAAAATCTTCACTTTTACTTTTCCAGAAACATGGCATTCCTCCTCAAAAACTCATGGTTTCACAGCCCAGATCTGTGATTTACTGTTGGACCAAGAACAACTCTCATACTCCCCAGATCCTCAGGTCTTCAATGTTTTATTTGGGTGTTTTTCAGACCTGGAAGAGAACCCCGGAGATAACGGAGGGGAAAAGACAACCGAGGCAAAGGGGCTGTGCCCAGTAATGCCAGCAAAATGAAAGAGATACCAGAAGATGTGCAAGAGAAACAAACTACATCAATACAGATATCTCTGTGTTGTTCAGACACAGACACACACACACTTACCAAGCTCCTTTCTACTCTTTGCACATGCTGGTTACGTCAGGCATCCATCCCCTTGAGTCTCCCTCAGGTAATCCACCTCTGTGGGCAGCTCAGACTGCAACCACTTTTTCCAAACTTGCCAAAGACATACACATCAGATACAGAAGTTTCTCTGAAAATTACATTTGTGAACACCCAAGCCAAGCAAGATTTCAGGCCTGAACCAACAGCAAATTCTGCCTCTGAAAGCATCGTGACAATAAGCCCGTCAGCTCCCTGGGCTTCAGGCTGGAAGTGTTTGTTGTTGAGGAAGACCAGACGAAAAACCAACTCCGACAGAGCGGCATGACTCATAGCACTCACCTCAGCCAATATAGTCCTGACAAAAATATCACGGGACTAGAAAGAGCAAGTAATCCTTGGCCATCTTGCAAAACAAAAGGTAACAGACTCAGAGATCTTATGTTTTTAAAACAGGGCAAGACTGCCACGTGACAGTGTGATGCTAATGACTCTATTTCAAGAACCCTTCAGAGTAACGGACAGGAGGGAGAGGGGGGAGAGAGAGAGTAATTAAGGCTTTATAATTATTATTTTTAAACAGAAGGGAGCTCAGTTGCAAGGCTGAGCCTCTCCACAGCAGCTCGGGCCGCTGCAGCAGGGATCGCCGGAGCTGGGGCTCAGCTGGCCACAGCTCCAGGGCAGTGTGGGCAGGAGCGGTGCAGGCAGGAGCAGCGCGGCACTGCCAGGCAGCAAGTCTCCAGTCCAGCCCAGGAATGGGAAACTGGCACGTGGCCCGCGCCACCTTAGACTACCAGTTATTACAAGGCATTACTGGCAAAGCTCCTGCAGCCATAGAAAGAGAGGAGGAAAATTAACTCAGGTTTAATAAACACTGTAGGGTAAACATGATTTCAGATAGACACCAGATATAAATACTTAGTTTTTCCTTAAAGACACAGTCAACTTCTAGGCAACAGCATCCAGATCTTAAAACAAGGTCACCCACAGCTTTTCCTTATGTCTATCTAAAAGAAACGTCCCAAGAGGTTTTTTCCCCCCTCCCCCATTTCAAACACAGGATCACAATGTCTCAGATGACATTAGAACAAATTGAGAATAGGGGATGGTGTATGACTGAAGGCAGGTGTCTGTTACAGCCCAGCGAGCTAGAGTATCCTTAGCACCAGATAACCTTTCAGTCAAGACAAAAAACATAACTAGGGCAAGCGTGTTTGTAGGGTCAGGACCTGAACAGAAACCCATACAGAGAGTTTGGAAAACTTCACCCCCATGTAAGAGTGCTGCCAAGAGCACCCAGCGATACAATGGGCCTCGACTGTACAGATCAGAAGGATAAACACATCTCCCAGTTGTACGGACAACGAACACTTTCTACTGCTTTTGCATGCTTGGAGCCTTGATATTTTGGAATTGCAAAATACCAGCAGAGACTCTCGAACAGCAAAAAAAATTAATAAATGGAACCAGAAGAGAAATGCATAAGGGCACACAAGGCACTCAATTGTCAGGTAGTCTTTAGAGAATATGTGACAATCTCTTCCAAATAGATAGCAAGACATTATTATAATGCAGCATCTGAAGAAATAGCAAGGTAAACCTCAGCCTACAGGTTTGGCACACATCCTACATTTCATGAATCTGTTATAAGAAAAAATATTCTGGTTCTTAAACTACACCTCAAAATCATCAGCTATTTCCTTTTTAGTGCAACACCGTCAGGGTTCTTCCACTCATGCAGGTGCCCCTCTCAGAAGACAGCACCATTAATGCCTTAATTTTGACACGTTGTTGATAGAAAATTCCTGCTATAAATTACACTTGCTGTCACAAACAATTCGTGCTGTGCCACACTGTGCTGGCCCAAAGTTTCTCCCTAGCATGCTGTTGGCAACTTAATGGAAATGCATCCACTAGCTCAGATTAGCACTTCCTCCAGAGCAGCAAGATGAACTGCAGAAGATGAGAGGGTTTTGCTAGCAAGTATCATAGAAAGCAGCCGAAAACACAAGATAAATGAACATAACCATAACAAAAGACGGAAAGTAATACTAAGTGACAACCCATCCACTTTTCTCCAAAGTCCTATATTGATGGGTAAGTACAAGATCTAGCAATCTATGTTCTGGAGGGGAGTTGCAGTGTGAAAGGCTGCCATCCAAATAAGTCCCATTTAAAGCAAGACTAAACTCTGAAGGCAAGGAGGGAATAAATCATATGAGTAACTGCGCGTTACAGCTAAATGCCAGCACATTTCATGGGATAAGACAGCCAAAATACATACAAATATTAAAAAAAGGATGAATTCTCCATGAGACGGAACAACAAGAGATAAAGGAGGCCCCAGGAAATTTTGGTCTTGCTTCCAAACGTCATGGACACAGTTAGGTTGGGGCAGAACGGAACCAATATGTCCTCACAGCCTTGGAAGTCCACATTACAGCAAATTACACGTATGATAATGAAGATGCACTGCAGATAGGAATCATGTAAACAGCAAAGAGTCCAATTATATAGTCTCTGCTGACAAAATCAGATCTGCAAGATCGATTTACCTAAAGCTAGTGAATGAATTAGTGAGAGGGGGAAAAAAAAGAACAAACCAAAAGAACAAACCATGCATCCCCCTGCAACAGCAGAATTAACAAAGAAAAATGTGAATACCCTCCGGGGAGTTTCCACTCTGCACATGCTTCCCAATTACTTTACAGCAGCCACATTTCAGCGTAGAGCAGGAAAAAGACAAGAGGGCTCTGTCCCAGCTTACAGTTCAATTAACACATGACGAATCTGAAGATTTCAAATTCCTTTCAGGTGTTGATCCATGAATCCACCCACCTGCATTCCTACAAATATCCAAGAATATCCGGGGAGACAGACTGACATGTGAACACTCCCATAAACACAGTGTCAAAAAGAAAGCTTTTGCCTCGTTAGCTTTGGCCAACAAGGTATTAACAGAGCTTCCCACCTGAAACTGAATCCAGGCCACTGCCATTATCAGAACAAGCAGATCAGTTTTCCATATCAACAGAGGCACAAAACTCTGAACAGGCATAAGGAAAGGACAACACTTATTCTGAAAAGAAAGGTGACAGGAGGCCAAAGATTGACCAGATCAGCGATGGAAACCCACCAACCCATACAGCAGCTCCTATATTTCTGTTATTCATCACAGTTAGCGGCAATGTGACAATTGCTTTTTGCCATTGAGCAGCAAGACTGTATTTTCACAAAGGGAAAATGCTGACGTTGAGGAGATCTTGCTGGGTGACCAGCGAGCAAGCCATGGCTGACGCAGCTGAGGCAGAGAGGTTCTCCAAGGGCACCAGTGCTCAGTAGAGCCATTTTGCATTCCCATCCAGAGTGCAGCCTGCTGTTTTCCCTGCCCTCAAACCTTTTCTGTCACACATACTTTACAAAACCCACATTAATTTTTTTCTTCCCATGTCTTCCTGAAAGAAGAACCTGATCCTGTACTGGTAGAGACAGGCTGTTATTATTATCTACAGGAAAAACAAAAGATATTCATCTTATCTAAGGCTCAGCGTAAACAATGGATGGGGAGAAGGGAAGTGGAGACCACACCGCAGCACTGCCATTCGGTACAGCCCTTACAAACACCAAAGGTCCGAGGGCTTTGCCCCCTTTTTGCAGGCAGAGAAACAGAGAGGCAAGGACGGGGCACTGTCCCGGGAGGGGCAAAGGCAGAGCCCACCGTTAGCAGCTGGACCCACAGGCAGCACTGCCTGTGCAACCCAGGGTTATTTCAAGCAACACTTGCAAGACGTGGCAATCAGCACTTGAATGAATCATGGTTTTCTTCACATAAAAAGGGGAAAAGGAAAAATGTTTCCCATTCCACGGGCAAGCGATCTCAGCCACACCACGCTCATGTGACTGCAGCTACAGGGGACAAAAAGAGGCACTGTTCAGTCAGACACAGCCCAACCCGGATCCAAGTTAATCGCTTCCTCAGACGGGGCCGTGGAGGAGCAGTGCTGTCGTAGATGTTTATACCATCCTCCCCTGAGGCAACCAAAGGGACCTGCAGGAGGACGGAGGCACTTCTAACGGCAGAGAACAGAGCGAGGGCTACCACCACTGCACCTACCCTGCCTGCCCTTCACCGCAGCGGGCTCCTCTCCAGGGAATAAGGAGTATGTCCTGCTGGGAGAAGCTCTTGTGCTGTTTTATATTTGAACGTCAGCTGACAATAGACAATAACAGTCAAATTCATGATGAGGGCTCCCTGGGTGATAGAACAAACTGTTCATATTTATTTCTCTGTTTTCTTTAAAAAGAAAGAAAAATCTATTACTTTCTCTACAAAATAACATGAAAAAGTGAGCAACAGTTCTATGTTTACACAGACTTCCATGCAGGAACAACTAGCTAGGATATTATTACAAAAGAAAGACAAAATCATTGATATAGACCCTTGTTAGACAGCTGTTTAATTTATTTCCTTCTAAATAAAGTAAAAATACAACAAAAGGTCTTGTTGAAATACAAGATAACTTCTTGTTGATTTTGAGGCAATAAGAGAGGGAGGACTTAGAAAACAACAGAAATCTCTTGTGAAAGGGCAGAAAAACACAGGGAAGAGCAATACGTTAGTGTCAGGTAAGAATTCAAGCAACATGTCTCCGTGGGAATATGGGTTTCCAGAAGTTCAGTTGCTCAGTAAGCTTCAGCTGCGTGGAGAAAACATTCAAGATAAACAAAACATGCCAATGTTCAAAGTCAGGTTCATGAGCGGCTCCATCACTTCATTATGCTGGAAAACAGCAATAGGAAAGACGGAGTCATTCTTTTGCCGCCACTTCTTGCTTGACAGCACAGCTGCCTTTTCATAGGCAGCCATTTCAGACTTGAAACAGAATTAGATGTGCTACAGCAAGGATTTATAGTTTCTTCTGAAAGTCTTAACGTTGCTTCCTGCTAGCATGGCTTGGCTGGCATAAAAGGAAGGATATGCTGCAATATAGTGGCATTTACTTGCAATTATCTGTTTGCCTCAAAATATTAGCCTCTCCAAAACATCTTGGGTGGAGGATGGAGGTGACAAATCATCTAAGGGGTGGCAAGAGGAGGATGAGAGTTTCCATTACAAACTACATGTTAGGTAGTCCCACCCCAAAAGTCACGATGCTATACTAGGATGTGAGAAAAATAAAGATCATGGTTTGTGTGTGTCAAATTACAAGAGTAACTTTCGCATTATTTTAGGGCAGCTCACATCCAAAACCTGCATGAACACTATCAACTTTGAAGAAGGTCAGTTCCTAAAATACTTACAAGTGACCCTTGTATTTCAGCCCAGCCTGAAGAGAAGTTTGGATCAGAGCTTTCTTCAGACATTGGAAGAGTCTTTAGCAAATATTTTCACTCATCATAAGCACTTACTTCAGTCCCAACTACAGAAATGGACCAGGAACAGGTACAAAGTAGTTTCCCAAATAATTTTTTATACTGGTAGATGCCCTATTAAAAAACCTCACAGCTCTAAGGAGGCCTAGAATAAATAGATGATTTGACTCAAGGCTTAGCTCACCATAAAATACTTAAGGACGAGAGACACTGCCCCATTCATCAAGCGACTAACACGAGAAAAAAGTCAGGCAATTTACTTCACAGAGGCCACCATTTGCTGTCTGAATCTAACCCACTTCAGACAGGTGAAAAACTATCCTTCATTTTGCCAGATGATGTAGGCTTTTTTAAAAAGTTAACAATCATTATTTTGGAAACACTATTTTGAGGATATAGATAATGTTACAGACAACCTATTCCTGAAAGCTTGCTAAACCAATTTTATAACAAATTGAGCGCTACCACTACACCACTTCACCACTTTCTCACATTATCTTTGCTCTGTTTTTCTTCAGAAATTGAAATCATAGGAGAATTTCAATCTCTGTCTCTCTTTCAGTTTATACACATGAAGGAAAAAAGAGCTGCTGTTAAATTTTAAAATTTTATTGAGTAATGCCAGGGTAGATTCCAGCTCAGTAGACAGTAACCAGGGAATACAAAAGACATGTTCACAAATTCCCTCAGCAGAGCTGGCATACCAAACAAATGCCTACAAGTCTCCACCACCAAAACCAAAACAAAACAAAGCAAAAAAGTAGTAAATTAAGCTACGCTTAACTTGATTATACGTAGCAAAAAAGCATGGGTATTTCCTCCACCAAAAACATCAGGCATGCTGATACACAGCAAGCAATGGCAAGTAGCCAAAAACCACATCGTAAATAGCAAGAGTGTTTTTCACTACCAAAAGACAACAGTGAAATGAGTTGGACTACAGGAACCCAGCTGGGAAGAGATTTTTACAGAAGCACATTCATGGATTTTTAAGTTTATAATTTCAAACATGTACATATGAAAAGGTTAATGTTCTTCTGTTTCTTCCCTTTGAGGGTCACGAAGGAGGCAAAAATAAACCACTCTTTGATACTATCACAGCCTACATGGAGATGCTACTTAACAGTATGAAGCTCTCTGGAGAAAGACTGACTTAATTTTCTTTAAAGCAAGTCCCAAAGTCTTCTATGAACTCTTCACATAACAAACCTCTGTTTCGCGTTTTTCAAGAAAAAATCTGGGGGAAAAAAATCATTACTCTAAAGTTTGTAAGTCCTTGAATTCCTGTGTTAAATAATAAGCATTAATCACTGTTTTAAGTTAAACCTAGAAAAACATATTTTAAGAAAATGCTGCTTTGTAGCCTTTGCAGATGAACGTGCTTGGGTTTCCACTTTGGTCTTTCCCCTCTCCCAGCACACATATGAACTTCACATCCCAGCAGCAATTTCAAAATAAACCTTTGAAACAGCTTTTTCTTGTGTTGCAATGTGTTGTAGCAAAAATGGAAAAGTTTCAATCTAATAACAAATAATGTGTTAAGATACAACTATGCTCATTAAAATTCTCCATAAAGTTTAAGCTTTTCCATAGCAAAACTTCATGCTATGGGAAGTTTCCACCAGTTCCTGTTCCAAACACCGTCCACAGACTGTCTCAATGACATCTAACATGCACACACTCCTACACCTACTGCACAGCAGGGAAACTGAGGACCTGAAGGACAACTGCATGTCACCAAGAGGACTGTGAAGAGCTGAACTGCGAGATTGTTATCCATTATATGGCAGGGCCAAACATAATTCTGCATTTCACTGAGACGTCGCCACGAGAAGAGACGGCACCCAATTCCCCTCCAAGTAATGGAGTGTTATCTAACAGGATAGATATTCCAAATCAGGGACTACAAACAAACTGCTGGGTTGTTTTTTTCCACTTCCTCCCCCTTTCACCGTGGCTGATGCTGGCTGAGGGAAGTATGTGCACACATTTACGTTCAGCATTGCCTCCATCCCAGAACAACTCCAGCATGAGAAGCAATGTCAGGACATATGTGGTGATAGGCCGGCAGGTCTGCTGAGGTCCCACCATGTCGCGATCAAATGGCCTGGGGAACACGGTGACCCAAAGATGGTGGTCTGGGGTTCAGCTCTCCCAAATGATATCAAAAAATACAGGAGAGCAAAACAAAGACCAGAATACTCTCCCTTCCAGGAGGCAGGCAGAAAACAAAAAATTACACACATTTTGGGGGTTTGGGATATATCCCTTGCTTGCTGAAACAAACGCCTCCCCACAGCCCTCTTCCTTCACCTCTAGTCCTTAGGCAGCTTCATTTAGTTGATCACTGGGAACTGGGCTTCATTCAACACCTTAAAATCTGCTCGCTCAGATTGCTCCTTCAGGCATTGGCAAAGTTTTAACTAATAAGCACTTGCCTGTTAAGCTGAAGATGGAACTACTTATAAAATGAATTACGTATCTAATATCTCGCTGGTTGAACTGGTTTTCATTAACATCTAGAAGAAAGGCTTGATAACAGCTTAGCGCTTTTGCCTGTTTCCTTGCAGGCTATGGGCAGCTCCACGCGGAGGGCAGGTGAGGGACGCTGACAGCCCTGGGTGCCCGCGGAGGCCAGCTCCAGCCACCAGTGAACTTCACAGCTCAGGAGGAGAGACGGAGCATCGGGAGAGACTGCTGCCTGGGGAGAGCCAGTGGCACATTTACCATGACAGCGAGGATGAGGAAGTTTTACCTGATGAAAGGATAACGCCATTGCAACTGTAATGGCCATCTACTTACCCCTGTGTTTTTACTCACTAGCACTTCAAAGAGAAATAAGGATCAAGCTTGACACAGAGGGGAGAAGAGAGGAAAGAAAGGGGTGGAGAAGTGAGAGCTCAGGTTCTGTTTGCAGTAAAAAAACCTTGGTTCTGGTGAAATAAAAAATTAGAGGCATTACTTGAACTTCTGTGTGCATTCATGTCAACACAGCAGACAAGGACTCCCAACAATTCACTAGGCAATACAAGTCTACAAATTGCATGTGTGCTTTGAAGCAAGCACTGAGTTTATGACGCAGACGGAAAACATCCTCAAAGTCTCAAATGAAAGGCCTGAGTTTTCCAGAGTTAAAGGAAAGTAAACATGCATAAAGAAGTCAACTTTTATTCTGGAAGTAAGTCATGCCTTTTCCCTTTTGTAACTACAAAAGGATAGATACTTTTTAAAATATGAATAAACGCTCACATAAGCCCTGTAATAGTAGGCTCACAACAATGACGACATTAATGGAGTTGGTTGGCATTTAAACAAGAATGGGCAGAACTTGTTTGTCATTTTCTTGTATTTAAGCCAAATAGCTGTAAGGCTGGCGTAGGAGGGCAGCATCTAAACTTAAGATACATAAGTAAAACAGTATCAAAGTAATAATTAACAACAAAGTATCCTCAAGAATGATAATATCAGGTAATCATCACTAAGAAGATTTAACTGCAAAATTTGGAATTGTTTTATTTATTATATTTTTTGTTAATTATTATTATTATTTATTTCAGCTTTGGCCAACTATTTTCAAAGCATTTGCAACTAGCCAAGGCTACTGAATGTTGCTTAGGGTTCATTGTGAATTGAATTCGTATAGGAAAGAAACAATGAAGTATCTGTCTCTCAGCAAGTATATTAACCTTTAACATCCACAGTATGACCCTCCTCCTCTTAAGACAATGAGGGGGAGGGGGGTTGTGGAGGGGAGAAGAAACCCTTCCCAAACTGGACAGGGCTTCTGAAGAGCAACGATTAACACACCAGAGCATGAAGCATCCATACAAATGCCATATCCTACCTAGTCCCTCCGACACACTTTCCATGTCTGCCGTGCAGCTCCTGGCTCACCACAGACAGATCCTCTGCCCACACGGAGCCAATTATGAGTTTCTTAGTCACTAAGAAATTATGCCAAGCAGAATTTACCCTGTAACTTTCTGCTGGGATGGAGGATTCATCTTCTCTTTCAACATGGACAGAGGCAGACAGTTTTGAAAATTGCCAGTAATTACTGGGATCCTTTTACTGTGCTTCCTTAGGTCAAGAAATGTATCTAGGAATCAAAACTTTGTAAGTAACATATGCAATATTTTATATACACACATGTGTATTCTATATACACCCATGTATATACACACATATATACTATATATACCACAAACATATTTTGAAAAAGATCTACAAAATTGGATTTCAGGCCTTAATCCAACTCAAACAATTGGGGCATATGAGAAAACCTTTGTGGATGGGGAGACCATCCTCCATCTGTGTTCTTTCAGTATCTGTCCTGGTTTTGGCTGCGATAGAGTTAATTTTCTTCCTAGTAGCTGGCACAGTGCTGTGTTTTGGATTTAGGATGAGAACAAAGCTGATAACACACCGATGTTTTAGTTGTTGCTAAGCAGTGCTTACACTAGTCAAGGACTTTTCAGCTTCCCATGCTCCACCGACTGAGAAGGCTGGAGGTGCACAAGAAGCTGGGAGGGGGCACAGCCAGGATGGCTGACCCAAACTGGCCAAAGGGATATTCCATACCATGTGACGTCATGCTCAGTATATAAACTGAGGAAAGCTGGCCGGGGGGGCCACTGCTCAGGGACTGGCTGGGCATCGGTCGGCAGGTGGTGAGCAATTGCACTGTACATCACTTGCTTTGTATATTCTTATTATTACTACTAGTAGTATTATTTTATTTTATTTCAATTATTAAACTGTTTTTATCTCAATACATGAGTTTTCTCACTTCTACTCTTCCAATTCTCTCCCCCGTCCCGCTGGGGGGGGCAGGGAGGAGTGAGCGAGTGGCTGTGTGGTGCTCAGTTGCCAACTGAGGTTAAACCACGACAGCATCCTTGCAACTTCCTCACGGTTTCAGAAGCTGACCACAACCAGGAATGGGGCAATGGGTTAGAGGTGGATCCAACTCTGTCAGATACTTCTTATGCTTCTTCACCCACAAGGGTTTTTGCGGAGAGGAGCAGGGGCAGTTTGCTGGGGGCAGGCTGTTTGGAGTTTCTTCTACCAAGTCTCTTCTGGGACATTGTGTCACACAAAAGGGGTAAGGATGGCTGAAGGGAGAGTCTGAGGTATAACACAAGGTATAAGCACTGTCATGTCCTAAGTGGTAGACGAAGGCAATTGAACCAGAAAACAAGCAAACTGCTATGTTTACCATACATATGCCATTGTTGGAGGCTCTATTAAAACGAGAGGTCTCCAGTATCCAAATTTAATCAGTCAATAGGTGAGATACATTTCAGCTGAGTATCATACCCTTCTGAGACTTAAACTGCATTGGAAAAGACAGCTGCAGTCAACTATTCCTAATAAATACCATATTGTAAAATAAAATCATATACACCCTTTTTCTGTGTAAACGTAGTACTGTTTTACAAGTACCCAAAATAACAGATTTTGCTCTACCATAACGTCTAGTAGTGGATTTAGGGATCCCATCGTTCTGCATGGCTATTGTGTCACAATAGAGCAAGGATAGCATAGTACAGTATATGCAGTATAGTATATAGTATTCAAGGGAAAATTATATCTTAGAGTTTCACTACATCACTGGCGCAACATACCATGACCACGCCAGATAAACTAGCTCAGGCCGCTTTAGAGAGTACCAGTGCTGCTGTTTAACCAGCAGGGAAGAGCAGCTCTGTGGGTGCTTTAGGCACTCAGGCTCCCTCCTCGGTCACGTGCAGCCAGTTCTGCACCAGACCCTGCCCTCACTGGCTACAGGGCAAGAGCCACAGACCGGTCCTTAGGGCTGCCCTCCCCTAAAAGCAGACTCAGGTTTTATATGCCTTTTTAAAGATGTGAAAGCTCCCTGCCCAGTATTCCTTCTGCAGACACCCAGCGCCAGACTCTCCTGAGGCTGATGCGGAGAAGTCCAAACACTAGCAAAATCCACTGCATTTCCATAAGTCTCCCACAAAGGTTTTATTTCTGAGAACAGCAGCTCTCTGTTCCGCCACTGCGGACGCCAGGCACCATGCGAGGCCACTGAAATGCAACTTCGGCTAGTGTACGTCCCCAGAAACCCAAAGGCACTTCTTACAATTATTATTAAAACAAGCATAGCAGCATAACTAACTCATTTTTTATATCCTGTGCCATTTAAACCTAGGGCAATTGGTAAAGGCCAAATCACTAGATCAGATAAATTACAGAAGACACAGCGCTT
>NW_008824035.1:1327181-1333665 GCF_000699105.1 Pygoscelis adeliae
CAATGACAAGTCAAGTCTTGCTTATGCATGTATAAAGATTTGAGAGGTTGGGATGACTAACATAAGAATACAGGAGAGAAAGGGGAACAGTGCTATTTTGTCTGTGATAACTTTAATAACCATCTCAGCACACCCTACTGTGAAAAGAAGCAACAGAAATGTAAACCACCTGGTTTGGCTGGATGCCTGCTTTGCAGGGCACTTGACCCCGGGACTTCCTGAGCTCCCTGTTATACTGGATCTCCAGCAACAGCCTGGATGAGTAACGACCAGACAGCACTGACATGCCGCAGGGGGGTTACAAACAACTTCCTCCGCTGAGACATCGACTGTAATTATGACTGAGGAGAGCACCACAGGCAGGGAGAGCCTGCTCGCGCTGCAGGACAGGGCACGCCAGCGCCTCGTTCAGCACCAGCTACCCTGTGTGCATCCGCTAGCTACAGCAGATCGATTCTGCTCCTCTACCTTTCCCCTTGAGTAACCCAAAAAGTCTCTTTAGCACAAGGTGGAGCAAAGGAAAAAAAAATTATTAGGAAGTGGAGCAAAACGAGATCACCTCTTTGAGGCTTCTGGTTTACCTACAGGCTTCTTGCTCATCCTCCAAAACAGAAACTAGCAGAGCTTCCAGCCACAACAGCCAGGCACCTTCACAACAGCAAACGCCAAACAAGCAAGGTAAACCCAAATAAACAGCTTTGATGCCTGCAGCAGACCCTGGCTATGCTTTTGGTCAGCAGGGCTCCACCTTTCCCTGTCATGACTCCACATCTCCTTTCTGTGTCATCACATCTAACTGCTTGTGCCGGACTCTGCTCAGGGCAGCACCCAGCTCCCAAACTGAAAATTACCTGCTTGTACCAGTTGTGCTTTTGTTTGGCCCAAACCAGACCGGATGGATAGGGATGTACAGAAGTGCATGGGTGAAGTATGGTATAAAATAGGTGGCTAGAACAACAGCAGGTTTTCCTCACGACCTACCACACAGGCACAAAATAAAAAAGGAACAGTGAGGTACAAGGACCGCAATCACCAACCCCGTGACCCCGATGAAGCCAGGTGGCCATGCAGGCATGCAGACGGCCCAGGTACAGAAGGGCCAGCCTTTGAAGGAGCCAGCTGGAGCCCCTATCCCCAGGTAACAGCAATCTGTAGACGTGCAAACTGCCACAGAAAATTAAAATAAATTTGCAGCTACAACTTAGCCTAAATTTCTCTTTTAAAAAGCTACCGGAAGTTGGTTGGGGATTTTTTCTTGTTGGCTTTTGTGTTGTTTTTTTTATCTCTGTTCCTCCTGGAAACGAACCCGCAAGCATGCTTCAGTATAAACAATAATTGGGCAGTATCATTGTTATTTAATGACCCCTAATAAATCCAGATAAGAGACTTACAAAGATGGTCTCTCCCTTACTTCTGCAGAGTTCACCAGGTAATTCATAATCACAGTCAATAACTTGCATTATTCCCCATGCTAAAGAGAGAACAGCATTTTGCCAAATTTATTTGGGGGAAAGGAATTGGAAGCAGCTTTAATTATATAAATTAAGTTAGACCATAGCATGGAACAGATTGACCTCCCAGACCTTCAATTATATAACTAACTCTGCCAAGTTTAGAACTGGATCTCTTCCAGTTTTTCTTGTGAAACTTATGATTTTGCCCCATGTTATTACAATCTCTTATTTTAATATAGTGATATAATCAGAGCTCTACACTTTTGCACAAGTATAGTCTACTTTGTTCAAGCACGATCTTGAAATATCATTGAAGCTCTAAGGGTGGGTGCAGCCAATTTGTTTTGATAATGTTTCCTGTTTATAACAATCCTAAATTTCACTGCATAGGGGAATGAGATCATCACTAAGGCATGGAAGGAGGGAAGTAGGATGTTTATAGCATCCAATTCATTTTACCTGAGTTTAGAGACTTCCTCACTTTGCAAACCTTGAATAATACAGTCTGCAGGTGCATACAGAAAATACAGACTCAATGAGCAGGATATCTATGGCTGAACTGTCTCTACGCAGGGAAAAGCCATCACCCACCTTCCAAACCCCATATTGTAAGCATCCTCTGAACATGCTACGGAACAAGGGAAAAAGAGAAAGCTGAGAAGTTTCAGGAGAGGAAACGCACAGTCTGAACACATCTGAAATTTGTTGTGGGCTAAAGAAGTAGTTTCAAGAATTTATCTCAGCAGAAAACAACTGGAGTATTTGAAAGCTATGCTATACCATCGCAATTCTGTAACGCTGCCTGAAACCTAGACTGACTTCCACCCTCCAGCCAGAAGACGGAGGTCAGCTTCTACCTGGCAAGATGAATCACACTGTCAGAGATCACTCAGATCAAAGGCGGGATCTCAAAACACTTAAGAACAGGGAAGAGAGAAGGACACGACAAAAAAGCTCAACGCTTGAACCTGGGGCATTCATGAATTTCTCTGAATCAGTAAGTATTTTCCAGATAAAACGCCTCAACGCGTGCAGCTTATTTTGAGAATCCCATCTGACTGACGAAAGAGGAGACAGCAAAAGTGGTTTTCAGTTCAACTGGAATAACAATGGGGGGAAAAATACAGCAGAGAGTCTCGCTCACTTTTACCAACTACACGTCAAATCCAGGCCACTGTTTCTACTGCCAGACATTAGCCCACAATGTATTATTCAGTCCTTTCATTATTAATGAGGCACAGCAAAAGAAACATGGCAGCACTAGGTCTACGTCTGACGAACACGTATTTTAAAGTACAAGATACAGAAAGTGCCTCTCAGTATGAGCTTGCTGGAGCAGTGACCAGCATTTTAACCCAAACACCGCTACACTGCCTTATCTTTGGGGCCCTGACTGCTGCCCATATGGTTTGTTTGCATTTGTATGGAAAATTTCCAAAACCTACCCATGTAAGCTGTCTGTGAGAAAGCACAGGAGTCAGACCCGTGCCATGAACACAGCCCCTTTCTGCCTTCTCAGCTCTGCCAGTTTACCTTGAACTAATGGCATATTCGAGAATTAAGCCTTTGTAGCTCTTTTCATCATGCATAGTTATTTCAGTGTGTCACCAGCAAGGTCTGTTCCACCCCTGAGCTGGCGAGAACGTCCCACTGACCAACAATAACGTGATGTTTCTTCACAAGAGAGGGCAGGGAGAATTGGTGGCAGTGGGTAGGGAAGCAGGGCCCCGACCCACTTCTGATCAGCATTTTAATGATGAACATGTTCCACCAAGTCAGCATAAGACTTTCCGTTGAGTTTTGCCGGCATGTAAAGAACTCAGCAAAACCTTTCCGTTGCAATGGTTTAGGGAAGACACAGAGAGGTTATATCAACACACACAGAAACAACAAGAACTAGTGAGACAGATCAGATAAGAGTTGATTTAAGATGTTGTAATATTGTCTTCCAACTCAGAAATACAACACGACCTTCGAAAGAAGGCAAGCTTAAGCTTCTATACATACTTTGATATGTGACAACTTGCTCACACTATTGTTCTCTGTAGAAGATTTCCAGCTGCTGTTTCTGTTCTGTCTTTTGTTGTACTAGCCCTGGCGTTACTCCAGCTGTATTTTGACATACAGTTTAGTGTCATATTAAACATTGTGCTTTGAAAACAGCTTCAAAAGCTTTCCATTCCCAGCAGAAGCACAACACAACATTACACTTTTGTCCCTCACAAACTGGACCTGTTTGAAAAAAGTTTACTCCTAGCTTAGCAATATTTCATGGAGGTGCACATGCTGTTCGCAATACTCCTCATTCTTAAAGATAACATTAGCTATTACATCAGTTACTTGTGTTTATGTGCTATATTTTAATTTTGCACAGAGTACTACTAAAAGTAAAATTATTATTGGTCAGTATATACACAAACCCACTACTGGAGGCAGAAAGCTTCCAGTATCTTTTAAAACTACCTTGCTGACACAGTCTGAAAACATACTTTTTCGTTTATATAATGTGGAAGTAAGCAGACATGAATTTTCACTGTTCGTCCTAAGCCCTGAGCTTCTCTTTCTTCAATACAGGTTATCAGAATCATGCAGCAAATGCACTCCACACATACACACACATTGGTATCACCTGGATATCATTAGAGATAAACATGCAATTAACTGTATTTTAAAGATCTGATCATTGATTTTCTTTTAAAAAGCAACCTGTCTTTATTTTAAACAGCAACTATGTATTTATTAAGTATGCACAAGAGGTAGGTCCTCCAGTTTAAAGAAAGAAAATTAAATAGTTGCATTTTTCTAAAGGCTCCAAGAGTTTTCAGCAGAATTGCAGCTCCAAGCAAGCAATGAGCTGTAGAGGATGGGCTTAAAACACCACTGGTCCAAAGACCAAAAACTTTGGGATGGTCCAAAATCTCCCCTAACTCCATCGCTGCCACAGGGCTGAGAAAGTTTATCCACTGAGTCTTCCCGTGTATCTACTGACTCCAGGACTCCTTTTCATTTTTCAATGCATGGTAATTTCCAAGCTGAACCTCAGTTCTCAGCCGTACTCCCATACAGCAGCTTTATGTCTGCTGCAATCACAGTGAAGCTGTGACTTGCAAAATGGGATGACATCAGAGAACGTTTCAAGAATTAGACCCTGCTTTTCTTGCATTTCCGCTCTCCCGTCTTCATCTGGCATTGCCTTCACCACAGGTTGTGTATACAAGAATCTAGGAGCCCCAAGTCAGCTACCCAAACCACAAATACACCAGCACAAACACATGCATCCATATTATAATGTTGCAAAGCCCGTACAAAAAGGAAATCGTCAGGCCAAAAGATAGATTTTGTAATTCAGTCTGTTTCCTCACACTGTAATCTTAATCCCTCTTCTCTCGATCTACCCAGACTGAATTAGTCAGTACCTGTCCATCTAGAAAAACAGGCGGCTGTCACTTCATCAAGCGAGTTTATTTGTGTATCTAGGCAACTAGGCCAGAATGTCACGCAGCGTGTCAAGTTAACATATAACTAAGGTCATTTCCAGCTCAACAAAGGCAACCAAAAACCTCCAGCATATTGCATTACCGAAGTTTGTCACAGAAAATTAGGTAATGCTAATACACCAGGAATAGTCACATAGATCTGATTTCACAGACCACTGATCCTTGGACACTAGAAATGATAGCGGAAAAAACTATGCATATAAAATTGTCTGTCACAATGCAGAATACTGCAATTACAGAATGTTGCTGCCGTTAACTGCAGCAAACTGGTATATATTTTACATGTAATCGAAGACAGCAGAGATTCATTTAAACTTGCAGTTAATATCATGAACAACAAGACATGCAGAAATTGTATTTTTACTCATTAAAAATTCAGTAAAACACTCCTTGGTGCCTAAAATAATACGGTTAACAAATAACTACTTGGCAGCTACATCATGTTCTCCCCTTTCTTATAATGTTAAGACATAAATAATTTCATCCTCAAATAACTGGAGCAGATTCTTGAAGGTACAAGCCTCGCTGGGAGGAAAAGAGACCCCTCAACTTAGTCATTAACAACAAATTAAACTAAAGCTTATTATTGTATACAAAAAGGGACATTTCCTAGTTTTTAACCAGGTGTACAGAAGGGAAAGGACAGTATATGTCAGTTCCAATCCCGTCTTCTTTAACCTCAGGAATGATCGGCATTTGTTTGTGACGACTGTCAAATATACTGGTACCAGAATAAAGTTATTCACAGGGATTTTAAAGGGATATAAATGATTATATACATGGTTGGGTGCAAAAAGACCACTGTGTAACAGTTGAAAACACCATTGAAGAGGTTAGGACAGAAAGCAAGTAATGGTGCATCAAGAAAATCCAAAGTCGTCATTCAGAAACTAACAGCACCGCCATCCCCACAAAAGATTAGACCGACAAGAAGTATATTTCACACACACAACATTTACCAAAATAACACCCTTTCCTCGTGTCCTCCCAAGTGCCCATCGCCCAATGCATCAAGTCCTCAGGAGGAAGATGAATGCAGCAAAGCTCATCACTTTAAAGCAAGAGATGTCAGACAGAATTCCTGTGCCCATGCCATCCGATACACCCCCATGATTTTCCATTCCATTCCTTCCAGCAACATCCCCAAAACCACTCCGGTTGCAGGCTGTTTCAGCAGCCACAAGAAAGACAGACTCAACCACAAGTGAAAGATAGTGTTCAGACTTTATTTTCTCCTTCTGGCAAGGGAAAAAGCTGGTGTAACGTCTCAGCAGGAGACGTTTGGCACAGAGATGGAGGACACCTTGATTATAGCCAAGGCACCACAGTGGAAATACCTAGCACACAGGCAGAAAAATACCTGTAGCTTGGGAAGGAGAGATACCCGATCGGTACGTAAGCACGGGGGAACACGTAAAGGCAGTATCTGTCAGTGTCATGCCAAAAACTGCCTCTGGCTGAGAGCTGCATAGCAGGTGCCAGACACCTCCGAGAGGAGGGGGGATCTCCTGAGGGTCCCACAATGCGGCGGCC
>NW_008824035.1:1333698-1337794 GCF_000699105.1 Pygoscelis adeliae
GGGCCGCAATTGAGGCTGGTCACCGGACTGAGCAAGCACCGCAGCCAGAACAGGGGCTTGGGGTACTCGGCCACCCCACGTCTGGCGCCATGTGCCCACTTACGGGTGGAGGCCAAGCACGACCACCGCGACCGAAGCACTTGAGAAGCACACACCACGAGGAGCCAGCTGAAAAGCAGACCAATGTTTTATGTGCCACTACAGTACTATTTTCTACCCAACTCATTTCTGTATCTGTTTTCAGTATTAACAGGGGCTTGGGGTACTCGGCCACCCCACGTCTGGCGCCATGTGCCCACTTACGGGTGGAGGCCAAGCACGACCACCGCGACCGAAGCACTTGAGAAGCACACACCACGAGGAGCCAGCTGAAAAGCAGACCAATGTTTTATGTGCCACTACAGTACTATTTTCTACCCAACTCATTTCTGTATCTGTTTTCAGTATTACCCACTAAGCAAAAGATTTAATGAAATCCGAAAGCCCACCCTTTGTCAAACCTTCACCGAGCCCTCCAAGGTGCCTCGCGTGGCCAGCTGCCAGCATCAGGGTGCTTCCTCCAGCATGCTTTGTTAACATACGCAAATTATGAAGGGTAAATTAAAAGCAAGATCAGCCTACCATGCAGGCTCAAGGGCTGAATAGTCAGTTTCAATAGCCAATTTCAATAATTCCAACATTAACCCCTAAATTAAAGACAAAAGCTAGAAATTAGGGATGATCTTCCAAAATTCTAAATACAATCTGGGAATTCCTATTATCCTAGCCCCAGTTACTCTTCTGGATTAATACTTCAGCACGAAAGCTCCAGCAGGTGCTCCACAAGCGCTGCAACTCCAGCCCAAGGACCTCATGCCAACGGACACGGAAGGAATGCAAACAAGACTGCCTCTTGAGCACTCCCAGCACCGGGAGCCAACATCCAAGGGGGAAACGCTACTCCTGCTCAAGGTAATGGCAACACGCCCATAAATTTCGATGGAGCCAAGCTTTTATGTCTGCACATCTAAAAGGCAGTTCCTGAATGGCAATAATATTTACCATTATTGTTATAGACCACCAACGTAAACCCAGAAAGCTGTGCTGGGAGGGAAAAATGCCAGAAAGGTTTCATTAGGGTATTTTATGAGAGGTTAATTGTAAAAAGTAAGTGACATTCGAAGAAATTGGTTAACATCAGAGAAGAGAGATTTCTATTTACCCCACAAGCAAAAAACTATATTTTATGTTAGTGCTACAGGGCTGCTTTCTCTGCCAGCAGGAGATAAATGCATTTCTTCTGCTAGCCTGAACCCGCAAATACTGTATAAACATACTGTAGAGTAACAACGCATATGCAGGGAGTTTATACTAGGCCTGAAAAACAGATGGCCCCACAAGCCACAGACAACCCTCCAAATGACTCCTTTGTCCTGCCATACCATCTTCACCTTGAAAGAATGAGAGGCAAGCAGGAATTAATGCCTTTCAAAGATCAATATTCCCCATACTTTGTTCCTCCAAATAAAGGAGCCTCTGCATCCTCTGATAGCGTGCCAGGCCAGCTGGTCTCGGAAATTCCAGGCCAGTGCCAGAACGGCACATGTTAAGGCACAAATTATTCAGTGGAGTAATTTAGACCAAGGTGCTCATAAGCAGTACAGCGATGCAGCGCCGCTGCTCAGGTGGGCACAGCCTGGGGAGAGGGGCTGGCAGCAAGGGACCCGTGCTGCTCTGCAAGTTGCATCTTGACATGTTTTCTTTGCTGGCTGTTAGGTTCACGGTCAAGCTTATGTTTTACATACAAACGCCCAAAGGTTGCAAGAGAGACTGCGCAAACTAAAATACCGTCACCCTTTTCACAGTCTTCAGTGGGAAAATAATTGTGATTTAAAGGAGAGGGAAGACATGCATCAGAAATAAATCAGATAGGACCAATAAAGGTGCAATTACTCAGCTGCAAGGCATCTTGTTAAAGCAGTGTAAGTACAGAGGAGCGAAAGCGTTACACCCAGTAACCCACTGATATGATGTGCTGCCACATCCTCACTCTACTGAGCCTTCAAAGAGAAGTGGCTAGAGACTGGTTTTTTGGGTGGGGTTTTTTGGGGGTTGTTTCTTTGTATCTTTACGGAAGACTTTTTAAGGCTAGATTACAGCACACTTTTCTTATTTTGGTACAATAAATTTACTTCCCTTCCTTGTCTATGCCGGAGCATCACTCAGTTTTGGGAGCTCCTTTGGCAGCCAGTGCTTGGGCCAGCAGAGGGAACTGATGGCCACTGCCCTGGCTCCTAGGGACCAGGGAGCAGGGGACCTGGCTGGTTTTGGGCAGCCAGTTTCAGAGAATCCAGGTCTTTCATGCACTGTTCACAGAAAATCCTGCCGTGACATAATAAAACCCACAGGCCTATCGCTATTTTAGTCCTAATTTTTTTTATTACAGTATTCAGGGATTGAATTTTTAATTTATATCTGTATATTGAACACATTCCTGAACATTCAATAACACTTCTTACCTTTTAGAGACAGAATATGGTTTTACTGGTGTTTTAAGCATGAAGCTACATGGAGCCACACATCAGAAGAAATTATTTTTAATAAAAAAGTCAACATTTTTAGAAACCCAACTGCAGCTACAAAAGTAGGTGCCTTCTAATACCATGACAGAGTGCTTCACATACATATTTTAGCAGCAGCTAGTTAAAAACCAGACAAAATACAAAATATGAGGCACCGTATTTTATGGCCCTATGATAGAGAATGACTTTCAAAGAGGAATTTTTCACTGAAATGGTTTCAACTAGGAAACAGGAAAAACTATCCGGAAGGTTCAATGTTCACAAGGTACTTTGGTGTAAAATCATTACTGGCGCGTGCGTGCGCAGCCACGCAAAGCATTCTTCAGTTAACAAGAAATACCTGGGTTTGCCTCACCAGGCCTCCCATCTGGGTGCTAGTTTTAAGGACACATGTTGAGCCGATCCCCATGGTCACAGCAGCTTGCCCACAGGCCATCTGCAGAGGTCTCCTCTCTCTACAGAAACCCTGCAAGGCAGCAATGTTGCCGAGAGCATAAGTCAAGCAAAATCACAGCTGGCAGAACACATAGCATAAAATAAGTTCAGAAGACAAGAATAAAGCAGGAGAAAAATTCAAAGAGAGTGAACAGATGAAAATAATTACAAGACAATTTCAGAGACAGAATTTGGGTGGCTTAAAAGGAAGCAAGACAAAGTTCAGGAAGGGAAAAGCAGAGACAGACAAAGGGTCTCAGCTATTCTGATAACAAGGAGAGAAATGACACAGGGGATCAACATGCTGAATTTAATAACCGTTTGGAGCCAGGATGAGGCGGGAAAGAAGGCGTTAAGTTTTTATGAAAGAAGAACACTTTGGCAACAGAAAGACAATAGCTCCAAGTGGTGTATACTGACTTTCACAAGCTCTGGAGGAGTACAGTAAAAAAGGAAAAAACAGCATCATTCTTTTTTGAGCACCAGGCTCACCTAAGCTATCCAGTACCAGAACTATAAACGCCGGGGTCCTCGGTCACAACGTAAGCTCGCAGGGGGGTTCAGCGCCTCTCTGAACATTAGGGAAGTGTGGTTGGCTACGTGCAGACCTACACCTTCACAAAACCAGATGGGACGTTCCTTCTATATTCATGGAGAGAAGGAAAAGGAATGCTGAAGCCTCCATGTTGGGGCAGCATAGTCACTTAAAAGACAATTCTTAACATTTGCAAAAGGGAATGCTGTAAGCATGATGTCCGTATTGCTCCTTCCCAATGGAAACACAGCAGCGCATCATTCCTGTTCTCCACTCTGGTCCCCTTGAAGGCTCCCTCTGTTTGGAACAAGCACCTGCAGTGGTTTCATTAGGAACTGACTGGAATGGGAAAGAGATCAACAAGCCCAAATGCTTTCAAGAATGCATTAAATATAGCTGTGAGACCCAGCCAACCTGCTATAGTAAAAGTAATGTTTACAATGTGGTTTGAGAGCACAGACTTCAAAGAAAGAACTGGCATCAGCCACAGAGAGCTCCTGTCTTATCACAAAGGCTTTGCAAATCACAAAACAACGTGTCCCAGGTATTTAAGGCATGCAGAAAT
>NW_008824035.1:1337824-1348348 GCF_000699105.1 Pygoscelis adeliae
AACTTTTCCATTTGTTTTCAAGATTTGATTTAATTCATTTCACCTTGAAGGCCTCTCAAGCAATTACAGTGTATGTTCTGCAATCATGAGAAACTGTTAAATGTACTCTCAGATCTGCTGTGTATAGATATCAGCTCTTAACTCTCTTAAATCACTATTCCTTTCAGCTGGAATTTATTATAAATGTAAAAAGAAGCCAAATATATCAAACCTTTAAAATCCATACAGCAGCAGAAATTCTGGTTTGTCCAGTGGCAGCCAGAAGAATAAAGTATTCAAAATTCTGAATATTTAACAAATATTATAAGATGTTAACTTGTGCATCTGGCAAGCCATTAAGCAAAAAAGCCTTTTTCAAGCAAGAGTTCTGAAACCTACAAGACCCGCAACCAAAATGCCCTGAACAGACAGCTCTTCTAGACCTATTAAAAAAGAAAACTTCTGATCGGAAAACATCACTTTATCTCTCTCCCTTCCGTTCATTCATCTGTCTTGTAACATGCTGGAAATATTTGTACTGGCATGCAAGAAAGCAACTATGGTGCACCATTTAAGGATTAAAAATGCTTCTGAATAGAAGAGTCAGTATCTACAAGCCATTGCTACCTTATAATGCAGGGTAGATTCAGACACTGTTAAATTCCTTACATATTTAAAAGGATACTTTAGAGTACATTTATTTTCCCTCAGTTTTACAGCTTTCATTAGGCTAGACAATGGCATATTTCTTCCCCTTTCGCATGCTGAAACTGGAATTGCTTGCCTTGGCAACAAAATCCTGTAATTTCTATTCATGCCAAAAGCGTCTTTCTTCCTGTATCACTGACCAAGTTTGCTGCAGCTCTGGCAAGAGCTTGATCAGAGAGCTGTATTACTGGCAGAAAGTGAAAAGCACCCTTCCAAGGGTCTGCAAAGAAAAAAGTCACAGAAAGTGAGTGGTGAAGAGACAGCAGGTTCTTTTATCAGCTTCACAATTTAGAAACAGCCAAAAATTGTCCAGGTGTCATCACACTCATATGAGGAACAAGCCTAGCACTTACTGTTCCTTATTATTCCCCTTGTGGCTAGAGCGGTTAGCAAAAGTCCAGGGTCTTTACAGGGTTGTTTCTGCTGGTGTTGTGAATGTAAGTTTCAAAAAGAGCGCACAAAGTCCCATTTCCCTGAACAGAGTAGAAAGATCAACAGCAGAGATTTCACTTCTCAGAAATCCTGACCTCTGCCATCCCAGAGACTTCTGGGAACAAGACATTTTATGACTTCTCAACATTATGCTCCTCCTCCTTCTCTTATACTATCAAAAAGGCTGGATGCCATTAAAGGCAGGGAAGCTCAAATGTTGCTGAAATTTGGGAGACCAGGATGCAGCCCACTGTACTTACAGCTTTAAAACATGAACAGACTATAACAAATGGTATTGTAGTTTCAAAATTTGAAACAATGCCGGTCTTCCTGTCACTCTGAATCTTTGCAAGAAAAAAGTAAAGACATGGGCCTTTCATTAGGATGAACATTTGTTTCCATGCTTTTTTGTGGTTTTCTTGTTTTAATTACCTTAACATCCTCTAGATGCCTATAAATCTGCTGTCCAACAATTTGCTTTGTATACTTCACAATGTTGGCATTACATTGACTAATTCCCTGGCTCCTCACTTGCCCCCTTTTAAAAAAGGCATAACATTTGTCTATCTCCAGTCCTGTATTTTCCCTATCCTTCACAGACTCAAAAATAATCTTTGTAAGATTTCACATTGCTATGGCTATTTCACATTTTAATTTTTCAGTCTTTTCTGACTGCATCCATTATTTGCACACCTTCCACATCACGTAACAGATCTTTACTATCATTTATCATTGTCTTCAACTTACATCTAATATATTTATAAAAACATTTCCATTTTGTTTAAAGAGAAAAAATATGGGCTGTTTGTAAGGCCAAAAAGAAAGGGGAAAAGCCTCTTCAGAAACGTATGAAACGATGAGCCACAAATTACATATGATACCTAAAACTATTTGAGAACTAATGACTCTTGCTTGTACTGCCACCAGCTCCAGTTTTTTGGTGGTGTTAGGAGAAAATGATCCTAGTTCTTCTGAAGCTAAGAATGAAGGGGATGATGAAACTTCAGCGGAGATCCAAAGGATTTCGACCAGCACACCCAGGGGAAGGACTGCTGCAAAGGGAGCTTTAACCTCTACCTTTCATCCGACTCCACAGCACTGCAGACCATCTTGCGTCAGGCTCTGAAAACACGAGAGGTGTGAGGAAGGACCAATTGTGCTGGCATATGGGCAAGAGAGAAAGGGCTCCTCAAAACAAGGAATAATAAATGTGGCTTTAAAGAAAACCACGGTTGACGCAACTCAGAAATCCAGAAAAATATATGTTAAGGGTCTACAGATGCACTATGTAGTGCATATGTTTAAATATACATATGTTGAACCATTGGCCATAGTACTAAAATGGAATAGCTGTCATTAATATCAGCTTAATACAGTATTGCCCATTCATTGGATTTAATCCCCTGCGGCTCGTGACAAACTAGGCACAAGTCTGAATTTGAGAAAGTGTTACGTACCTAACTGAAGCAGCATTTCTGAATGCGCTGTCTGGACGGCAGCTGGAGTACAGGATGAGCCACCAGAGTCGGTAAGAGTCACGCCAGCCGGTTAAAGAGGTAGCTGGATGGGAGAGCGGAAAAGTAGGAATGCCAGGCCACAACCACTAGCTACACTTTGGGGTTAATAAGAAAAGGTGTCAGTTGACTGCTGTTTCCCGGACTGGGGAGGGGGAAAAAAAAAAAAAAAAAAGAACAGTTGTTTTTCCATCATTTAAGAATTATTGCCTCCCTTTGTATCAAATACAGAAGCTGTGTGGCTGCAGCAGAAAAATCTCATTTGCAGAAGAGAGATTAGCTGAATCATCACTTTCCTCTGCCTTGAGATCTAATGTGAAAGCCTCTTCCTCTCTCCCTCCCTTCCCCACTCCCAGGCCCCCATAATTAGTTCATCGTTATAAACTGTTAAGAGCATTCCATTACACTTTATAAATGAAGGTGAATATGGGGACACCATTTGTCTCAGTAGACAGAGGAGGCAAGTAAAACACCTCTTTCGGTACTCAAAGCAAGAGATCATTACATAAAAATGTAAAGAGCAGTTAAAATCTTTGAAGTCTCCTAGCCCTAAAAATGTTATACCAATAAAAGTAGGCATTAATAGGCAGTGCATTTTCAGCCACAGCAAGGCAGAAGGAAGAGTAAGATTCATTTTTTGCTCATCTATTTCTCGCCCTATTTGGTCACCATATCTTGTAGCAGTGTACAAAGCTACTCTTGTATTAGTGATTTACTAAATGGGACTCTTTAATTAAGACTAATAGCTCAGGTGGCAGAAAGAGGGAAGAAGAGGAAGAATTACACTTAACTGCACTTATTTTAAAAAAAAAAAAAAGAAAGAAGAGTGTTTGTACTATACCTCTAAGTTAACTTAACCTCAAGAATAAAAACAGGGCATATGAAGTCTTCTAACTCAGGAGGCTGTACATACTAGCAGTAAGAAAAGAAGACCCAGTTGCTTTCTGTCATTTCTCTCACACTGCAGCCGCTCAAACTCTCCAAACTGGCTGTTACTGGGCATTGTTGTTGCAAAGCTTAAAGCACTCCCATGGCTCAGACCTTTGAATTCTTCCGTGACACAGTCTACAGTGACCGCAGATATAAAAATGGTTCAAAGGACATCAAAAAGCAGGTAAGCCAGATGATTAAAAATGTACAAATCCAGGTTAGAAATCCGTCCTTCACATTAATATGCGCACTGAGCCAACAATAAAACAAACGAACAAAATGATGGTCAGTGTCACTCCGACTGGCTGAGCCAATTTCATACTTCTAAGCATCACATATTCAGGAAAATGACAAGATCTATTTGGAGTGTGGAGGGGTGAGTGGTACAGAGATGGAATGCCTTTCTCTCTGAAAGTGTGCTGCATCTTGTTCATTTTCCCCTTTTTGGGCTACCTTTCAAACTATTAAAAAAAAAAACCACAAGAAAAAAATCCTGTATAAAGTCTAAATGAGAGCTGATGAGTATAACTTTTAATTATCACAGCAATTCCTAATTTCCTGGGCAGTCCTATAGGATTAACCTGACCAAAATCATTGTTGCAAGAGCCCTTTGTATTTCCAGTACTCCAGCACTCCTCCAAGGGCTTGCTTCCACCTTCTCTGTGAAGGTGACAGAAAGCCTAAGTGACAGAGTGACACAGCTAAGGTCTGCCAGAGCGTCAGTGCCGCAAAAGGAAACAACCTGTGGGACCAGTGTGAGGAGCCCACTCACCTAGAGGAAACGTTGCTCCCTCTTCAGCACCAGTTTTGAGGGAAAATTCTGTGGGAACGAGCCAGGTATCAGACAAATCAAACATTTTCAGCCTGTAGCACTACAGAGATCCAGACAGTTCTGCACAGCGCTTCCTGTGTAAGCAGCACAGTTAATTAACTCTGTGTTGATTAATGGTGCTCTCTCACATCAAGAATTTATTGAGTCTGTTATTATATACAAGGTCATAATTGCCAAACAGCCACAGCTAAATACCATTCCTTGCAGTCTACTCCTTAAGCATCATAATGTAAAATTAATTTGTACTTGTTTGTTAATTAATATGAAATATTTTAAGTCATGCACCGTAAAACTTACCACTGGTATGCTCTTTTCTAAACAGCCATGAATGAACAGAACTATTTTAATACCTTGGAAAGAACCTCCTCTTTTGAATCAGGGTAGGATGGGGGGTGTCTTTGCTCTTTGTAGTGGGGCTTTTCTGCACTCAGGCACTTACGGAAAGAGCGATTCTCGAATGATTAGTCAGCAGTTATTCTGCTTCGACAGTGCATTAAGACAGACTAGCAAAAGACGTTCTTATGCAAGACTATGAGCGCCCACACCAAAATACCTATTCAGAATAATTATTTTGGAGTAGCCGTTTCAGTAAATTTCCAAGCACAACTGAGATCAGCTCACAGCAAATGATCTAACTTCGCCTCAGGGTAGTAACAAAGATCAAAAAGACACTTGAACTCCTTTGTCCCTTCTGGGATCTTTAAATCCAGGGTTAGCCTCTGTTTAGGGAAAGGGCTAGCAGCATAACAAAGCAGATCCCCACCGTGAAAGAAAGAAGCCCACAGGTTGGATCCCTAATCCTAAGGATGGGGAAGCAAATGCTTTGCACAGACGTGCCCCCTTCTCAGCAGCAAGGACCTGGGCAGTCACTGCCAATAAAGCTACGCCGGCTTTAACCAACCTGTGGCAGTAACCCCCATCTCGAGGCAAGTCAGCGCACAGGCCTGCCTGGCGGTACAGCGAGAAACTGGAAACAGCGTCCCAAGCCTGGCTCTGCCACGCAGGCAGGGAGAGCATCGGGTCCCAGGAGTCCACCGAGGAACAGACCCTTGCTCCTGCAGCCTCACCTGTGCCCCCAACCAAGTAAAGCCCCTTCTATTTATATTTCTGCAGGCGGTTTTAACTACCCTCTAAGGGCTTGTCGGTAATGCAACCCTTTTCTTCAACCACATTTGTTTCCAAAAAAAGAGGCTTGGGCAGCATAAACTAGGTCTGACTGGTTTTTAAACTCGTTTAAAGCAGACCTCTGCAGAGAGATGGCTTTTGCGTTGATTCCACTTGTCATGCTACGAACACCAGGGATCAGCACAACTCTACAGGGAATACAATGCGCATAAACATATGCGGTAAGGCACAAGTAACCAAGCTCTCCTCTGGCTGAGCAAACTGTTTATCCCTCTGTAGAGAGAATTACCTTATTGGTGAAACATCTACCGTGGCTTAAAATAATTACTGTGTGTGTTCAAGGTTCAATCAACATATTAGCTGAACACTTTGTTAAAAATATGCAAAAATCTGGACTGTTTTCTCTCCAAGCCTACTGCTTGAAAACAAACAAAATACACCAACAGAAGCAGTGTCAGGAATGAAACAATCACTCTTTCTCAAATGCAACGTTATTCCTGGGATTGCATCCACATAGCTGAAGCACAGTTATTTACACAGCACTTATTTTTGATGCTCCAATATCCCAGCAAGCAGCAGTGCAATTCAATCCAGCAGACTCTGAACAGTTCAATAATCTCACAGGGCTAGATAATACATGAAGAGATTGTTACTTCTCTGGGTCAGAGCCTTCCCTTTTTGCTGGGTACTGGACAGACAGCTGTAAACAGGCACTAGGTGAAAACTTGCTCCATGCTAGAGCTCTTTGGAGGCAGAATATAAAGGAGCAATGCTTAAGGCACTGAATTACAGCTGCTTGTCCACCTCCTTTTAATTTTTGTACCTGCAACAGAGGCAACTGAAAAATTCTCCAGACAACTGTCTGAAAGTCTGCAGGTCTTTAAAGACCTCTTTTAAAGTGCTGGACACCATGTGTCTGCACAGTCATCTATAAGGAGTCACACAAGGGTTTTCAGACAGTTGTCTGGAGTTGTCTTTAGCCGGCCCTGCGGGAACAAGAAGTGCTGAAGATCACGTGCCTGCTCTGTGGTTTGCCGTCATTTGTGTCTCCTTTTCCAGGCAGCTCTCTGGTAAATCACATAGCTGCCTTGAAGGGCATGAAGTTCTCATAAAAAAGCCATTAATGATATGCAAACTCTACCCAGGAACAGGAATCAGGAGATCCTAAATGCAATCCCTGATTAATGTGAAAGCTGTGCCTATGCCTGTAGGAAGAGGCTAACAGCGAGGCTCGCTGTAACCAGCTACACCACGTAACTGCACCTGCAAAGCCAGGGCACGCAGGCGCTCCTGGGCTGTGCGATCTCCCCACCAACAGTGGGCGCATCCTCAGAGACTCAATTCCAGATAGTTCACTCTCTGAGCTACCTGGAGATACAGGCTACACGGCTGTGTGAGCTAGTCTTACCCTTCTCTGTGGAGGAGGAGGACAAATCTGTTCAGCTCCATTTGCTCCCGTTTGCAGAGAAGAAATAACACTCCTCTAGGTAGCAGGGGTGATACACAAATTCGCCAGTCTTCATGAAAATGCTTCTGAAAGGAGCACCCTCTTCTAATTAGAAACGAGATTATATGTCTATAAATATTTACATGTAATAAGCAAAACTTAGTGAGAAGACTGCTCAGCTTCAGCCTGACATGAAACGGGACCTTGTGAGAACATACCCAAAGGGCACCATCTGATTCACTGACAGCAAGTTTTCATATTTGAGAGGCTATCTCCATTTATCTGAACCCACCCAGCTTCGTGTGTGTGCTCTGTGGCCAAGAATCACAGCGTCCCGGATTATTAGGACATTTAGTCTAAACAAGTGGCATTGATACACAACAGGCTGATCTCACTTTTACCATTTGCACTGCCAGAATACAACGCTAGGCCTATGTCACAGGATTAGTGACCAAAGACAGCCACCCACTGCAATCAGCCAGAATAAACCTTTACCTACCAGGTGGTCTGGAAACCATTTCCTAACAGAGCGCTTTCTCTTAAGCAGCACCAATGCTGATTTTACACTTTACAGAACAAATATCTAAATAAACTATATGTTCATTGAATTTAACACTGTGCTATGAAACTGCATGCCACCGTTCATTTCTCATCTTGCAACATCGTAAGATTGGCATCAGCCCACACAGTAAACAGTGTTAAAACAACTTGCAGGGAGGAAGGGCACCGCTGTGAATCAGCCACTGAAAGAGGTAAATCAGGATTCGGCTCTTGCTCTGTCACCTGCTCCCTTCTCAGCCTGACCTCAGTCACAGAGTTTCTCTGCACCCCGGTTCTCCTGCTGCAAACTGGGGTAACGACCACCTTCTCCTGACAGTGCCATCAGGCAGCAGCACTGCGCCTCCGGCTACACGTTGCCTGCCTCCTCCTCCTCTGCCTCCTCCTAGCATCCCTCGTGGTCTCTGCCTTGGCTCTGCAGGGCAGCTCTTACCACTCCTCCCCCCTCTCTCCCACCTCTCAAGCCACCTTGGCAGCTTCTTAAAATCTCAGATTTGCCTCCAGCCAAAGGTATCCAAGCCACGGGCTCCATCTGCAGAAAACCCCACGAGAAGCAGGGCCACATCTCCTAACAGAGGAGCAGGATTACGCACATACTAAAGGATCAGGGCTTGTTTACATTAAAAGAAAGAAATTTCCTCATACTAGGCTTGATTCATGCCGAGTGGGATGCAGCAGGATCGCTCACCTAAGCTTGCTCCTCTCAAACTAAGCTTGCTCCTCTCAAACAGAGGCAATGGTTGCAGGATCTGGCACACCGTGTTTACTTGGTTGGTAGAGCACTTTGGAAACGTTCCTGGAGTCAATGACTAAATAAGTCCCTCTCTTGATTTTAAATTGGAGATAAATGCTGCATGTCGCATTGGCAAGCACATTAAAGCAGCTGGAAGCACAAAGACAATATGGGGTATTTCAGGCCTTTGTTCTCTCATTTTTTACCCTTGGCATGTTAAACAACTAAAGAACACACTGAGCAAATCAGTGTTTTACCAGATAATACTGCAGGCTTCTAGCTTCAAAATCCCAGGTTGGCACCAGCTCACGCAGCAAGAGGGCCGGCTCAGGCAGAGACACCAGCCCAACTCGGTGGCCTGTGGAGCCAGCCTCCTACTGCCTGCAAGGCCCAACAGCACTGGCACGGCTTTGCTGTGCTGCCTTATTGCACAGAAGACAAAAGAAATAACCTTTATTTAAAAAAAAAAAAACACCCAGGAAGGCATGAATGAAAACACTAGTGAAAAGGACATGTTGTCCACCTTTGTCTATTATAAGTATGGAAAAAAATGAACTTTATACATAGAAACACAGAAAGGCAGGTGCTGCTACCAGCGTGTTACTATAAATACAAAGCAGCTTCCCCATATTCCTGCAAAGCTGGTCTAGATTCAAGGCAGCCGAAAGCAAAACGTCCTCCAAGGATGAGATTTCAGAAGGCAATCTGCAGCCCTTTCACCTTGGAAAGGCAAGGAGCCTGTCACGTTAAGATGACGCTATGATAAAATGGGTTATGTTCTCCATCTGAACGGTACTGTCTACATTATTAATGACGAAATGCATATAAAAGCTTATTAGTGTTCACACTAGTTTCCTTTCCCAGAAATGGTTTGATCGTATTTAGAACGTGAAAGCTTGTGCATCTAACAGTGCAGTTTACTGCAGTCTTCTCTTCAGTTTATACATTGCGGATAGCAATACTTGATTTGTACATTTTTACTACTAAATTTCTTCAAGTTACACACTCTCTACTGCTGGTAATACTTCATTTACAGACACATCAGTTAGAGGTATGCCACTCAGTAAGTACCAAACAACTATTTTGCTAAAAGCTTTTGCATGGACAAAAGACATTTGATCAAGCAACAAGTCTGTAAAATTACAAAGGCTGCAAGATGGGAAAAAAACAGGTCATATAATGAGATCACAAAATATGCCAGAAGAGAAATGGTAATGCTTAAACAGCAAATTATTCATCACTAGCGATTATTTGCAGACTTTCTGTGTCATTAAGGATATCAACATGTGGCCCTTGGAGCAATCCTACACATACATAATTCAATAGTACAAGGGTTTTTCATGAGAAACCAACTCCTTTATGCAAAAAAGCTAAAGCCTTAGTTCAGTAAACAGATGCCGTCAGGTACATCTGTTAAGACCGTGTGCAGAAGTCAACCATTACAGTTCTGCTTACTTCCTCATAAAGATGCAGTAGCATGCAGCTGCGAGGAGGAAGCGGGGGCTTTGTGAGGGCATTCTCCCCAAGTACTCTTTTTAAAATAAGAAAGCAAGCCGTTACAAATAACTCCAGTACAAAAATGCATGTCCGTACATAAAACCAGCTCATAACATGAGGTACAAACATCAACCATACAAGCCTACGTTAGGCTAGGAGGTTCAGCACTGCATGGCAGAAATGTATTAAACAGCCTCCATTTTTGGTTGTACATCTGCAGCCAGGAAAGACTTTTTCTTCCCCCAAAAGCAAAACACATGCAAATGTCTGTCATCAAAAAGCACATACTTTTTCAGAATGTCACAATTACCTAGCCACAACTAAATGCTGTAATTTGTTGACCAGCTCCTTGCAAACTTCAATAATGACCTCAAACCCTTGGATAAAACTGCAAAATAATTTTCCCCCTTTAAATGTAATTGTTTAATGCTTTGATTCCCACCCACCACCAGGCTGAAGGGCTCCAACAGCATGCTGCTACATGTTTCTAGTGCTGCAATTAAAACAAAGCCGAAGCCACAAACAGCAGCTGTGAGAACTTTCCAGCCCAAGCTTTCCAGCTAACAAAAAAAGTGACAAATGTCAGATATGTACTTCTGGAAAAAAACTGTTAATTTAAAAATGGAAACAGCTGAAAATGCAACATTTTTCAGCTAATAAGCGTTCAAACTAGATGGTTAAAACACAGACGTATGCTGCCAGCAAGTTTAGCTCACCTGTATGTTCTGCAACATACACATGCAGCAATACGTGCAGCAGGGCATTCGAG
>NW_008824035.1:1348369-1355562 GCF_000699105.1 Pygoscelis adeliae
ACAGAAGAAATGGTCAATGTTATCAGAATACACTTTGAAACATTTGCCTAATAGGCTTATACCTACAACACCTGGCTCCTGTAGGCATCTGATGACACTAGAACCTGTATTAGTACCACTGAAAGAAAAAAAAATTCTAGGCAACAGAGATTAAAAAGAAGCCTAAAAACATAATACGCTGAAACATTAATTATTTTGTATAAATATTGCCCAAGTCTGCAGACAGCCTGAAATGATAGCTCCTAAAGAGTAAGCTGCTCCTTTCTCAAGCAAATAGTCAGAGATCTGCTGATCGGGGGGACAGCTTTAGGAAGAGGAGAAGGTGCTTGGCCTGGCCTCTCAAGGTGAACATACCCCCAGAGTGCCGGGCCAGCACAGGGAAACCCTTCCCGTCAGCACCATGTCCCAGAGTCTCTGCCTCTTCGGAAACAAACGAGCAGCATCAGCTACACCCAGACCTCTAGAAACAACCCTTAAAAGTTTTCTTTGCTGGCTTTCAGGGGTTTGCCCCCGAGACCGACGCGTGACTAACAGCACTGCCACAGTGCTGTCAATGCCATGGCACTGGCTCAAAACCATGCCCAGGAGAGCTGCAGCATAGGTCAGCGACCAGCTAGATCCAGCTCGGGCACTTTTATTCCCTGGTCACAGAAATCAGCTGCCCACCCTCGAGCAAGGATCCAGATAAAAATACCACCTTGCCTGAACCAAGCCATTACACAAGCGCCCAAGCTGGGAGGAACATTTCTTTCTCTACTAAACGTAGTCATGACAACCACATCTTCATTTAAGAGATGAGCAGGAAGAGGTCATGAGGCACTTGTCATGCAGGGATAAAATACCACACCTCAACTGCGCACAGGAGGGTAAGTTTTGCTGGGTGCCATCTGCAATTCACGAAAACTAGCATCCCAACATGACAGGCACACACCCCCCCCAAAACAGCTCAGGCATCTAGGTGCAACCACTGCAACACCCTTACAGTATTACCAAACAACAAACTTCTGGAGGATTTCTCTGCTAAAGGAATATATTATGACAGACTTGAGCATGCTACACCACTCCAGAAATTCTCCTGATTAAAGTGCTTCTTGTTTACCTTGAAACAAGCTACACAACTATCAGAAAGTGATACTTATTGCGGAAGCCATGACCAAAAAAAGCAAGCAGCTTCCTTTCCAAGCCTGTATCTTGCTCTCTTTGGCGACTCAAAGCTTTACCCCCCTCCCCCGCACAGGACCATTCCTGGAGGCATTTAAAAGACATGTGGGGACACGGTTTAGTGGTGGACTTGGCAGTGCTAGGTTTACAGTTAGACTTGATGATCTTAAAGGTCTTTTCCAACCTAAATGATTCTATGATTCTGTGATACTACGTGTCAGAGCTCAGGTGCCATCTATATCAGACGGCAGCGACCATCATTCCTATAGGTCTGAACAAGGACAGGAATGCTGGTACATCCCATTTTTTCCAAAGTTTTTATTTTATTTTAAAACGCACGGAGCCATGTCTCGCAGTATGTATGGCATGCCTAGGAACATCATGGCTCTAGAAAGCCAATGGCTGCCATGGTGGAGTTATTTTGGTCCAACCACATTTTCATTTCACAAGAAATAAGAGAGAAACGCTCCTGTGGGTAAATTCCTCCATCTTCCTTCCCCACGGTTACCTTTGTTTTGTATTAAAATGGATTATCTCTTCCTTGCTGTGAGCCCTTTCAAAAACACTTGGCAGCCTGCAAATTAATACACACCTTAGTATTACCTATCAATAGTATGAGAAGGGGAGGAATCGTGGGACCTCATACCACGCAAAATCAACCCGCGGACTGGCTGCAGCCACGGAGCACAGGTTCATTACTCCTATTTTATACAGGAGATTCAGGGGCATCTTCTCAGATGCTTTTACTTGTCAGAGAGAAAGGATACACAGAAAGACAGTCTTGTCAATGGAATGATTCTGAAATAAGTTAAAGACACACCATCATTTGGAAATTTAATTGGTTTTGTTAGGAGATCATTTGTTACTGTTGTATTCATTTTGGTTTTAAGTGTATTCAGACGCAAGTCCAGCCTTTGCCCAGCTGATTTTTATGATCTTTGACATCTGTTTAAAATTATTTAAACATCTGTTTAATGCTGTTTCTCTGTGACCGTAATAAAAAGGATCCTGATGGTCAGCGGAGAACTGTTAAACACAGGAAAACATTTGGGAAACGGAGAGAGAGAAGGAGGGAGGGAGGGAGAGAAATGGTCCTTTCAGTTCTAGTCACACTGCATTACTCTCAGCAATCAAGGACAACAGGCAAAATACCAGGAGACAGGATGAGGTTTTGCAGTTAATAGCAGCCTAAGTGCACACGCTAACCATTTATCTGGGCTTCATTACCCTTATGCATGCATATGCATGCTTGTAAGGGTAGCCTAAAAACAATTCTGTTGTTTTGTACATACAGGGCCTGAGCCGGTGACACTGAAGTCATGGTAAATTTTGACCCCCCAGGTGCACTGGCTCAAGGCTAGACAGAGCCTGTGTCTGTCTCAGATTTACAGCAAGCTTCCCACCGAATTTGGCGGTGCAGCCATAAAAACACTAAGCACTACATCTCTCAAAAGTAGCTATGCAAGCTTCACCTCTAGGTAACTTCTCATTTTATTTTTGTTTATAGAAAACATTCTGAGTGTCTTTCAAAGACAGAATGACACATTTCCCCTGTAAACATGCATAACTATAATCAACAACTAGGCAGGGGAGAGCTTGCGTCAGCCTCTGACAGACATCAACAAGCAGGACATCCCCAAGCAGGAGCCGCTCCAACCGTCGCTGCCTCCGACGTGGCACGATGGGCACATTTGTGCCGAGGAGTCTGAAGGCAACCCAGCCTGCACAGGCAGGGAGCTGGCATCCCAAATCAAACACAGCCACACACGGAGCGACTTCGTTGGCTTTAAACAGGAAAAAAAGGACAGAGTTAGCTACAGAGACAACCTGCAGGCCTGTGGGCACTGCTGGCAGTCCCGCAAGGAGGGCCTCAACTGGCAAGGCAAGCCTGGAAATGAGATGGAGACACTACAGAAACTTAGATTCTTCCAAAATAATTTTCCAAAAGCTAACTCACAGAAGTTTACATAGAGAAATATTTTAAGATATTTTACCCTCTCAACAGAGCGCCGACAGGAGCAATTGTCTGTGTTTGCTGCCCAGAACCATCAGTGGAAACCCTGAAGATGAAAAGCACACTCAGCAGGGCTTTGACTAACAGGCTTTCTCTTGAAAAGTTTGCAAGTGGCAAACAAACAGTTCTCAAGAAACCAAGTTACTCGGTGCAAGTATGAAGAATAAGCTGTGCAAAGAACTACAGGCAGCGGGCAGGGAGAGCGGCGGCAGGAAGCACCCTGCATCTGCTGGTTACTCAGAGGACAGGAGAGAGGTGGGTCCAGGCAATGACTACTTCTCAAAAAGCAGCCACAAAAGACAAAAAACAATCAATACTTTCACCCTTAGAGAGCTCTGGCGAAGGGGAAAGGAGACTCATGAGAAGGAGGGAATGGCAACTCAAAACACAGGAAGGAATAAGAGCTGCAGCAAGCAGGTTTCCTCAAACAGCACCCAAAGGGCACAGCAAGGGTTTTCATGCCCCATCATACATGCAGAGCCAGGCTCGAGCTGTGTCAGTGCAACTCACACCTGAAAGCCTCTGGCCATCCACTTGTTGAAGCACTTGTCTTCTGCTCCTTCTGAACTCCAGCTTAAATGCAAAGGCTTTTATCACATGTAACTGCACCCTCACATAATATGAAATACTAACGCTTATCAAAATGGAAAAGGTACAACCAATAAACTGGATGGGGAGCAACACAGCAGTAATGCTTGGAATTGAAAAAAATGGGTTTTTTTCAGTCCTTAAAGCAATTTGCATCCTTGCTGTAATCAACATTCACTGCAGAGATGGTAAAAAAAAAAAGAAATGGATAAAAGTTTTAAGATTTAGAGTTAATTTTGCAATATTTGTAAATGACAACTGAAATATTTAGAACATCAGAATGTTTACAACTGCACAGACACACCACTACAGACAAAGATTACAATCCTAGGCATTTAATTTAAGTTTTATGAATTATCTTAGGTCTTTTTCAGCTTAACATTTAGTCATTCAAAAATGACTAGCAGGGGGTTACTGAAGAAAGGAAGGCCCGGAAGAAATTCATGCAGAAACGAATGATGGTAGAATACCCTTCCTGTAGTTAAGTGATTTAAGGGTTTCTCGTGGCCCAACTGATGAGCTAGCAATTACCATCACTGGAAGCAAATTCAGATAACCTACACTAATGCTAAACTCTTAAACTAAGCTCTCCTACCTAAGGAGTGAATGCAGCCAAAAGTGCCGATAATCTCTTTGAAGGATTAAGCATAGCAATACCTTAGCACCTTTCAGCTGCATCAAAAAAGAAGCAATAATGAAAGTCTGTCTTCAAAGCCTGTATGAGAAATGGTATGATCAATTTCTCATCTGTCTGAGTGCTCCGTGTGCTGTTAGATGCAGTTGGTAAGAGAAGCCAAGAACGGAGGCGAGGAGGAAACAGGTTACTTAGAGAAACGCATGTTTAAACTCTCAGCGTGGGAGTTCTCTAGTCTTCATAGAATCACAGAATGGTTTGGGTTGGAAGGGACCTTACAGATCATCTAGTTGCAACCCCCCTGCCATGGGCAGGGATACCTTCCACTAGACCAGGTTGCTCAAAGCCCCATCCAACCTGGCCTTGAACACTTCCAGGGATGGGGCATCCACAGCTTCTCTGGGCAACCTGTTCCAGTGCTTCACCACCCTCATAGTGAAGAATTTCTTCCTTATATCTAATCTAAATCTAGCCTCTTTCAGTTTAAAGCCATTACGCTGTCTTCTCCTACACGAAGCTCTCCTCACTGGTCAAGAAAGTCACGGATCCAGAGGAAAGCATGTGCTACAGAAATCACAATGGCAGGCAGAGGAGAGAGCTCTCAGTTTCAGAGTCAACCTCCCCTGAGCATCGCAACTAAGACCTGAACCAGACTTCACACTCGGTGCACAAAAAGCAGCCCACACTCACAGCAGCACAGGTCCCAACCACTGCAGGTACACATGGTACGTACGCACTGTCCTACGTACTGTAATTCTCACTGCAAGAGACTGCAAGGACACGGACTGCTGTGGCCTCTGGTGTTTAAGCAAAAGGAAACGGTTTCCTGAATCGCTGCAAGTTATCGCTGCCACAAGTGCCTCGATCCTCAAGAACAGGAAGAAATGCAGAAGGAGCCTGCTCCTGCAGCCTCGGCGAGTCTGAGCACAGGCAGGAGTTGTTACAGGAATTAAATCTTCCCAGGCACATCATTCTTCGTCCCAGCTTCACCTCTGTTTTGCCTGGGTCTGTCTATAAACATGTGGGACTGCTGCTACTGTGCCTCTTTTAGTTAGAGGTCGGCCAGACTGGGGACAGCGGTCTTCAAACCTGATGTAGATGAAAAGTACAACTTGGCCTGATGCACGCAGAGCTGCTGCTGCAGGCTGCACAGCCCCAGTGCCTTGGTTACAACTGCTCGGGCTGCATGTTGGAAAGGCTCCGCCAGCAACGGCTCCGAATACACAGCAACAGGCACATGTAAACTGCACTTGGTTTAAGAGGAAGCACCACAGCCGGCTTTGAATGTATCCTCCTCCAGTCTCTCAGATGTAAAAGAAAAAGATTTGGTGAAGAAACTGAAGAAAATCAACAGAGATCCAGTAGGATGAGTATAGGTAGACCAACATATCCCTTCATAAATGACAGGAGACACATACCCACAAAGAAAAACTATCAGCCTGCCATAGCGTGTCCCAGGCCACAGCCTGGCCAGGAACCACCATTAGCATCCACCAATATTTTGAGCATCCCCAAAGCAGGCGCGCTGCAGGGGCAAAATGGCAGCTCTGAGGTGCCTTGTCCCTCAGCTGTGAGGGTTCTCAGAAGAGAAGGGAGAACACTAAGACAACGGCCTGTCATTGTTTTTTATAGCAATACAGACTTCATCGAGACATGATCCACTTGACTTAAATCTGTTTTGACTTCTGCTGCTGCTGAAGCAAAATCTTTGCTGCAAGATTTCAGCAAAGGTTTAAAAACTCTAAAGGCAGCAAATTCAAGGGCTTCATTAAACATGTGGTAAGCACTGAAATGGTACAATTTTGGTCCCCTGTAATGTATGTATTTTTAATATTAATGCTTGCTGTTTGGATTTTTAATACACAGATCCTACCTGAATCTCCTTATTTATGAGACTCAGCCTGTACACCACAGGGTAGTGAAGCCTCATGGTGTGAAACGTTTTCTTTGCCAGTCATAAGCACCACATCTAAAGATGAGGATGTTCGAGGGACATGTCAGGAGACAGCCCATAAATACTGCCTTCTGTTACACACGAAAACATGTTATAGACTGTGCCTGGTTGCACAGTGCCGCTTTTACTTTAGAAGCGGCTTTATCCTTTTTTCCTTTCAAAACTCTTTCCAATGTGCTACGTAGCGGCTTTGTGCATGTGGAAGATTTTCTTAGAAAAGCATAAATAGACCGCGAGCGAGGCTTGTGATCTATAAGTAAGGGGTATTTGGAGAGGGGCTGGCTGCAGACAGTCCTTCTGAACCCAGCAGGAAGGTCTGAGGCTTGCAGGACACCCACGCTGCAGATCACAGGCAGACCATGTTAAATTAAAAATAGCAGATTAAAGCACGTAAAGTGTGTAACAGTTGGTAGAGTATGTGGATAAATCAGGGTGTGGGAGCCATAATATCAATTTACTAAATATTTTTAAATACTTTTAACTACCAGCGATAAGAAATACTTTAATACTGATTACAGCTGTCTGCCCATTGCTAAATTTAACACGACCTGAGGGTTTAATACTATAGTTTTCCTAGTAGCCTGCGAACAACGGCGACAGCTAAACCGAACAGGCACTTCCTAAGTAAAAAGGCGACAGGAAAAACCATTTATACGTATGCCACGGCGATGAAACGAGGGAGAAGCCCCAAGGAAGGATGAGCAGAGCCGAGAGGCCTTTCGAAATGAGCCAACATCCACTTCCATCCCACCCGCCGACGGGAGACGTCAGGATTTCACCGAAGACCGCGGGCCGACGGCGGCACGCTCGGCTGCGCGCCGGGGGACGGGCGAGTGCCTGCG
>NW_008824035.1:1356486-1399520 GCF_000699105.1 Pygoscelis adeliae
CTCCCGTCCCCACCCCAGGGGGGGGGCTGCCTGGCGGGGGACGCCGATACCCCAGATTCAGCTCCAGGCTTGTGGCATGTGCTTAGCTTCACTCTCACGAGGACCAGGGTCTTCAGGCCCAGTTTGGTTCCCACCACGCTGAAGGAAAACTGGGAACATGCTATTCCAAACCTGTGTAAAAAGGGAAGCTGAGGCCTCTACCTTTCCCTTTTTTCCATATGTGCGTGCATATGCAGAGGAACTGTTTGTCAAATTCCATCAAACAGGCACAACTGTTAGAGGGAAGGTCAGACCTGACATCAGGTCTTTGGGGGTTTTTTTTACCTCTTTTTGAATTACACGGTTTTAACAGCTACCTTGCAAGACTCTGGTAACTCGACAAGTCCAAATCTTTTCATACTCAATATATTATTTCACCTCTCAAGGACTAGCACATCAGATAACCTGTACTTCTTTTTAAACAAGCAAGCAAACAAGCCATGCAGTCTCTGCCCCATGCTGCAGAGGAAAATGAGCATCATCCTCAGTGTTCCTGTTGAGCTGACCCGGGGGAAACTTCAGTTCCACCCTCAGATCTGGCTGTCAGTGTGACTGGAGCACCAGAGGAAGACTGCACAGCCCAGCACACGGGGAGGGCGGGGGAGAGGAAAAGGCATGAAGGAGTAAATTCTTTCTTGCCCCTCAGAGTTGACAAGCTGAATCCCTGGAGCATGTCATTTGACTAATATCATTGGCACAATGCACAGCAACAGGAGTTACAAACACACTGAAGGTAATGAGGGTAATTACATTTTTCCAAGGACACGTAACTGAAGAGCAAAGGATTGAAGATTCCCTCTTCTCCTCCTCTGCGTGGCACAAAGAGGCCAGGTATTTCCCCACAAGTTAGATTCTGCAGTAACGAGCTCCCATACCCCGCGACACATCTGATACAACTGTGATTTATGACTTTTCAACCCTTGATTACTGAATGGGGTGACTTTAAGTAGTTAAACAAAAAAAAAAAGGGAAGTGTCTTCTATGGAAAAAACCAATCCAAGAAGGAAACAGATGTTGGTTTCAGGCTTCTGAGGCATCATTATAAATGGGGATTAAAAATAACATACAAGTTACAACACATTTTGACTCCATCTATTTTAAAGGGGTCTTAACAGAAAAACTGTTAATATAAATCAGTCTTTCAAAGAATAAAAAAAAGCAGCAAGAAACAATCCAGTACCTGTTAAGAATGTACGAACTCAGGCAGTTTTTCTTTTTAATATCTTCATCCCTTATGGTCTTCGTCATGCCAGAACACCTAGAAGCATTACGCTTGCATCAGCAGATTTGCTCTGTGTCAAACCACACGCTAAGAAGGGCAGTTGGCAGCGCTGTGCTGCCGTGCACCGTGGACCGGAGCTTTTCTGCATCCCACTGATTCAATCCAGAAATTCTGCTTTGAGAGTCCACTCCCAGGCTCTGTCAAAACACACGCTCACCACACAGAGGTCAGAAGTAAGCAGAAGTTAGCTTCCGGCTGAAAGCAAGCGAAAAAAAAAAAAAAAAGAGGGAAAATGGGGGGAACTTTCAGCATTATAAGGAAAGGTCTGGTCTGTTATTTTCCATTGTAAAGATCTGTTTCCAAGGACTTAGCATTCACCGTAACATTTTTCCTGCAGTTAAACTTGGTGGATACGTAAGAAAAATGATTTTTCAGACTTCCTCTGTGCTCCCCTCACTTTCTCATCTAAGAATCTGGTACAAACCCGTGTACCTTCTTTGGGACCCCTAACAATCTCCTGTCAGGGAGCTAAACTGATGGTACGCCACCTGAATGGAAATCTGCTGATGCTGTAGGAGCCCAGTTCCTTGGGAGTAAATAATTGGGCTAGATGTGAGCTAGTGTTAAAATCTTTTTCTGAAGATTTTTGTTCCCAGCAAGCACAGTCTCGTGCCAGCTCCTCTTTCCCAGGCCCTACAGGATGGTGTCTGGGAGGACCAAACATCTATGATGCCGCTCCTTGGGAAGGTCCCCTTGGGGCATGCAGGACAACAGAAAGTGTTTGCATCCCATATTAACAGGGCAGCACTCAGTTTAGAGAGGTCCTTACAATTATATTTACATTATCCATTTAAAGTGTCATTTGCATGAACTGCCAAATTAGTCACAGCGCTACAATTATTACCCTCACAGTAAAGGAGTCCAAGATTTCTCTGAGAGTACAATGTCCTCCTCTCCTGTTCACAACATAGCATAAACAACTACTGTACAAGCTTCTGACTTACCATGCAGAACCAACTCTCTTTTCTGAGCTATTTTACTCAACTTCTTCTTAGCCCTGGCCGGTACATAACAGTAATTTCATAGCACATTTTCATGTGAAACAATGCCGTATGCTCAACTGTCTTTTCTGGGCAGAAGAGGCACAAAAACATTTGTATCCAGAGCTAATTTTTCAAGTAATGATCATACCTGCAACTCTCATACCTGTAGCATTATGTTGACTTTCCATACCGAGATATTAACAAGCATCATCAAAACAGGTGTGCAGGAGCCTTAATGAGAATATGCTTGAGTTTGCCAGATCCTGTCACCTTGGATTAAAGCTGTATCTGGAAAGGAAAAAGCCCTAGGGCTACACTGGACCTCTGACAGGGAAGTGGAAAGAAACCCTCTAAGGATGGCTGCTGCATTTGCTCCTTACTGACCCACGCCCAGTTATTAGAGGATTCTGTGCATCCACTTGAACTCTTCTATGAAACGCAAACACCCCCCCCCATTACATATTTTAAAAAGCAAAATAGGAATATGAAGCCTTGAATTTTAGCACTTAAGCAATTTCTGGTCAACAGCGAGGAATAACAGAACTGTCCCAAATATTCTGCAGTTGCCCATACTGAGATTTCTTGATCTTCTGGCCATAACGCAATAGGGCTCTGTAGGATACTGACCCACTATAGCAGGCCTCTGCCTTTTTTTATTTTTATCCCCAGCAAAAACAAAGTTCCTCCAGTTCCATCTGAAACTGGATGAACGCCATTTGCTATTAGCAGTCGTACATGCATGAGCCACTTCCTCATTCAGATTTTGTGTCAGGAAAGCACTTAGCATTCTGACACCCAACTGGGCTCAGCAAAACTCCCAGGCACACTTAGATTTAAGCATGTGACTTCACAGAACTTAAAGTATCATCATAAACGATCTGCCCTTTAAGATCTCACATGCCACTTTCACGTGGTGTAATAGTGCAAGTCTTGGTTTGGGCACTGACTTAGGACGTGAGAGACTCGCTATCAATTCTCTCTCACGCCACAGTGTTCCTGTGTGGTCCTGGACGAGCAGCCCGGTCTCGTGGTGCCCGGCTTCCTGCTTGTACAAGGAAATTCTCCCACCTTGCAAGGTGCGGCACTCTGACACAGCTGGGGAAGGATCTCAGGCAAAGGCCACAGGCTGCTGCTCTGAGCATTACTCTGCCATCACGACTCAGTGTTAGTCTTTCCATGCAGCATCAGGAAAACAATATCTGGGAGCTGCACCAGAGGCAAAGAAAGCAACCTCGCTGAAATACATCCATTTGCACTGTACTTAAATGCTACAGAGAACCGGGATGTGGGTGGGACGCGGGTGAACAAACTGAGCGCAGGAGCAAGATCAGGAGTTCTCCCTGCACCACTGTTCCTCCTGCAGCAATACAAACGTGCCTGCAAATTATCTGCTGGATCCCCACAAGCGCTCCTACATCTCAGACAGACAGATCTCTACATTAGTCTGATGTTTCCGCAGCCTAACAGGATGTGGCCACTTTAAGGCAGCCAAAAGTCTGCACCAACACCCTCCCCTCCCTGCTCCTGCTCTGCCCACACAGCTGAACAGCAGAGGCAGGCAGAGGGCTCAGCTCTGTTCTGCTCTCCAAAGTGAGGTCTGCTGCTGTATTTAAGCAGGATGATCACTCACAGATGGAGGGTGCAATTGCTCCTAGACACGTGTTTGGCTCCTGCCTTGTGAAGAAAGCTAAAGTAAATACAGTCAGCGTATTCCTTAGCAGTGTTTATTTGCCACTGTTGAGCATGGATGAAAGACAGGACTGATGGCAGAAGATACATTTATTATCTCTAACCATTTCTGACGACTTCAGATATCTAGCACGCCGCTGGTCTCTACCTGTTGCCTATCCTCTAACAGTAGCACATAAACATCCTACTGTGCTTTCTACCCCCTTACAGACTCGGTGGGAGTGAGATTAGGGTGATATATAAGCATTATTATGAGACTGCAGTGGTGGAAACAAGCAAAAACATACAGAGCTGTGTGAATTTGAAATAGAAGGGCAAACAGGCCACAGCAGGAGACTGGGCAAGTGTAACACCAGAGATGGTAACTAATTATTGCTGTCACCATCTCCCCCTCCTGCACTGCCACAGTACACAGGGTGACTGGGGGGTGGGAGGGGGGCGGTCACCTCAGCAGACGCTTCAAGCTGCCTGTCATTGCCCTCTCAAAGTCTTCTCCCTTCTGTTTTAGTATGATATATTTTCACAAGGCAGAATTTATTTTATTATTTTTTCCCAAGAGAGATTCTTTCTATCTCATTAAGTTATTTCTCCTCCTAGATCTACTTGTTTAATATTTACACAGGAGGGGGAGGGAAATCAAACAAAACGAATCAATCCACTGCTAAGGGCAGAGAGGGAAGAAGAAGAGACCTTAGCAGCACCTCCTCTTATCCAGACACAAGCCTCCTCCTCTCATTTCAAATACTTTTTGATTATACTTCTGCAGCCACGTAGTTCATGCGCAGAGAGGCTTAGACATGAGATACAATTGGAAACTGTGAATTTGAAGCTGAAATCATAACTATTGCAGCCTTCTGCTGTGTTAACCAAAAAGGAATACACACTCCCCATACGTTAAGATGTTCTTACAGTTTGTCTTAGCTAGCACCTCTCTGGCAGATGTCCATGTAACTAGTACTAGGTATTGAAAACAGGGGAGGAATTAAGGCAGATGACAACTAGACAGGCTGCGCTGGGGCAACTCATTTCTGGTCACACCAGTCTAGAAATGCATCTCTGCAAAAGAGGATTTCATTGACAGTGGTAGCATTAGGCTCACCCCCGTTCTTAAAGTGATGTATTTGATATGTATTTGCACAGGCCACTATCTTTACCATCCCTGACAAGAAACTGCAGCAAAATTTTCAGCGATTTGTCACATAGCACAGTGCTTGATCTAGAAATCAGAGAAGTCAGCAGAAAGACACAATGATTTCCACGGGCTTTGGACAAGGTTTCACATGATGCAGTGAGAACAGGACAAGGGGAAAGAAAAAGCCTATGCTTTTTGCTGCCTTCTATTGCATAAAGAGGGCCAAGAGAGATTTAGGTTATTTTTCTGTTCGTTTGGGGTTTTTAATTTTATCTCCTGTCCTTCTTTCCTGGAAAATACCAAGTTATCTGATTCTGCTTGAAGTTTTCCAACAGACAGAAAAAAAAAAACCTCATAACCCCAAAACCCAGAAAAACCCCCAATACACACCACCAACAACAAAAAAATCCCCAAACCACTAGACACTTCACTATACTACGGAGCTGCTGGCCTGGCTGTGGAGTCTGGACTCTTTACCAAAACAGACACTCTAAACCAACTGGTGCTAAGGTACTGGAGTTAAAAACGAAGAAAAAGAAATGAGGACAAAAAAAAGGATGAGCAAAAACAAGTTAGTGAGAGGGAAGTTGAGTATTTAAATTTTCTGTTCTCAGCCCTATTCCATTTATGGGTATATGCAATATCTTAAGTCTCCTGGGTCATTAATCTTCTAGGGGAAACATGGAGAGAAAATAAAAGACATACAAAAAGTACTTTTAGGGCTTCCTTGTGCACAGTGTAAGTATGCATGAGTTTAAAGTATTCAAATCCTACCCCGCCACCTCCCCACCCCAGCTCAGGACAACAGTCTTTGGACTTTAAAAGCAAGATCTTCCAGTACTCATGGTCTGAAGGGATTCACCAGCTTTGAAGTATTCTTTTTAATGTAAATCCTCATTGTCCACCAACTTACATTTTGAAGTATGCCTGACCTTTAAAGAACTCAGCAAATAGTCTCCAGGGGGTAGGATTCCTGTTACACTGAAACATCCTGTGTACCCCTCTGAGTGCAACATCAGGTAATTGTACAAGTTGTATTTATCTAATGAGACACACTCATTAGAAAGATATAACTGATAGTTCAAATGGACACTACGTCAAACTCTCTTTATACACTCACTTCACCTAAATAACCTACAGCAATTAGTTATTTCTAATCCCTAGCTTTGAAGTCTCTTTTGTACTTTCATCCTCAAGATCAAATTCATTGAACTGTTGCACTAACATAAAATACCAAATTTTAATCTGAGTTGCACCAGGTCATGGTTATTATTTTAATAGAAGAAGACTTCATGCCCTTGGTCTTTTCGCTTCTCAGTACCTGCATAATCTTCACTTCTGGTACTAGGTACAGCTGATGTGACACCGATGGATGCATGCCAGCAATGTTGAAATCTATCAGCCGAAACAGAGTAATTTTGGAAAGAAACAACCAGGTCAGTTGTCCAAGGTCGCAGTCTTGGAAGTGAGGAGCATTGCACAAGCTAAACTAGGTAGGAATCCATATCAATCCATTCTCCACGTGCAGAGAAGAAAAAGGGGCCTATGCCCGAGCCTCTCCCAGGACCTAACGAGTCCAACACCAGCTCTAAGACCCAGGTAAGATTTGGGACTGTTCTGCTAGCAAATCCCTTCTCCAAACTCAACTATATTTTTCACAGTGCCCAAAAGCCAGAAAGAGATTTCATTTTTCACGTCATACAAAGAAAGAAATCCCATCCCTGAAGTTGCATTTAATTAGAAGGGGTGTGAAAGCACACAGCAACTAACATGAAGTTGCCACCAAGGAGGAAGCAGCACTGTGGTAGTTTTTTCTCTGATGTTAGGGTTTAGCTCATAATCCAAAGGGAGTTTTTTTCCCCTTCCATCAGAGAAGTTAGGTGGCCAAGAGCTCTGTGGGGAGAACGATGTGACAGAGGGTGTCAATAACATTATTTTTGGAGGAGTGCTGGAAGTCTGGATTAAGTTCAAATCTGCTGGATGAAAGCTAATGGAAACAAATCAGCCTAACAGACTGTAGTCCACGTTGCTTTATGGTTAAATATGAAACATGCTATGCAATACTATATATTCCCTTACAAAAAGGGAACACTATACTAGAACTTTGCAGAATGAAGGTCTGTGATGAAAACCAATGAAAATATCTGAATACACTAAAATATAGATAAGAATTTATGATTTGTTTTCAGGAGAACAAAGGGTACATATATTATGGTACTGGCTTACCTCAAGCTAGTTGGATTATCACAGGCCATGCTAAAACTGATAGACATACAAATTCTTCCTAGAAGATAAATCAGAAACGGCCATTATACACCCTTTTGCTGTAGAGATACTTGGAAACAGCAGAGAGCCAATATTCACAGCCTAGAAGCTTGTCTGCAAACTGAAGGGGGTGACTGGGCTCAGCTCCATGTGTCTACATGGAGGAGTAGCCAGCACAGCTCTGCAAATAAGCAGAATCACCCACCTCTCTGGGGCACAGAATCAATGGGAGGGGCAGACTTGGAAAGAGTTTGTCCTGCATTCAGAAACAAAACTATCTACACTCTCCTGTAGATTTAAAACAAGATCATGTGTCATAGCTGATTCACAGGAGTTTCTTCTATCAGAAAATAATTCCACCAACCCAAAATTTCATCCTGCCGCTCATGTAATAAAAGAAAACAGTGTTTTGCTTCTAACATTTCTAGCGCCTGGTCCAACTGCAGTTTGTATCCCAATACTTGGTCAACTGTACTAGCCACTACACAGGCTGAAGAGGACAAACTTCCCCCCCCTGAAGAGCAGAAACCTTTGGAACATGAGGAATGAAGGAAATCCAACAGTACAGTTATCTCAGTTTAGTTTTACTAAATTTTACCTTACATGCTTCATAACTGCCATAGAGACTTGCATTTACTGACAGCATTCATGCTGAAGTGGGTGGTGGTGGTTCTTCAGATTATACATTTTGAGATGTTTTATTCCTCATTCTTGCTACTTCCTTGCTAAAAACTGGGATTTCACTTTTTACAATGGTTTATACTGTAAGCCTGAGGGAGGAAAAATCCATTTTTCTTTCTGTGCTTCACTTAGGGAAGGAAATAAGTAACATGAGCCATTAAAGGACTTTGATCCAGAACTAGGGAATGTAAATGCTTTACAGATGCCAAATAAGGATGTTTCCAAAGAAAAAGAAAACAAAGCATTCTCTACCCCAACCCCTTTTCATTTCCAAACAAGGTAATGGAAGGGGAATTTTGTAAGGTTTTGATGGAAGTTCCATTTCTCCAAGAGGTTGTTCTGGTTTTAATAATTACATACATTCATCAGAATAAAAAAGTGATTGTTTTGACAGGGGCTTATTGTGTTCCTGGGAGGGAAAAAAATTTTGTTTAGATCAGGAGTGTCTCTTAAAGCCCTATAGTGACTGGAGAGAAACAGGGTAGGGAGGCAGGAATCCGTCCTTAACTGCAATGAAGTTAGCGAAGTTATAGTGACCTGCCTGATGGCCTGCACAATGCATCCTAGGGCAGTCCACAGGACGTACTGACACTGGTGAAGCCCATGCAGAAAGTGTCATGAATAGGAAGATCCTATGGTTGACCCGTTTTATTTGTACTGGATTTTTGGATAGCACATGACCTTGCTCTGACTTACAAACACAGCATCACCATCAGTTTATCTTGCATATTTACCACAACCCAGCCTCTGTGGCTAAGAACTGCTGAGAGTCTTCAATAAACAAATGAAAAAGATCCAACAGACTAAAATATGAAGCGTTTCCAACTAAACCCTACTTTCCCTCTAAGAAGTGAGGAGCCTGCTCTCTTTTTATGTGAGTTGGAACAAGGTCTCTGAGAAGAAAGTCATGACTCCAAGATTGAGTAGCTCTGTTGCAGTCTGTTCAAATCCTTTTTAAATGGATTTGTCTTTCACTGTAGAAGCCTTTTAGAGCTCATACAATGTGAATATTTGCTATATGTTTTTAGAAAAATAATGTGAAGTACCCTTTATGTATGCAGAACACAACAGTTAAAGTTCTTTTGGCATTGTATATTCTTAAACATGCATTTTGCACAATATTTTGACTCAGCAAAGGATGGAATAAATAATGCTCAGCACACGTGCCTGGTCCCAAGATAAAAATCTGTGGATTCAGCCCATACAGATGGGCCCTCCATTTGCATGATGCCTCAAGGATATTTGTAAGATTCCGCATGAGTGCAGATGTCTTCCCTGATCCTCTTGCAAGATCATAAGATTGGGTCAATGGCTGTGCTCCAGATAATGTCACTATTAACATCTCCAGACATAATCACAGATACAGCTACAAGAATAAAGCGGATCAGAAATGAGCTTCTAAGCTTATGGTACAGATGCCTTACTCCCCCTCTAATTCCCTAAATCCCAGAGCACAGTGAGAATGAAAAAACACCTTGCTGGTAGAAAAGCAGCACCATGAAGCAGCCAGTGTTCAGGTATGGGAGATGAATGTTGGAGTTGAGAAATATCAAACCAACACCTTCGGGGAATCGCAGGGTGAGAGCTCATTCCTTTATCTCTCAAAACAAAACTGCATGTATGTATCAGGATATAACTTTGACTGTTTACTTCACATTAAAACCAAATTTGTGCTTGTATACTAGTACTAATAATTTAGTAATGCATTAACATCTTAACTCTGCTGTCCAGCCATGGAGGAAGTAACTAGTACTTACAATAAATAACATGTTACAAATTACACCCCTATCACACAGCACTTCCTGGCAGGTTTTGCAGTTCCTTTAGCGCAGGAAACAACATGTTTCAGCACAGTATTCCAGTGATTCCATGACTTTGTGTTGACTATGCAGGAAACTGTAATTTTCCAAGCAGTATGTTATGGATTCAAACCCACTTATGTGGAATAGGGGAAGAGGACATGGTCAGAGAGGCAGGAAAAGCTACGCCTGTATTACTAGAATGCTCCCCACTATACAGCAACTTCTTGAACCAGTATGCCAAGTAGGGCAGACTGGTTTTAATCACAATGGCCTGCAATTCAGCATGAGACTCCTTACTAAGTCCTCCATGTCACACTGATTTGCTAGCAGCTTAAGACAGCTGACAGCAGGCTGTACTCCTCTTCCTTTCCAGCATCAGGACAGATGGCCCAAGTTCACTCCAGCAACTCAGTTTAGCTGATATGAAAAAAGAAACACTACGAAGCATTCTTATCGCAGCAATGAGACACAGCCAAGTCCTGGAAAGGGAAGGGAACCTGCCTCCTGAAGGGTGGAAAGCATTGTTCTGCCATAGTAAATAGCACCAGCTGGGCTCTCGGATGTCTTCCTGTGGGCAGACTGCTGGGGAGAATCCACACTTTAAATGTGCCTTGCAATAATTTACCCCAGATGCAAGTAAATTTTCAACAGCTACTAAATTGCAGTATTTCTTAGATTGCTTGAATATGAGGGAGAATAAAACAGATCAATCCACTTCAGTGTCATCAGAAGGAGGAAGCAGAGGGGATTGCAAGCATCACTGGCACAGCACTCCCTCACTGCACACAGCCCAGGTGCTTGAGCCGAGGCAGCTGGGTGGCCTCAAGCAACTCTCACAGGATTTAGAGTGGTTTTACCGGCTCAGTCGTGGCTTGCAGACCTATGTCTCCTGGTCTTCTCAGAGGTCAGACCCTGGCACTCATACCTGCAGGTCCTAAAACTAGCACTAAGACCATTGTTTCCCCAGTATAAATGCCTTCTTCCCACAGACACATCCTTGTAGAAACTGGGGTTAAAAGCGTTGACTTTCAGGGACATACGGTAGTTAAAATGAAACAGAGAACTTCACAAAGTAACTACACTACATACAATGTACACACAGATAAAGTGCAAGAGAACAGCAGATAAAATAATAATTTGCATGCCAAATACATTTTCCTCCTCTTCTCTTTCTGGGACCAATGCTTTAGCCAGTGCCTCTTCTATCCTGACACACTTCTTGGAAGAAGGTAACAACTGTCCTCTACTGTAAGATCCCCTTGACTCCCCTCAGACTGGTTTCCATGAACAGATACTAAGTGTCACAATTTCTGTTTTCCAGAAAAGTTTAGCCATGGAGTCACTGAGCAAATCTTTTGTCAGAGCAGGAAGTCCCAGCATCCACTACTATGCTCTAATCGCTACGCATTGCTCCTTTACACCCACACTTGCCCAATTTCAAGCACATAAATCAAACTTTTGACAAGACAACACACAAGGTGTGCTAGACAGTTCCACATTTTAACCCTAAATTAAAACAGCAAAGCAAAGCTATTTGCTTATTAAGATTCTTAGTATTCTACTTAACACTAGACCAAGGACCCAGACCTTAACTCTCCATCCTCAGGAAATATATTCTGGAGTAAACGAGAAAGCACTTGAGCTAAACATAGTGGTAGCGGGTACTTCAGGCAAAGTCCAGGACTACCAGCTTGATTAGGATACCTGGAGTTTTGTTTGGCTTTAAGCCATATAAAATGGATGTGACATAACAAGAAAATGATCCAGTTAAAGAGGAAACCCGTGTGAGTAAAACAATGTAAAAATTGAGCAGATTAAACATGTTTGAAATGAAAAGTTAAAATTTAACACCCCAATTGATGAGCAAAGAGGAATCGTGTGAAGTTGAGGGTTACAACTTTTGTTTATCAATGGAAAGAGCACACATTCCTGAAATAGGGGAGAATAAATAAAAGGATCGCATGTGTTTACAGAGAGATGATTTGCAAGCAATGGTAACAGAAGTATTACAATCAGATGCATGTTAAATCCTTCGGGGGGAAAGATAACAATCCATATCAGAAAAACTCCAGAGGTAGGTAACAAGGAGGCCCCAAGAAATCCAAAGGAAGCAAGAACAGAGGTAAAACCTTTAACAGATGTGTCAGGAAGTTCTTTGATAGCTGAACTGCACAGGAAGTCTCAAAACATCTCCCAAATGGCAGTATCTATATCACATAGGCATCACTCACAGCAGTGCCGGCAAAGACCCTTTCTGGAGGCCTCTTCTCTGACATTGGAGAAAGCTTTATAAAGCCTCACTTGGAAAGTGATTAAAAATAACCCAATTAAAATGGATGCAATCCAAGCAACTAGTGATACAAGCTAAAATGCAAATGTGGTGGTGGTTGGATTTTGTGGGTTTGTTTTGGTGGGTTTTTTGTTGTTTTTTTTTTTAAATCACTGCATATCCTTACTACATGAAAAATAAGATTTTTGAAGGGTGGTACATGGCATTACATCAGCACGAAGGATGTAGAGCTGGCAGCTGAGAAGCTGTCACGAACAGCAGACTTGCATTTCTAACACCAAGAGAATAACCAACGTATGAAAATGTAATAACTCCAAAAAGTTTGTACTGCAGGCCTGTCTCCAATGACTGAAACACCCAAGAGCTAGCTCAACGCAAAGTAGTATAGAAAGAAACTGTCACCAACCATAAGAGAAAAAGCAAGCTGCACCCAGGAGCATACATGCATTTTTTACTTGCACATGGGCAAGTAAATGCATATTAATACTGGGAAGTATGCATATTAATACTGGAAAGTTATTCTCCCATCTTCAGACAGTGATTCAGAGAAAGATCTTAATATACAAGCCATGTGAAGGCTAATGCAATTACTAATTGTAACTTCCTACAAATAGTGAGCAAATGATACGCATATGACAGCATTCAGTTATTAAACATCTTTGTTCCTCTCAACTCTGCAGGCATGTTCCACTAAAATCTTACACACAAAACAACAAAACCAAAAAACCATAGGGTGGCGATGACTAGCAGGAAAGCATTTTGGACAAAGATGGACTTGTTCATTAAACTTAGCAAGTCAAGAAGCCCATTTGCACCTTCAGTAGAATACCAGGATTAGAGTCAGCAAAAAGCTTTAGAAAAGTAAGGTCGAGTTTCTTGTATGAATCTTGGTCAGCCGCTGTCCTACGCCTATCATACTCTGTGTGAGGTGGCAGAAAATTTCAAACAACATCCTGAAGCACAGTATAAGCACAGACAAGAATAACTGTTCTTGGAAATATGCTACCTAATTAAGATAAACCAGGCTTTGAATCAACTACTTGAAAAAAATACACTTTGCCTAACACCAACAAGTTGCAGAACATGTTTAACAATGTGTTCGTTCACTCAGGCAAACACACCCGTATCAACAAGTAACTCTAGCCTCAATTTAGATACTAAGCAGGAAGCCTGGTTTCTAGGAGGAGACTACCACAAGAGAAGCTTCTCTGCGACCACCTGAGAGTGCTTCTCAAGTCACAACATGTGAATGAATCTCTTGCCACTGAAAAGCATGTGGCAATAGGGCCTGTGCTGCAGACCCCAGTCAGCTGGAGAAGTAGCTTTACACCCACGGTCCAATACACCTCTAGCATCACCTGGGCAAACAGCAAAGCCTATGATACAGCCTGCCACTGCAGGAGACAACAGCTGCAATACAGAGTTTTGGGGAGCTCTACTGGCAATTGCAATTGTAGTGCTGTGTGGGTAAACAAAATGACCCTACAACTTGTCACTATGAAGTCGTGTTCACCATTTTCAAGAGAAGAAAAACAAGCTGATTTGCAAAGTGTGTTGTCTCTGGTTTTCTAAGCTTTAAATGAAAGCTGTACCTGAAAAAGATGGTAATTGTGTTAAATGATAACTTGTCATTTTATTTTACAGATGCCTTACTTTAAGTAACCATGGTTACATATTTTACAATAAATATCATAATAAACAGGAGGGAATAAGAAACAATTATGCCTTTGATTTTGCCTATTTTTTTTTAAATGTCAGGGTGGTTGGGTTTTTTTAAGGTACTGACACAAGATTGGTAGTATCATGTAACTGGTAGTATTATTACTGCAATATTAACAGTAATATTTGTATGCAGCTGAGTGTCTAATATACATTGCAGCGAGACAAAAATTTCTGCCTGCTCTCACTGGGTATTATGTACTTTCCAATCTTGTCAAAATTAACTAAGAACCTAGCGTTACAGAAATCTTTAGCTGTATCTCAGCAGGGTTTTTAAGACAAATTTGTTCATCATCGTGTTTGTTCTGTGGAAATACAAGACACATATACAAAAACATCTGCAAACCAATGTAGAGAATAATTAAATGATTTTGTATATATGTAACTTATTTTTATTAAATGAGGAAATAGCCTTTTTTGAAGGTCATTTCTTTGGTCTTAAAAATTCAAACCCAAGCCACCTGGTTTTCATTTCCTGGCCTATTCCTTCTGTCTCAGCTGCATACTGTGCTTAAAACAAAGGCTCCATTCTTTAATTGTGAGTATCAGATGCCTTTAACCCTCATTCTGTTGCTAGTGCCTTGGAATGTGAAAAAGCTAATATACAATATCCTCTTTTATTAGCTAAAATAATAAATGGCCAGTTCCATTCCTTTTATCAGCTGGGCTCAAGATCCACGGATCCTTGGAGACTTAGACAGATCCTTAGACTTCAACAGAGACAAAAATGCATGGCTTTCAAAGCAAAATCACTGTATTTGAACACAGTTCTGTTCTACTCTTCTGAAGGTCACTATTTTTAAGGTTACCTAAGAAAAGGCTGAAAATAAGTCACCTCAGACCCTCGTCACCCTATGGTGGTTAACAGCCATCACATCTGGTCTCAATCAAAAGCCAGTAATAAATGACTAATAAAAGCCTATTCAAAGGCTTGTATCATGTATGGTTTTAACACAAAAAACTGGTACAGTTTCACTTAGGACCAGTGAAAGATGGCATTCTTCAGTGAGAAATGCAAGCCGTCAGAGGAAACGGGGCCGGGGGGATAATGACTTGTACAGCTCATTGAACCAGTTTATTAGCCAGCTCAGTGCAGAAGATGATTGCTAATAAAGCAAAGAAATATTTATTTATCAATGGAAAGGAACACTTAGATATTAAGGTGACCAAACTGTCTCCTACTTGTGAAAGGAACAGGAGATTCAGAGTGAATAAACAAACAAACATATGTAGAGCCTGGAGAAGATCTTAAAAACAAGCAAACAAACAATCTCTTTTCATCAAGAAAGTAAGCTTTCAGAAAACCTGAAACTCTAATTATAATCACTATCAAGAGGGGACACAGTAACTGACTTGAGACCCATCAGATACAGTCTTGGGATAAGCAGATCAAGTCCATTAATTTACTCCCTCACTTATTCACAATTCATAAAACATTTGTTGCTGTTTTGTTTGCAAATAAAACAACTTATTCATAACTTCTAGAACATTTGGTCTGGGGCTTGCATTAGGCGTGACTGTGCATAACTGGATAAGGAAGAGGCACTCCTCAGTGGTGCATTTGATCTCTTAATCAGGCTTCTGGGAGGCCTTAACAAGCCCCAGATCAGCCCACAACGGTTTCAAGGGGTACAAATGGGAGAGGAGCACAGGGAAGGCTGCAGTTTAAACCACGTAGGCTAGAGGGAAGGCCAGCACTGGAGGCCGGGGGCAGTAGAAATCTCTTTCAGCTACTGGTGAGACCCAAGGCTCTCCAGCATGCAGCATCATATTGATGGACAGATTTATACTTTGGATCACAGAGTGTCACATTTACCTCTTTCCTGTTTAGTCAACTGGCAAAGAGTGAGATTCTGCAGTTGGTTCACAGATGTACATTAAATAACAGGCAATCACTTTACTCACACATCAACACTTCCCACATCTAGTGAAGAACCACAAATTTGAAAGCCGTTTCCCGTCCCACCCCAGTCTATTAGTAACAACGGTATTCGTTACAGAAGCTTAAATAGAAGGAAAATCTGTTGCGTAGCTTGGAGAAAAAGCTAATTTGGAGAATTATGTGTAGGAGAATAAGCGGTGTGATGCAACACTGTCTGAAATTTGATTTCACAACAGCACTGCACCAAAAGGTTTAAGAAAGTGGCCTGAAGAGACAAACTTGTGAGAAGTAACCAAGAAAAAACTCATACCATGTAATCTCTGGGAGTCACATGGATGTAAAACTGATCAGGAAAACACTCTGGTTTGGTTCATCTGCAAAGCTAGTGAACAGAATGTATGCCACAGTGATAACAAACATTCTTAAGGTTTGCTAGCATTTATTGTTAAGATCATTCTGTTTGTTACAACCATACTAAGCTCCAACCTTTCTTAACACATTAGAAGCTACTTCATAATCAACCATTTTTCAGAGAGCAGAATGCCTTCATTGACAAGAACAAAGTGTTGGAAGTCTGTTTTGCTAATTTTTAAGGACTCTTACATGCAATTTCACTTAAAAATCATCATATCTATACTTTGCTGCATAATTCTTTGAAATTCTGTCAGAAAACCCAAAACCTTATGCTGGGCATCAAATTTCTGTTCTTGTGAAAAAACTGCCACTTCTTAAGCAATCTCAGAGTCTCTGAAAAAAAGTAAATTAAAATTTACCTTATGTTTGTAATGACAATTGCCAATGCATTTCAGGGTTATTTGCAAACCTTTATTTACTATCTTAAAACTCCTCAACTCTGCCTCGAGCAGGAACTCGGGCTTGAAGTTCTGCTGTGCTTTGGAATAAACTTTACAGTGTTCCCTCCGGAGGTACACACAAAACAGCATCACAGAAAATCTAGCATTTCAGTAACCTTCCGGCATCCTGTTCCCTCGTCTTGACAGGAACACCTTGACAAGCTCCATCTGACCTCTACAGCAACTCTACTATAGGATCAAGAAATTTAATGTAAAAAGCCACGGAACAGGCTCCATCTCCACTTTACTCGGCAGAGGAGCAGCCCATGTAGCCCAGGCTGGACAAGGAAGACCAGTATCAACCTCGCCAGTATAGATATACACACACACTCTACTCCCTAGTCTTTTCCAAAACGATTTAGAGTTTGGCAGCTATATTCTTCAAGAATCCCCCTGTACCTGGCACGCTCCAGCCTAAGCAGCAGAAGCAGAGTGAGAATTTTCCAGCAGTGACCGATTATCCATGCATCCAGGAACTGCTGCAGCTGCAAGTGCAACAAACAGAGGCAGGGAGAGTCTCTCTTCAGTGCCCTCATTGCCACCACAGCTACTGTGCCAAGACATGCAGGGGGGTAAAAGAAGTCCGATACAGACACAGGGGGAAGTGTACAGGTTTCGGTGCAGAGAATGAGAGAGGAGAGATGCAGATTAGATAGATGCCATGGAAAGATGAGATATAAGCGAAGTGAGTACAACTGAATCAGAACAGTAGGAGTGAATGGGGTATATGTGTGTGAAATTATATCAGAAGAGACAGAGGTATAGAAGTAAGAAAATCCAACTACAAGAGAACATGATCTAATGTTTCCTAGATTTTTATTATCTTTTGCTGCTCCCAGAAAGTAGCTCACACAAAAAACATACAAAAAATTTTCTCCCAATCTTTTAAGATTAGCATACCTTAAGGATAACTGCTAGCCTTGGCTAGTTTTACCCCATCAGCTCAGGCTGTAAAGGGGCATGCTTCAATGGAGAAGTGTATACCAACATTTCCTTACTGTCTAACAACTGTTGCATCCTTTTTTCCATTAAAAAGGACAAACAAAAAAAAAAATCAGTTACGATCAAGAACCACATTAAGTTGTAAAATCCAATATTCTAAACTAGGAAAAGCCCAAGGCAGTATTGCTTATTGCAGCATGACTTATGCTCTCTTAATTCACTGCCCCTTTCCAAATGCATCATTGTGATTGATTTAAAAAATACATACAAATCACGTACCTTTTTTTCCTATAGGTCCCTCCACCTCATTTCACATACGGGATGAGCCTGTTCAGAAGAGTCGGGGCTGTCAGTGAGGCTTTTGTCCATAGTGTTTCTTTTGCAATTCACTGATAAAGTTAAGAGCTGTATGTAAATCCAGAAGGGGGCGGGGCGGGGAAGGAACACTTGGTTCCCTTTACAAAGAAACCTAAGTGAGGAAGATGAGAGACTCTACGGACATTCAGATTTTATGCTTGTACCTGTATTTACCAAACACCACACAGTAATTCTGTAGCAAGGTAAACTTCTCAGCTGCCAGGCCATAGTATGTCTTCCATTTTATAAGCAAGCAGCAAAACAGCAGAGGTAGGTCTTTTGTTCACTTAGCCTAGTCTATTTTTCTCTATTAATGGCACAATTAATTATTCATTAATGGAATTTAAATAGCAGTGACCCAATCTTTCCATTCATTTTAACACTTTGCCCTTTGGTGTCCAGAATCAGAAATCTGCGGGTGAGCATCAGCCACAGCCTCAGAGTAAAGCTTTCCCATTCATTATTGATTTTAATTTGTACTGGAAGAGAAACATGTTTGTCTACAGATGAGACAGATGTCATACTAGTATATCTAGATAGTAACTTTACTTCCTTTCCCAAAACTTTTTGCCCTTGGGCAGAACAAAAATGGAAGTCAGTATTCTTAGATACTGTCCCCTTAATCTGCCTGTGCTAAATAAAACTTGGTACGGTTGCTAAAGAACATAGGCAAAGTAAAGAATCTTTAAGGGCTGCTGTAGGCTCCTAGAAAGCCACATCAAAGTGTATGACCCAGAGATGGCCTTTTTAGGTAAGAGTTCCACAGATGCACAAAAGTCTCAGGAAGGGAAAAAAAGCCTACTGATGACACCGCATACAAAGAATTGTGCTTCAATACTGCTGTTTCAAAACAGATTTCATACCAGATACTCAGGATAGCAAAAAACCCCAACGACGAACACCACAATTTTATGTACAATTCTGTTTCACTAAACAGATCTCCTTCCCCTTTCCCTCTTTTCTCAGAAAAGAGGAAAAATGGTTTGTATCTTCCTCAAAAAGATTTATGAAAAGACTTTTGAGAATTAAAGTGATGAGTTTGAAAGATGCAAAAACGAGAACAAGCTGAAGTTGCTCCCCTCCATCTTACTAGAAAATTTTTACAGTTTGACTTGTTTATAAAATAACTGTTTCACTAAGACACATCTAGAAGTCACGAGCCATCATCCATTCCTACCTGTTTCAGAGCTCTCTTTTGGCTAGTCTCTCAAAGCTCAGTGGGGGTTTTTTTCAGCCCTCCACCCTCTCTATAGGCACTTGCTTGGTCCTATCTTGCAGAACTACTGAAGAAATGAAGATGGCAGGCCATCTGTAATACAAACGATATTATTAAATGAGAAAGTACTAGAAATAGACTCAAATGCACGTGTTACTCTGCAAGGGAACACTTCAGCAAGAGAGACATCAAGAAGTTCCAGCTGTTTGCACCTAAAGAATTTTAGAATAAAGCACACTGCTGAAAAAAGTCACTTCTTTCAGTTCCTAACAAATTAGTACCTACGTAAACAAAATGGTCCCAAGTTGTTGTTGGGGTACCCCAAGCCCCTAACAAAAACTTAGGCCTTGAAAGGTAGGGTGGAACTTTATATGCTGAACAGCTAAAGAATCATACGTTCATGTACAACAGCAGAGAGAAGTCAGCAACAACATTGCATTTGAACTTGATAAGATCAAACTTAATCACTCAGAACAACATGCCTGATAGCCAACTGCTACCTTTTGTTATCTTGTAAACATATGATAACGTACAATACTACCAGAATGATTTAACCTTGTGTTTTATGTGGTTTACTGTCAGGTATCAAGATCTTTTTCTTTTTAGTACACGCACAGAAGGAAAAAAGCAAATGAGGAAACAAAATGCTTTTCTTATCTCAAGCTGAAGCATTTCCTATGTCACACACACACACTTAGAAATTGCCTCATCTCAGGTGCTGGGGACATTACTTTCCAAGCTCTTTATAGGAATTATAGCACGGTCTATAAATATCATTTTTTTATACAGCCATACATGCTAAAAGACATGCTAAATATTATCAATATGCATAATTTGCACAACTGATTTTACACATACCATTTACAATAAACTGCTTGACTTCTGAAAATTTAACAAGCTAATCCATCCCCACAATCAGGATACTGCGGATGAAGCAATAACAACAAGCAATTAAACACTACTTTTTCCATGAAAATAAACTGCCATCAGCCAGACTACAGCTACATTATTGCATGACAAAGATACACACATTAACTACAGTTTGTACATTTTTCTTATTTATTCAAAAGCTAGGGGATGACAAAAAGGGTTAAAATGTTTTATGCCACCTATTTATTACATGAACAAATACTTAATCCAAAGGGACTCGTTTTACAAGCCCCTCTGTCCAAAAAACACACACAAATTAGTTTTTATACACAAATGTTTATTTCTCAAATAAACTTCCCCTTTAAACACAAGGAATGAAATCTAAATCTTCATAAAGATGAATCCAAAATGAAATCCCTCCAGTACATTGTAATCACTGTTTTCTTGGTCACTACTGGCTTTTAACTGTTTAACATCAAAAAACAAGGACATATTTAAAAAATCATGCTACTGGATTCCTAGCTCTGCCTCTGACCAGCTCTATACTGATCTCCAATATTTTAAAATTTTACATCATCAAATCTGAAGCGTTTAATTGAAGAACAGCTGTGCATTAAACACAAACAACTGAACAGGAAGATTATAAGATGTAATCAAGTTCATAACGAATATAGGTGTTCTTTTCATCGTTATAGATTCTTGGATAATGTGCTATCAGAGCATCCTGTGATCCGATGTAGATCGAATTATAGATCTTCCAATAGACGTCTCTGACTTTCCTGGCAGGGTGAAACAAACCCTAGAAAACAGAACAGAACAAAATCTATTAAAAGCTTAAGGTCTAAATGTCTGTTATTGAATTTCATCAAGTTTTGCACAGTAAGCATTTAAAAGAGCAATCATAGTAACTAACACCACTTATAACAAAGAAGGTACACTAAATGTGTCATTCCCAATTTTTGCAACTATCTAAACTAGCAAGTAGTAACAACGTATTAAGAGAGACAGATTTTCTGATCTTCTTTCTGCAGGGAGAAATTCCACTGAATGTGTTTCTAGTTTTGTATTCTTCTTTTAAAATAAAAATTAAAACCTGCTGCAGGTTTGGTTGGAACTGAGTCTTAACCTTTGGCTCTGATAATTGTGATTTGTGCAGAGCGCGCTAGATAGGAACACATGAGATAAACTATTATTAAACCTAAGAAAATGAGCAGAATGTGAAAGCTCTAGAAAAAACAGTTCTATATAATAAGAATATACAAGTAGCATTTGCAAAGAAATACACTATGCAAGAGACTTCTTTCACCTTCCTACTGATGTTGGTATCTTTGTGCTGAGGCCCCCCACATAAAGAAACACACAGTGAAATTCCGTATCTGCAAATAATTAATAAAATGCTGTCACATCTTCTCTACATTGATCTGCACTGCATTCTTGCTTCCCACCTGTTATGTGAGTTTAGATTCTATAGCCAATGCAGCAAGAACTGCTACATGCAATTACACAGAAAAGGAGCCTTCAGATTTTACCGCCACATACACATTTACAGAAGCTGAACTGACTAGTGTTGATGTAATGGTATAAATTCTGATCAAAGCACTGTTTTCTAGTGCTTCATTCTTACAGTTTTAAATGTCTTGCTACATTGTTTTTCTTGGCTAACAACAAATAATGTTGATTTAATATTAAGCCTATCCTCTCGTTTATTTATCTCACTTGTTAATTGTTCTCATAACCCCTTGCGCTGTTAATTTACTCCCCAGTCATTAGTTGTGTCCTCAATGATGCTTCCATTTTACAAGTCAGAGTGCCAGGCTATTTTAGCCAATTTATGTTCTAAGTTACCCGCTACTTCTACACAAGTTCCTTAATGTATTCAGCTATCCCACAATACCAAATTCTGTTTGTTGCATATTTCAATTATTGAAGTCCTTGGTACAGAATGCCATGTTTAAAGAATACTTTAAAGAGACGAAAAGCCACACTGTTTTCCTTTCCTGGAAATCATTTTCAGTTGACTTTTTTGTCTCCTGGAAAGAAGTCCTGCCCGATAATTGCTGTCTCTGCTATCCCAACATACACGAGGACATACCTGTAAACAATACTGCAACATTCTGCAGGGACCAATAGCAACTCTGAGGCCCTCCAGAGCGCCCATAACTGCCTGAATGACATGAGGAGAGGTTTCAAACACATTAGGCCATACGTAATTTAGCAAATGGTTAAGAGAATCTTCACAGCCAAACCCATAAACACCAAGAGACATATGTTGCACCACAGCACTGGCTGTTTGTCTGTGTACGAGATCCCTGCAAAGAGAACAATGGTCTGTTAGTAAGTTATACTTAGAAGCAACATGATTGGACAAGCGTAATACTTGTTTTCAATAACACTTTTTTTGAAAGCGCTAATATACACTTTTAACCCATATTTACTGACAGCAAGAGGCAGAGTAACAAAAATCAGTAAATTTAAAAAAGACTGAGTTTTCTGACAAATTATTGTGCTCTAATTCCACGCAGAAGTACTAACAATAGAAATTATCAAAAGCAGTTTGAATGTAAGAAGTCTTGACTCACTTTAGATGCTTGTATCATTTTAATCTTCAAAAGTATTAGTAAAATAGGAGTATGTCATCTGAATTATTTGCAGACAATGGCTTCCAAATTACGCTGGTCACTTCACATCTTTAGCAAAGACAATATGCATATTTGCTATCTTTAAGACCCAGCTATATATTTAAAATATATGACTATGGCTAACTGTACCACAGATAGAAAGAAGTGCACTCACCTGTCCATTAAAGCATCTTCAAGCAATGGTGTAACAGCATAAATGTAATCTTTTCCCATCTCTCCAATGTATTCAAACAGGAAAGAGAGAGATTTTAACACACCATTCTGGACATTCAGTTCTGGAACTCTGTATTCATTCATGAGTGCAGGCAGCACTGTGAAAGGTGAGCATGTTTCAGCTACAATAGCAATTGCTACTGTAGTACATACTCTGTTCTGCCTTTCTTGTACTTTCAAGTTATTTAGCAGTGTAGCCAATACATCGTGAGGTCTGGAAGAGATAACACGCACGTCCATGTCAATAGATTCACTGAGGATTTGGATAAAATTACTTGAGTTTCAAATACCAAGTGGCAGAAAAGCATGGCTTAACCCTTAAAAAAAGTTTAGATAACTAGGAAACAACATAAACCACAAAACTGTAAAACAGCTTAAGCAACTGCTTGATCTTATTTTCATAACCAACATTTTTTACTTTCTCTAGACTTAGCTTTTTTCCTGCCTTCTGTTCTGCCTCGTGTAAACTCTGGAGGATAGCAGTAGCCTCCCCACTGTAATTATTATATATATTAAAAATATGTACCTATTAAAAAAATATATATATTACCCCACAGGTAATTACAAACTTGTATAAAACCATACACATTGACAGAGACCGGCAATGTCCTGTAGAGGTAAGCGCAGTTATGGCATTCCTCGGTTGCTTGCTGTATCTGCATTAAGTCAGTAATCGGTCACTTATGTATAAAGATGGGAATTGTGCTTCATTCTACAATTTGCTGACTTGCAGTATCACCTTAGTGGCAAAAAATCCTTTGCAAATCAATAAAAGTATTGAATTGGGGAAAAATAAGAGAAGGGAGAGAGAGTATTAAAGGAGAGTTCATGAAAGAATAGAAAGGGTCTGAATGCATATGCCAGTACCAAAAATTCATGAGACAAACAGCTCTTACTACCAAATTAGACTCTAACCTTCTAGTCTACAAATTTAGTTCAAAAGTGCAGCACCCTATGTTAATGAAGAATAGGTGACTGTATTCTCCTTCTACAAAATTAGTAAAATCAAGTTTGCAAATTTAACATGTTAAATGTAGAAAAGTTTGAATATTTCTCACCAGAAAACTCACAATCATCACTATGTTAGGTAACTGTGTGTAGAAGCAGATAAACATTAAACCAACTTACCCAATAGCTTTCGCAATATAACCAAAAGTGTTCACTGTGGCTCTTCGGATAGCTTTCTTGTGAGCTTTTAATAATTCAAGCAGTTCAAAGCAGATCCTCATCCATTCTCTTGCAGAAACATATTCTGCACCTCTGAAAGAGAATAAAGTGAGTTACCTCTTCAGTAATGTTAGAAGTTTTTAAATAAAACACATAAATTGCAGCACCTATTCATTTGCTATCAACAGAGAGATACTGCTTAAGCAATTTCCTTAACTAGGTATCTATTAACATTAGACCTTCACTGGTTAACAGTGTACTCAAAATTTATTATACTGTGTGCATTCCAAGTTTGCATAAATGGACAACATACTTCTTTACTTCTTACAAAGTGTTTGCATAATAATATAATTAAAATATGTTCAACAGACGGTCTGCTAAATATCTTGTCTTAAGCTTTATGTACAACTTCAAAAATATCAAGATACGACAATAAATACCCAGATGCCAAACCTGATACTCAACTTTAGCTTTTGCTACAATAATTGTCCACATAGAGGGTCAAATATTTCATCATTAGTCAGCTTACCGGTCTGCAATGCGCCCAACAAGATCAATACAATTTTCCTGTACTTTCTCATGTCTGTTCTTCAAAATAGGTGTAAGCCGTGGCAGCAGGTCTTTGATTGGTGGTGTCATCTTGTGCATACCTATTGAATTCAAAGAGGCGTATTTAGTTTTATAATGCCTTTCCATTTTGCTCTTGAACAGGCATGTAATCAATACACAAGCATACCTATAACATTCACAATAGCCTTAAGTGCTCCGAGTATGCTGCCCAGTACTTCAGGATATTCTTCACCCAGGTACTCATACAACACAACACCCAAGTGTCCCATCAGTTTTTCCTACAACCAAGTAAAAAGATGTAGAAGTTAATTTTTTTTCCCTCCCCCTCTCATTACTGTGACATACTACAGCAAATTTGGTAGGAGAAGTCAATACAATACCTCTTGACAAGTCTTCATGACAACTGCAGTACGAGAGATCAGGTCAGCAGCCTGCTGCCTAACTTTAGCTGATTTGTTGTTCAAACGCCACAAAACTGTACCACAGATTTGTGGCAAATAGGGTTTAACTCTTTTGCCTAGAGCATTAACCACTGTGCCAAAACCATTCAGCATCACAGAATCCTGAGTGTAAAAACAACAAAGGAACATCAGACCAACAGCAACACTACACTTTAATTAAACTTGACATCATCTAAAATTGCTATTAAAATGCTAACATTCCAGAGCTTGTTTCTGGATTTCATTGATTAGAGCACTGACATCTAAAAAAGGATTCTAAAAAATCTAACTTAGAAGCACACATTTCTATATAACTAACAGTGAGCTAGCTTACAATTAAAGTGAACCAAATACTAAATACACTTGGCCATACCTCTGTGGTCTGTTCCTGAAAGGCGTACAAGATACCATCAATAAGTTGTTCTTCCAGTTTATGATCAATGTCTGCTGCCCCCAGATTCCCCATTATCTTCTCAATTGTTTCCATGACCATTTTTCTGTACTGCTCAGCCTCATCTTTCAGATCATCCACAATTCTAGAAATAATTTCTGCTGCTCCAACTTTATTTGCCAGCTCCACAGTTGTATCGACCAACTGAAATATACAAATGTTAAGTAAGCAAGCATTGTTAAAATCTACTTTCTACATCTTGAAAATGTATTTCCCTAGTCTGAAGGGGAGAAACAGCATCATGCATGTTAAGCCCATTACAAACAACTGGTTTTAGCTTTAGAAATCATCCAACGTTTTAAAAAACAGAAATGGGGTGAACTACCCCACCTTACAACTGATGTACACTCATATTCACAGATGTAAAATGTCTTGATAGCCTCCTAAGAACCTGTGAATCTTCTAGCTATGCAACTTCTAAATCACTAGAAGTGATTTTGTCCGAACAAAATTCAGTTTCAGGACGTACAAGACAAAATTAAGCATCTAGCCTGCATGAACATTCTAATGTGAATTTTGTTCTACTGTAAATAATTTTCCAACTAAAAAAATAAAATACCTGTCTGTAATTTCTTCTGTCCAATGCCATTCTGTGCTGCCAGAAGTGTTTGAAAAAAGGTGGCAAGATTTCTGTTTTGATGTAGTTTGCTTCAACACCATCCGTACCACAACACTGCTTTACCACCTGACAGGAAATAAAAATCCAACAATTTTAATTCTGTGTAGGGTTTGGGGTGGGGATTTTTTTTGTTTTAGTTTGGGGTTTTTTTGTTTTTTAAGAAAAAGAAAAACATACATATTTGATATTAATGCTAAACAATCATTCTGACATACCTTCAACACAATTTTCTTCATCTCTTCATCAGGAGACTGGAACTCTCTGATAAGGATTAGCATGACTTCTCTGGTATAATAGTTTGCATACTCAGCATCCATGAGTGGAATCAGGTAACCAATAGCCTTCAAAAAGGCAGCCAAACCCTATTTAAACGCAGAAATATGTCTCTAATGAGTTACAGAAGATATACATCCATTTCAGTTCAAACTAAAGTATTTTAGATATACCTTTCCTCTGTGTTGACGTATACCCTTCCATAAAGGCTTCAGAACAGAATCAAATGACTCAATACCATAGGGTGTAGCTGCCTCAGCCAAAGCAGCAATAGCCAAAGCACTGATGGTGCGAACTTTCTGCTGCTCATCCACCAGACCTACAAGAGAATAGTGTTTAGTACCACGCCTTGTACTTCTTGTGACTTAAGTTCAAAACAGCAAAAATAGAGGGGCAGCATAAAAGGGATTAACTTGTTTTCAGGAAAACTGAACCACTATTCCTCTTTCAGAGTCAGCTGAACTACTTCATTTCTCAGAGTCAAAAGAACACATAAAACAAGAACCTTACTATTACTGTGCCTCACCAGGGTATTAAAAATTTTCCAAACAAAGTGAGTAAAAAAATCCTTGCCTGGAAAAGCAGAACTTACCATGTTCAATAATTTCAACCAAGCTCCTGAGATGAGGCAAGATAGCACAACCCATAAGAATAGCAATCTGCTGTACAATCTTGATGCCAGTATGCCTAGCCTGCCAGGATTTTTTGCTTTTACAGACAGCTTTCAAGAAGGGTAACAGAGAAGGAATGCCCAAAGCAGAGGCAACGACAGCAAAGGCTCGAGCCGTTGTATTTCGGACATATTCATCCATATTATCAATATCAGGTCGCATTGTGGAGATCATTGTTGCCAAACCAGCAGCCTGAAGGAAAAACATACCAATTGGATTTATGAACAGCACAGTTAATTCTTCTGCCATGCCTATAAAGATGCAGCTATATGTAAGCTAACTCGGTGCCTTAACGAAGGATGGAACTTTACCTTAGCCAAGTTTGAAATAATTTCTCTGCCTTCCACTCTAGCATAGTAGTCTTCATCAATCAGCAGTGGTTCAATGACAACAAGGATCTGAAAAAAATGAACAAATTATTTCCTTTCATTAATATTTTTACTAGTATTTCTGGCCCTATTCGATTCCATGGATCCAAGCTTAAAGCTTTATGATGACCGGAAAAAATTTAAATCTATTATGCTCTTTTTACAGCTCTTTGTCTCTAAAGGACCTGGCCCGGAGATACTACCTAGATCAGATAAGATCTCTCCCCTTCCCACCCCCAAGTGTGCATACATAATTTTTACATCATGCCTTAATACTATAAAGCCCACACTTCGATCACACTACAAGAACTTAACAGTTTGGCCTAAAAAGAAATATGAAAGCCAATTATGTTAAAAAAAACCACGGTTATCATCCTCTTATGATACGCAAATAAAATATACACTTCTCCCAGCAATGATCAGAAAAAGCAAATCAAAGATGAAATAGTAAACTGCAACAGACCTTGTGTACATATGGTCGGACCAAGTCATCCAGTTTGTAAAGAATTCTGTCGATGACTTTGACAAGCAAGTGACGCTCCTGATCTTCAAGCGTTGGTGACATCAGCAGAGGCAGAATCTGATTAAACAACGGCCCTGCTCCAAATTCCCGAGCTTTATCAGTAATTTGTCGCAACGCAGCCTAAACAAAACCAAATAGCCGATCTGTTAAACTAAGGAAACAACACTGAACAATTACAAAACAGGTAGACATTAACCAAGTTAAAATGTAATTCACTGTAACCACAGGCTTCAAAATACTTGCTCCTACCACTGCAAAACTCTACTTCAATCAATTTTATGCTGACCTGTTTAAAAAACAAATGCATGAAGAGAAACAGCCTGATGTTAGCTCCCAGATGTTCAATTTCCAAGAAAAGCATGCTCCTGGTCTAATATTAAGAATGGCTCCATCTGAAAAGTAGTTTATACAGCACTTACTTGCATCTAGGCAGCTTGGTGCTATGGTCAATTTAGAGCAAAACTGTGCAGAAAAGACTACTAACGTATTGCATAATGTGTAAGGCTGAAACTTAAATTAGCAGTGTAGCTCTTAGTTAAGCGTGAGAAGCAAAATCCACAAAATTACGAAGCCCTGTAAGCAAAAAGCACTCTAAATCTAGTTTCTCATAATTGTAAAAAAAAAAATTATATAAGCCATATACTATTTAGTGACTGACATTACTGTACAAAGAGCAGCAATACTAAATTACATTGAATGACAAACAAAAAGCCACACAGATACAGAAGAGGAAAAAAGCACTAAACAGATATCAAAAGTTCAGGAGATTATCTTGAAGAGAATCCCACAGACAACTGAAACTAAAACTGAAAACAAATGCAGATTTTTGAAAAATGAAGTTACATAAATGCACCTGACAATTCATCTTACCTTTCTCATGGGAGGTGTGCCATTCTTTATTTTCAGAAGTAATTTCATTATTTTTCTCTCCTTCTGTTCTTCAGGACTCAGAGTTGATTCATCGACATCAACCTACAAATAATTCCAGACAAACAAATAGGCATTGCTACATATTCAGAAGAAATAAGGAAACTTTAATCAGCATGAGTGAAATCTCATTTACCAGCAGTTTATCAAAGTATTGGATATCATCTGGTTTTAGGAATGGAAGATTGCCAGATGGCTGGTCATTAACACTCTTCATAGTCCGGTCTTCTGTCTGCATGTGGAATCCAGTCATACCACCCAAAGGTGTTGGAGTTGCTGTAAGCTTACGAGCTGGAGTGCGAATAGGTACATAACCAGCTGGTGGGGGAAGAACCTACAGAAGAAAGAACAAAATTTATCTTATCACAACAGATATAAAAAGAGGAAGGCATCAAATACAAAGCATTACTAAACTTGTATCTTCCATTTTATTTGTTTGGGGATTTGTGCGAGTGTTATTGCATACATTAGATCCCACGTTCACAGCAATACAAGCAAATTCACCATGACCGTTTGTATCCGTGCTTATCCTGTATTGACGGTATTTCAGAAGGAAGTTCATTTCTACTGCTGAGAGCCTGGATAATAAACTTTTAAGTCTCTTTACAAAGTATTAAAGAAGCACTTCAACATCTGTATCAACACAGCGTACTTGCTGACTTAGATTTTGTGGCACACTTCTATGTTTTTCTACATCTGGACTTAATACTTTTAGCAGCCTGTTCAGAGCTCATTTCTGGCCTTGACAGGCATTCCCAACATTGAGAAGCAGAATAAAGACTGGCCTTTGAGATCACCTTTAGTTCTCCCTTTCTAATAGATTTATAATAAATCAGTAACCAAATCAAACAAACATCTACAATCAATACTTAATGTGAAACAGTCTACTTCTGGGTCAGCTTGGTTTTTTTAAAAAAAAAAATCAATATCCCCTGGTAGGAAAAAAAAAACATCACGGTCTGCTGCATTTTAATCGAGATTAATTACCTTATATCCTTCTGGAAACATAGCATCCAATTCTTCATCAGAAAGCGGTCTGTTTCTCTCATCAATTTCCCTTTCCCAACGCCAAGCCTGCAGCTGTTCAGGAGTCATGCTCATGATATGACCTATATTCAAATTTTTAAAAATTTTAAAAAAAGAAAAAAAAGATTTAAAATAAATCTTCTGTATGCAGGACATGACTTGTTTACTTAATGTTTAAGTGCTCTCTTGAGCCAAAGTTTCCACAGCGCTTGAAATCTGTAGCCAGTAAGATATCAAACTTTTAGAGACCGTCTTATCAATTTTTACCAACTAAATTGAACAGGAACAGACATGTAACCTTAGTCTCAATTCCCCCCACTCCAGAACCGAGTTGCTGTGGGCATTAGAAATGGTAAACTGAGCATCCACTGACTGCTTTTGTACAGGCAGGAGAAGAGCATGTTAGGCAGAAGACTATTTCAAAACACAACATAAAAGTAAATGCTTCATTTCCACAAAAGAAAGTGAAGCCTTAGAGAGTGGACTGGGCTTACCTGGTGTAGGAGTTGCCATGTTCATAGCTGGTGTACCAATGGGTGTTTTGCCAGGTGTCAGAACAGGAGTGCTGCCACCCATCTGGCTAGCAGGTGTTTCATCCCATCGTGACTTTCTTTTACTTGCTCCTGGGGTTGGTGTCTCACCAATGGAGTCACCACCTCTATCTGTACGAGGCGTCTCAGCCCATCCACTGCCATGTCCCGGAGTATCTAAGGAAAAACAAAACAATTTTTTGCAGAAAGCTGAACAGTATACACTCGAACTATAGTATCAATATCCAAAATAATTTTCAGCACCTCATCCTCATGTCTACACAAATCATGAAGCATCAAATAAACAAATACACTAGATAAAAAGACTACATTGGTGAATATTGAAAAAACACAGGCATTACACTAAAAACATCCAACAGAGAACTCCATTTTATGAAAAAAGCATGTCATCTTCTTGCTGAATCTCAGCATAAATAGATAAAATTCTTAAAAAATACAAAAGAACTCAGATATTCTAGAAATTGGACAAAGTATTCCACATACTCCCTTGATAAAACCATTAAGGAACAATGTTGTTTCACTGTTCTCTGATACATGAGCCTAATTCAAATTAGGCAGGTGAGAAAATGCTTCCCAAAATTGTTTTAATGCTAGCCTCTTCAAAAAAATTACAGTTGAAAAACAACACACACAAATGTATCACGAAAAGCAATTCAACATGAGCTCCGTTACTATGTCCTTTACACATTAAAATCCCAACCTGCAGCAGTCACTAGATATACCACAAAACTTTGATTCAATTTTTGAGCCGAGGTGCTTTCACAGATGTGAGTTAAGCTAACAGGCAGAACTCAGTGCTACAAACTCAGACTGAAACATCACTTCACATCAACCACTAGATGTCAGAATGTAATTACTTCTTGCCCGACTTCTAAATCTACTGTTTACGTAAGGTGAAAAAATCCTATACAATTAACTATTCAAAACTTATTATACGCTTTCCAGTTCACCATAAATACCTCTTTCTGTTTTAGGTGTTTCATCCCATCGATTTTTACGTGCACTGGAAGTGGCACCTCCATGGCCTGGTGTTGCATGTCCGGGCGTGTCCCGTCCAGGTGTTGCAGCTCCTGCTGGTGTATGACTGGGAGTCGGATCCCATATTTTTGAGCCTGGGGTGGCACCAGGAGTTTCGCTACCCTTTGCACGGCCTGGAGTTTCATCCCATCGCAGAGATGGTGTATGTCCAGGAGTCTATACAAGACAAAACCAGAAGTATTAGTATCTCTCATACTATACAGTAAAAGACTGCTAGTTACTCTTTTTTAGTAGAGTAAGAAACTTCTGAAATTTAAGAGGATTAGCATTAATAATGTCTTCTGTAGCTAAGCTGATGAACATGAGGATTATTACCTCTGCTTGATCCCAACTGGATAATTTTTTAGGTGTAGCACCAGGAGTCTGATCAGCTGTCTGATCCCAACGCCGTTTGCGTTTTGAAGGTGGCTGAGATGCGGCTCCATTGACGACTTTAAGCTCTCCAGCTTTAGCTTTTTCAGCTAGTTGTTGCCTAATTTCCCTCTATTCAAGGGCACAAAGAGACAAACATAAGAAACAGATTTCTTAAGAAGGCCTCTTCAGATTATACCTTTAAAAGAGATTTTTCAGCTGTATCATATCTTTTTTTGCTATTTTTTGAGGTTTTACTCAAGTAACATGCTATTAGTACTGTTTTAATTTCAAGTTCATTCTCTTTTCAAATTCTTCTATACTGACAGAGCAGCTATGTGTTTGGAGGGGCTGCTTTTAAATTGATTTCTTATAAAAGCCATTATTACAACAAATGCAAACGCATTGAGAATTTTGAGTGCTATCAGTGTCTGTCACCTATACGTATGCCTTAATATCATCACACATCTGTTTCAAACAAGTTCCACTTCAGTAAATGAAAGGTGGATGAATTAGAAAATGTGTTCATGTGAGTTATCCCACGACATAAAAAAGCCCTGAAACTCTTATTTAAAATTCTGAGATGACACTGTTAAAACAGCGCACTAACCCAGACTGTTTTTCACTTATCAATGGATCCATAAACAGTAAGACTGTCAAAATTATGAACTAATTCCTCAATTAAGGTAAGTCAAGTAAGGCAAATCAATGTAAATCCACAGAGGTCACTGGAACTACAAGATCTTGCTCCAGTTAACACGATGGCACTGTAGGTATTACACAAGAAATTTTATTACATTACCAATATCTTCTTAAATTGAATTTTTAATAGCCATGAATAAAGCATGTACTTCTACTTTTTTCTTTTTTTTAATATTTAAAACCAAATGTCAACCTTACACCAGCTCTTAGTACTGCAATATCTGTTCTAAGTGCTTCAACAAAAGACTTTTAAAACCTCCCTGGATTCCCTTTACACAGAGTTCACAAAAACAAACATCTCTGACACTGGATACCCCTCAGTGACTGTTAGTTTTTGTCTCTCGTCCTCTGAAAGAAAATAAACAACAAAAAGTCCAAGTGCTATTAAAAAATCCAGATTAAAATATATTGAGACTATTTCTCCCTCCACTGTTTAGGTATTGTATAGAACAGATGTTTTTCAAAATTTTCATCTTTAAATTCTACTGACTTTCAACATGTGAACTGGATTTTCCAGAGAAAAGGACTTTTAAGTCAAGACAAAAAGTCAACACAACTTCCGTTCCCACTTTCTCAACATGCTTTCAAAGGCTGTAAAATGAAACTAAGTTCAAATGGAAATCCCTCCCCTCCACATACCTCTTCTTTTGTTAAATGCTGTTCACGCATAACATCCATGTATGTTCTGGCATTCATTTTAGGATCTGGTGTCTTCCCTCCTGTGGAAGAGAACAGCAACAGGAATGGAGCACAGTGAGTACAGGATAAGCAGAAACTATTGACTTTTTCTATTGTCCTGCTCTAATATTATATTATTCCATGATCATTTAATTTTACTTTTTGATTGAAATTTTTAAAAATTACATGTATCTTACGTTTATTCAGTTTGCTGATCAATTTAACCTGTTTGAACACAAACATAACTACTGCAGTTTCAAAGAAGTATTTTAAAGCCGATAAAAATGATAAAATGACAACACAGTTAAGAGTCTTCAGAAGTGATGGGTTCCTGGGTTGCTAATCCGGAATACGTACACTTTCGTGCCTTTGTCTCCATCAGCAGTTCTGACTTCAAGCAGCAGAATAGAAGCCTAGAAAATTATCTCTTTACCATTAGTAACACTTTGGAAAGATATTTATATTCAAAACATTACCTTGTGTAAGATGTTAAATCCTAGTTGTTATCTGACTATAACTAACTATTGCATACCTAAGTAAAGTTTAAAATGTTTTATCATAAAGACCCATTTATAAGTTTGACAAATCTGGACATGTCTCCCAGATCTTCTAGTGTCAGATCATAAAAGGGCTTCATTAAAAAAACAAACAAAATAAAACAAAAAACCCCAAAAAAATGTTTGATGACACTTTCCCCCTCTTCTCTTCTCAAGGTACAATTGTGATTGGGAGCTGAACGCAATACAGTACATATACCACCACAATGATACTCACAGGTAATGGGTTTTGTATACCATATGTTGTTTTATGCTGTGTATCTTGCGTTAATTAAACTTTTAAATAATTTACAAGAAGCCCAACTTTATAAAAATGAGACTTGTCAAGAAAAACACTTTAAGAAAAATGTGCAGATTTGCTATACAAGTGGTATAGCATTATAATTTAGGGAAAAAAATAAACTTCTTAAACATTTCTATGCTGAAGATCATTGCCCAATTGGCTGTGTCATTCTGACACTAGCTTTGATAGGACTTTCCTTTGGAATACTTTTTCACCATAATCTACACAGGATGTGTTGAACTGCACCCTTAAGAATGCAGACAGGACTGGCATATAGCAGTACTGCTGTAGGAAAGAAATTAAGGACAGTTAGTATGGGCCTGTGAATTCTGACAATACATGTTTATATCAATTACAATTAAGCAAGTAAAATAATTAATATCCCTATTAATTCATGCAGGCTGAAATTCTCATTTGTAAAACCTGCAAAATAGCTACTAATTTTAAGCCAACAGGCTCCTTATTGCCACACGTGAAACTCACTCACCTGAAGAAAGTTTCTGTCAGACCCACTAATACCCCTTTTCCTGACTTGCATTCTAAAATTATCAGAACAGACTTGAACTATTAATAGTATCAAAGTCTTATATATGCTTTTGTTTCTTTTAGCTATACCACCTAAGTTTACATAGGATGGTAAGAATTAGGTGCTCTATTTTGAGAACTAGCATTCCAAAAGCAGTAACCCTGTAAATCTACGACTTGGAATGAAAACTTTCAACGTACTGAAAGAATTTGAGCACTCAATACACAAGTTGTTCAAAGTATAATGCACAACCCAAAACAAAATGAAAAGAGAAACCTTTAACCCTTTGTGTTTCTATGGCAATGGCTCATTATTTTCTTGTCCTTCTACCTGGAAAGAAAACTTGTATTATAAAGATGAAGAATATGGCATCTAGGTTTTCAACCAAATCTCTATGAAAAGGGGATGTTTAAAACAAAACTAAGTTTATAAGCATGCCAACAGAAATCAAAGGGCTAAAGACAATTAAAGACAACAAATTTCATAAAGGGTATGGAAAAGTCAAAACAAATTACCATCTGCAAAAGGATCAAGACGCTCAGGGGAAATTATCATCATCCGCCTGTGCTTTTTGTACTCATCTTCCCGATCTGCAATCTTTTGAGGACGGTGTTCTGCAAAAGGATCATACTAAAAACCAAAAAAAGCTCGTTAGTAACACATGTATGAAGAACAATATGAAAAGTGTCTGGTGACCATAAGCCTGCATTCATTTTCAGTATCACTAAAAAGGCCTACTTTATTTTTAATCTCAACTATGCAGGAATGTCAAAACACTATGCTAATATAAATTTCACTTCCGTAACTGGAATTTTTTTTTTTTTTTTAAACACAGGATTTCTTATGGAATAAAATAGCAAATTTTTGTCAGAAGTTAAGAAGTCTATTCACTTGTTACCAAAGCATTTCGTGCTGTCAACCTTTCCCCTTCTTTTTGCAAGGGGACTTAATGCTATTTCATATGCTTTTAAATTTCACAGAAAAATACTCAAAGAATATAAAGCCTAAGTGATTACATTTTCTTTACAAAAATAGAAGTATAAAGGACATTAAGTTTTCCAGTTATCTGACCTACCACAAAAATTTTTTTAATAGTGTATATACCCACATCGCCTTTACATGCAGAAGTGCCAATTTTTATCACCCTGTGGAATTCTAAACTAAAACAGTAACAAGCTTACAGCAAAATTATAATACCATAGCCCTTTACATATATCTTGTATATACGTAGAAGACAAGACCTGGTCTCGTAAAACTAACACTTCTTTCCCCTAATACCTACAACAGTATCTTATTGTGCCTTCAGTTAAGACGTACCTGTTCTGTAGACTGTGGTATGTCATTAAGCAATGCCACTGGAGCATGGTACCCTGGCTTCTTCTGGCCAAGCAAACTTGTTGAAGGGTAGTCATCATCATCCTGTCAGTAAAAAGACGTGGCAAATTTGTCATGTTGATATTATATCATTTAGATAAAATAATGACAAATTAACATACTGTGGTCATAGAAAAGATGAAGATGGACAACTAGAGTAGTTAATTCCAAATTTTAGCAAGCTTTTTCATATAGCTTGTTTTATTACTCCCACGCTGCTGAATCAAATAAACCTACCCACATCACTAAAAAGATAACTTTCTCTCTACAAGACTCAAGTATTCTGCAATATGCTACATTTAATCAAGTATGCTGTCTACACTAGTTATAGAAGAAGTCTGTGTTTCATATTAGCACTATTGATATAGTTCCCTAGTTGGCATGTGAACACTGGTGCACAAAAATTCAAACCATTTTTCTTCTTAAAAGCCAGCTACATATAGAACAAAACTTCAGTAAATAACCCTATAAAAAAAGCTTCTGAAACAGTGAAAAATTCAGAAATACATTAACATTAATTTAGTTATACCTTCTCAATCTCAATGGCAATAACAAGTACTCAGAATGTGCAAGATGCTTTTGCTATCTATTTCCCCATAGTAGCCAGTTTCTGTGCAACAATTTACAGCACCCCAAAAGAAAAACTGGTCTTAAAACTATGAACTGACTTCAGTGAGATCCTGTAATGGAAATTTTTAATTAAGGAATTCTTAGAAGTCTACAAATGACACATAGTACATCACTAAAAAAAAGTATCAATTAGTACTAAACTGAACATAAAAATCTTCTTTCCTCTTAAAAATATAATTCACTCTGTGTAATATGTAGTTGCCTACGTATTTATGGTCAGAACTGTAGTTTCTGACTGCTCCTGCAACTGAAAATGTGGTCCAATGTTTAACATTAGAAATTAACATAAAGTAATCTTACAAACAGGATACATAAGGAGAACATAATACAGTGAAAAAGCCAATTCTCAAAAACTGCTCTGAAATGTGAAACGAATTAGAAATAGAAATCTTAAAATAGTCACTTAAGTTCGTTGGCTCAAATTTTATTAGATTTTTTTTTCACCACCATTTTTCATCTTGGCAGCAACAACAGAACAAAGTTAATTATTCCAGCCAAGGCTAACACCAATTAAGTACCACGCCACAACTTTTTGCCTTCTGCTTGGGCCTACAGGACTTTCAAAGCACAATTCATGAAATACAAGCCAGACTTAAAACTTACGAGCTTCCTGGATAAGACATATTTGGTCCAGTATGGCTTTAATGACAATAACTGCTTTTACTTCAGCAACTGCTATTAAAAATTACTCAAAATTAATTCCAAAATACTTAGAATGCATGCCCTAAACAAACAAATACATAAAATCACTTACATCTTCCAATTCAGTTGCTGCAATAGAAGTGACATATCCAGCAAACCTGCTGTCACTGCCACCATAAATTTCTTGATCATAATATCCTGTGGAATCAAGGCCTACTCCTTGTGCTTCATCAAGAGCAGGCTTTTTCCCTTGAATTTCTCGAATTTGTGCTTCAATATCTAGGGTAAAGACACACACACACAAAAAAATCAGGTCTTTTTACACATACACACAAAATGTAATACTCATGTTACTATGTACAGCAAACTGACTTTTTCACCTGATTTCAAAGATTATCTCTAAAGAAATAAACAAATATGACACATAAAACTATAAAATCATGTTGTTTATAAGCAGCTTCTCCTTAACTTGTAATATTATCCAGCACAGAGTACTCCAATTGTATGGCCTAAAGCAAACTATTCAAACCCACTGTTAATGTATCTCATCTTCCAACAGAGATAGCAGAGAACCTTTGAAGAGTCTACTATTCTTCTGGATAACAAAAAGCTCACGCTTCAAACAGGACAAATGGAAGCTCTGTCATTCTTTTAATGTATCAGAGTCTGACTCTAATCAACTCTGGTGGACATTTTTGACCTTAGAAATTTGGTACTTTCAGAAAGAACATTAACTTATAACCCAGAAAACAAGGAACCAAATTAAACCATGCTCCCTCCTACCTGTTGTAATGCAACAAGAAAAAAAGTTACAGTAATCCAACTGTCTTCAACAAATGTAATTGTCGGTATGTAAGTATATCAAGGCATAGCTAACTCCATAAAAATTATTACTGTTTCCATCTGAATTTTATTTGATTCAATAGATACGTAAAGACAATTATCCATACAACGTGAATTTCAGTAGATCAAACAATTATTTTCATGGCCAAAAAAATGCCAAGAGTTGCATTTCATGGCTGAAGGAATACCAAGGATCATGCTTGAGCAGGAGGCTTGGACTATATAATCTCAAAAATCCCTTCCAATCTCAATGATTCCGTGATTCACCCTCTCCTATCTGAAGTGGTATTGCCTGCTACATTAACTTGAGGGAAATTTGCCAATTTACAAAAGCTACAGGAAATTCTATTCACAAATAATCTTCAATCTTGACTATTCACTAGTTTTTTACTATTGTTGCTCATTTCTCTTTTTCAGGACAAATAAATTTCACAAGGTTTTCCCACTGAGATAACTGGCAAAAGACACTATACTACAACATATGCTAACAAACCTGGCAAAAATTAAGATTAGAATACTTTTTTTTAAAAAAGGTAAGATTATTGCTAATCCAAATTATGGGACCTGAGACATAAATGGGGGTGGGGGTTTTGGTGATTTTTTTTTTTTTTTTAAACGACTAAAAGACTGCAGATCAGAATTGCTTAAACTGTCAGCCCTGTAAACTTCAAGACTTAAAGTCAAGGCTGGGTCCTTTTCTTATCACAAACTGCCAGTAATAATAAAAAAAAACACCATAAGCCAAATTATGCCTCCTGTACAAAGGCACATTTTCTACAGAGGTAACTGAACATGTAGTTTTACCTGACAAATCTTTGCTATACAGCTTTGAGTGAGAATAGCAGGGTTAAGTGTTCACGTACAGCCTGCAGGACTGGCAGTTAGAAACATTGACTTCACTTTAAGCACAGTAAACCTGACAGCAAATCTGCAATTCCTGCAGTGGTCTAGTGGGGAAAGAAACAGCAGAAGTACGTTTCTAAACTCATCAAGAGTCCCATGCACAGAAGATACATCATAGTAGCTGATAAGGAGAATCTTGCTCCAGTCAGTTAAGGGCTTCCATCAAACTTTTGCAGATATCTAGAACAAGGTAACTTGGACAGTCACCTCTGCGTTACAGGAACTCATGGTATCTGCCTTGAACTCACGAGAAGCTGAAACCTGACGAAAGCCTTATACTGCTGGCCATGATCACCTGCTGAATCCTGCCCCCAGGTACATCCAGCTCCCCCTAAAATCCTGCACAGCACAGGGGATTCCAGTGAGTCCAGAACTTGAGACATGTTGCTCCCCAATACGTTACTTCCTGAAGAAGCAGCAGAAGGAAGCTACTGCCAAATTAGGGATCCCTGTCTTGCCCACAGAGGTCTCTGATCATCTTCAGAGGCATACCACACATACCCTGTTTACCAGTGTCATCTTAAGGTATTCCATTTTTGTGAAGTCGTCCTATGGGATGGTTATAGAACTGATACAACTCAAATACTTTTCTCACAGATTTTTTTTCGTTATTTCTGTTTCTTCCAAAGAGCAGATCAAGTTCCTGATCCCTTTTGCAGCCTGGTGCAATGCAGCACTGGGGTGAAAGGGAATACCCGAAGCTTCTATTGCTACCAAGGACAACCTGACTAGCACCGAGTGCTTTTAGAGTACAATGACATTGTTTGTTATTTCCAGAGAGCAGTTACTAGAACAATACACCGCCTCCTTAGTAGCATATTAAGTCCCGATTGCACATTCACAGCTGTAACCAACTTCAACACAAAAAAGCCTACAGATCTTGCCTACAATGCAAAAGCCTTTCCATCGTCTGTCCACTGAATCAACCTGACCATATAAATAAATGCTTTATTTGACTAACCAAATAAAGCACCAGTAAGTACCCTGCCATGCAGGATGGGCCACAGAGATTTGTTTGTGCATGGGGCTCCCACCACTGCTACCGTCAACAGAGTCTATTAAAACAATTGTGGGATTTCTGCAGCAAAAGCGTTAATACAAAAATATTTTCCTATTAATAGTTCTTACCAACAGTTTACATACTAAGGCCTTATTCTCTTATTTTATTTTTAAAATAACTATATTTACTGACGAGGGTACAGATCTCATTTATTATTGGCCACCTCCTTTAAATTACAATGACTACAACTGCTTGCAGACTAAGGAGCATTCTCATTTTCTTACAGCAAAACCTGCTGGGCTGTATATACCATAAAAGAAAGTCTGCATAGGGTCTATAGGGTTAACAAACCTCCACTTACAGCCACGATAATTTTCAACTAATGCCACGCGGTCTCTAAGTGCTAGTTTAAATGAAGCACTCTGAAGAGAACACCCATTTGACATGCCACAAAACCCCTTTAACCAGATGGTCTAAAAGGTCTGCAGCCAGAGGTAGCCTGATGGCCACTTTAGAAAGCATCACGTATTTAGCTGGAAAAGACTATTTTGACATCAAAGATGTGTTTACCTTCCTTGATCTAACTGACACTTTCTTGAAAAAGCTCACACCCTATTTAACAAAGCACCTAAATACAAAGCAAATTAAGAAAGAGTAATCACAAAGCTTAAAAATACACTGTGTAAAGCAAAGTACTGGTTTCATGATTTAATCAACCAGGACATAAACAGAAACTTCAGTCAAAGACAGAGAAACAGTAAAGGGAGTGGGAGACAAAAAAATGGGCAGCAGGGAGGGGGATAATATCCTACTGATCATTCCTTTTTTTGTATTTTACTCTTTAATATATTTTGGTATTTTAAAAGAAGTAACTTTAACATGCATACTTGATTTGAAACATACCATAAATGTTGAATATTATTAAAGTCAACATATTTGAATTCGAAGTCACTGAAAATCTAGCTCACAGACAGATCATGATAGCCTCTCTCAAAATATATACTCCATTACCATACATGTAGCTCTACTTGCAACGTTTGGAGTTTAAGACATTATTCAGCATGAAAAAAAGACACAAAAAGCATGAAAAGAAGAATCAGACCCTGTAGTACTAAAGTAGTATTTTAGAGCATAAATCGTTTCTGTTTTCATGCCTTATCATATTTTTGCACATTTAGCTTGCCCTGTGCAGCTTTATTTCTAGCTGCTCTCATACATTTATTTAGCACTCTCAAACATGTTAGGTCTCTCTATTATGTTTGGAGATCTCTTTGTTCTTTTCTGAGCAAGAAAAAAAATTATGCAAATTAAAAACTACCTTCAACAGCATTCAAAACTCAAACTCAAGCATTGAGGCTTTATAAGCTGCCATTTAAAACTTTACTTTTCAGCCTAAAACAAAGAATTCCCCCTTAAGCTATGTAACTGAAACAATCTCAAACTGTTTTGAGACCTCTTTCAAGCTGTGCCTTGAACACATCAATCAACAAGTATTTAACAAACAGTACAAAGCTGTGAAAATCTTCTAAGACAATTTAGTAACAAACAACTCAATTTGGAAAATCAGTCAGGAACCGAAAAAAGTAAGATAGGGTGGAACTCAGAAGAAAAATAATCAAGCTGTTCAGCTAATACCTCCTCCATGTTGGGAAAGACAGCATTACATAATCATACCCAGTTATACATAATTTTTTATTTAACTACCTACACACACACCCCCCTTAAAACCTGTTCTGATACAACACTAATCAAAACACATGCAACTGGAAGCATGTCAATGTTTTCATTAAATTCAACGGACCACTATTTGCTTCAATAAATAAGTAATTTAAGTTAAAAAAAAACCAACAACAATTCTACTTCTTTAGTATTAAAAGCTCTTCAGGTAATATGCGAGGCAGAGCACTGTGATGGGTAATACTCACTTGGGTAGTATCTCACACAAGCCTTATGCATGTCAGCATATAAACAAGAGACAAGACAATTTCTGTAATTCTACAAAAATGTTCTAGAATGCTAAAAAAGAAAATCAAATTAACTAAAAAAAAAACCCAAGGACAGCAGTTTAAGCTTTTCTTCATCCATAAACTCAAATTAGGTCTGCAGTGTTAAAGACTACATTAACCTGACTTCCACCGGAGATGATGCCTCTCCATTTGAAAAGGTTTTTCAGTGCAAAACTTACTGCCCCCAAAGGCGATGAATACCTGGGTGCCCTGCCTACCTCACAGTGTACAACCACTGGCCAGAGGTAGTTTTTGATTAGTGAATTACGGATGTAAATTAACATAAAACACAGCAGATCACCTATCATAAACAGAAACATGAGTAAAAACCCAAAAGCAAAAACACAGAAGCAGTACAATCCTAAAAATTTCTTCCTTGCCTGAAGATATTTAAGAGCAGGGCAAGTCACAGACGTTGTCCAAGGAGAAAGCTTTGATTCATGCTACAAAGAGCTGGAAGCAGTCGTGAACACAGCCACACAGCACCTCCGAGAATAACATACTGCCTGCGAAAGCCCTCACTCATTAAACCGCTCAGAGACCAGTTTTCCTACGTAAACACCCAGCCGGCAGGAAGTCTCCGTGCTAAAATGGCAGTTGAAATGCTCGAGACCTCACGCTGTTTTTTCCCCTCCTTCGGGGCATTTTTCTCCGTAAGCACCACGCCGACACGATGCTTAGCAACAGCTCCGGCCACGCTGGCTTTCCGCGAGCAACACCCCTTCACCCTCCCTTTCTGGCCTCCTATTTATCGCGGACCCAGGCCGAAGGGCTCGGTCAAGAGAATAAACGTATGTTATTGACGGTTATGATGCAAAACTGAGGAGGCGCGATTTTTACTTAGCGCCTGTCGAGGGCTCGACGCGAGCGCCAGGAGGGGGGCCGGGGCCGCGGGGAGGCGCGCCCAGTGATCGGGAGCGGAGGCGAGGAGCGGCCCGCGGGCGACCTTTCGTGGAAGCGCTCCCCAGCCTCGGCTTCGTGCCGGCAGGCGGGAGGCCGGCAGGGACTCGTCAGCAAAACCGGAGCTAACCGACACCGTCCCCCCTCATCCCCCCGCGCG
>NW_008824035.1:1400276-1406554 GCF_000699105.1 Pygoscelis adeliae
CGGACCGCTGGGAGAGGCCCGGGATGGCCCCGGAGCGGTCCTGTCAGCCCGGTGGACGGCTGACAGCGGGGAGGGTGCCACAGCATCCCCCGCTGCTGCAGAAGGGGCGGCTGGAGCTGCTCACGGCGCCGGGCTCGGGGGAAGCGGCCGCCCGGTGCCAGGAGAGCAGGACAAGGCTTGGAAGGGGGCTGAGCCGTTTGCGGCCCGGGCCAGATGAGCTGGGTGGGGTGCAGCCAGCTCCACTCCCCCCGAAGCATTGTCCCCATGCTGATGCGCATCTTTCCACACCATCTGGGTTTATCTGTGAAATGTAGTGGTTCCCTCCCTCCGTGCTTGTCAGGCCACTTCATAAGGGAAAATTGCCTTCTAGTGGCCCTCACCCAAGAGTAAGAAGCTATGATGTATATGAAGGTGCAAGCACTTCAGTGCTTCCCTGTTATCTTCAGGCTAGCCAAGAGAATTCATGGCACTCTTCCAGTTTCTGGCTACAGGCTGTCTTCTTCCCATTTGAGACACCAAAAGATGATGACGCTGCCAGTATACTGTGCGGACAGTCAAAATGCAATCATCAAACAGTTACTGGTTCCTGAAAACTTGCTTCTCACAGATACCGGTCTCTTCCTGAGGGCTGGTCCCACTGGAATTTGGATGCTCTGCTATGTTTGCCAAATTGCTCGACCTTTGTTTCATCTCACCAGGGTAACTGGCCTAGTACCAACAGATGAATTGCTGGGTATCAGAATAAAGCATATATATGTATACTTGCCACAAGATGGGGGCATAAGTGGATGACATCACTTCGGGCAGATCAAGTCTATTCAATATTTTAGTAAGGGCTTGAGAGAGGGAATGGAAGCTACGTTTCTAAAATTGGTAGATGACACCAAACTGGCCAAAACCGCTAGCAGGTGGAAGAAGGAATTCAGAATCATCTTACATTGATCCATACAAGAAATAATCTAAGATCAAGGAGGTGAACTTTAATAACAAAAAGCAAAAAATACTACATATAGGAATTTGAAATCGCGTATATGAGTTCAAAACAGCCAAAATAATCAGAAAGTGATCACATGTGGGTAGCAAACCAAAGCTAAGTGTCTATCAGCAGCAACATGCTGCTGCAGAGGAAGTAAATCTACTTCTAGGCCATTAAAAGTGGCATTGCATATAAAACCTGGAAAGCACTCACTTCACTTTACTTGGCACAGTCAAAGCCACTGATGCAGTACTTGATGATGGAGTTCATTTTGGGACCCTGCAGTTCAACAAGGACACGGACAGACTCGACAGAGTCTAGAAGAGAGCAGGAGGAATGATCAGAGGTTTATGAAACATGGCCTAGGTGGGAATGTAAACACAAGTTGATTAGCTGTTCTGCAATAACTGTCCTTATGCAGCTTCCGCATTTCATTTGGAAACGATGAACTTTTTTCCCCAGTTCTGTTGATGTAATATATACATGTTCCAACATCACTGCCTACAGCATGCTTCATAACTGAATGGGATCGATTCTGTCCGCACGCAAAGCTCTGGAAACTCTCCCTTATAGTCAAGTGTTGTGAATGAGCTAATTTTTTATTCTCTCAGCTTTTGGTAGCGGTAAACACAAACCTAAGTGAAACACCAAGGCTGGCCACATAACCTAAGTTCAAAGTCCATGATTGCTTAATCATACAACACATTAATGATATTTCATAACACAGCGTAATATGTCATCTTATATAGCTTATTTACTATCGTGCAGTTTTATTGTACAACTGCTAAGTTTCTAATCTCCTCAGAAGGTTTGTAACAAGCAAAGTGGAGTCAACTTGAGAACTTCTGATAAGGTAAAACATATAAATTATTTGCAAAAAGGGCAACAAATGCATGATGGCAAAACTCATATTCACTACTCACGAATCACTCCCCTTACGAAAGTTGGTAGTTCACATTACAGCTTTTTGAGGATTGTCTTAAAGGAAATAAAGCCAAGGTTGTGTGTGTGTGTGAATAGGTATGTTTGATCGATCAATTGATCTATACATGTCTGTCTGTCCTTGCTTTGTATTGCTTAGCTTGCAGAAGTTTGCTGAACAGTTCTGCTTGTAATACTTTACATAAGTACATGTATTCAAATGTTCCGAAGAGCGACTGTCATTTGAAGGTGCAGAGGGTCTTCTGGTTCTTCTCTTAGTGTTATTAAACTCGGGTTCTGCATTTCTAGAAAGATGCACTTGCACATGCTCATAGGCCACAAAAGGAGATATTTACTGAGCTGCCCAGGGACATGTGAGGGTAAGGTCGAGGCAGACAGTAATTCCCTACTGCAAGGATTTAATGCATGTAACTATTTTAAGTAAATGTCACATGCCCGGGTTCACTATGAAGATCAATTTGCAGTAACTTTCTCTTGTTTCTTCAGCGCGACTTCCAACTTACGTTAGGCAGAACAGTTGCAATATTGTGTTTCCTCTGTTATTAAACAGAACTGAGCTCAGGGGTTGTGATCCCGAGGAACGCTTTAAAATAGTAGTTTTGGAATATGCCATTTCCCACAGAAAAGGGAGTTCTGTGTTGTGAGAGCAATCAGGAATTGTGCTGTGATGAAGCAACGAGGAAACTGCTTTCTGCTTGTGTCTCTCCCCCCCCCCCCCCCCCCAAATTTTGGATGCTGCCCCAGGTTCTTTGTGTCTGCCTGTCAAAGCCCTGAATATGTACTTTTGCCTCCTGAACAACGTGTCTATCGCATAGCTTCCACAGGATACGGACAGCGTAGTAACTTAGTGGTTTACCAGTCCTATTTTGCCTGCCCAAGTTCCCGTCCCTTTCCCCCACATACGCATGTACATACACTTCACGGAGATTCCTGTATGGATTGAGAAGAGATTGGATTTAAGAGCCCATAAGCTTTGCAGACCTGGAATCATACCTAAGTTACAGACCTGCGAGGTCCTGCTTTACGTAACAGATTCAGGTCCAATTTCATGCCAGCTTCAGCTATCACTAGCTGGCACTGCTGCTGAAAGAAGTATCCAGCCACTTTGCCTGTCCTGGATCGACCCCGTCTATTGTGCCAGTAGAAGTTTCTGGCACTGGTTCACTCAAAGAAGCCATGCTTCTCACTACACCCTCCCGCTGATTCTTCCAAAAAGAACTTTTTATTTGTATTCATTTTTTTCCCCACACCCAACACTATAAAGAATTGCACAATGAGCTGACATTATGCAAAAAGCCACAAACCTGGTCTAAACTCCCAGTCCTTCAATTTACCCCAGGCCTGTGCTTAGCTTCATGTGCCAGGGACAGTTTACTGACATTTATGTGTCTATTGAAGATAAGGGCAAAAATTCTTAAGTCAAAGAGAGGAAATATTTAACAGCAGCAGCTATGTTTCAGCTCCATAGAAACTTAATTAAAGCTTCTCACACAATATGAGCAAGAAAAAAATAGCATGGAATAGAATCTCTTCCAGTCCCATTTTTGCTTCTGATATCAAGAAGTAGTAAGGTAGAAAGGATCCTTTTTCTTACTGAAAAGCCAATGAGTTAAAAAAAAACACGCTTTGGATTATAAACTTTTTGGAGGGGCTTGAATGAGGGCTGCTTTGTGTTTTGCAGCGCAGTAGATATGCGTGTAACCTGAACACAAACCACCTCCGCTTTGTCTGTCCCTGCGAGTAGGGACAGGCTGATGAACATAAATGAAAGAGGGGATGGGGCAGTCATCCATGCTCCTACAGTACTGTGGGCGCCCCCAGGGGAGTCTGAGGATCCTTTTGTAGATTTTATCTCAAGAGGAACCAGGCTTCAGGCCCACAGGAGGCCTGGGTCACAGCTGGCACAGCACCCCGGGGCTGGCAGGGGGAGGGTGGTTGGGTAAGGACTGTGTCAGCCCCGTGGAGGAGCAAAAGACACGGCCTTCCTACCACCAGCCCGCGAGAAGCTGACAGTGGTATTTAGGCTGGTTTAGTGCTGATCGTGTTCTTCCTTAGCAGCTAAATCAATACAGCCTGTATTGTCTTGGAAGTGGGACAGGGTACAAACAGAGCAGCTGAATTTCAAAACTGGCTATTAAGTGAGTATGGACCGAGGTTTCGACCTTTTTTGCGTTTACAGGCCCACCAAAATCTTACGAAGGTGTAACAAGTCTAAGCCTTTGCACAACAGGTTTACAGACAAATACTTCAATTATTGCTATGCCAGCAACACCCAGTTCACCAGTGCTATGTGAAATATAAGAAAATTCTCTTGGTTTTATATTGCAGCTCCTGATTAATCCACTTAAGTGTGAAATAGTAACTCTGCCCTTAATTCCTAGCTGTATCATTTGCAGATCACGTAACTAGCAACTTAATCATCACCTATGCTCGTAGATCATCTCTCCCAGCCTAAATGTATGGTTGTGAGACTTTATGATTTTGAGATATTTCAATGGCAAGTATTATTCAAAACTCATTTATAAATAGGAATACAATGGTTTTATTTTTGCTTTACTCAGCGTATCTTTGGCTGCCAAAGGAACATACTAAACTAGCTGCCCTATTCAGTCTTCTATAGGAACACAGCGCAATGTACTGTGTAAAAAAATGGCCTACTTTTAAACAGGGATATGCTTGCCTCATCTAAGATTGACTCTGTCTCTCTGCCCACTTAAAAGGGTCCTTAAAATTCTTAAATGTTTTCAAAATAGTATAAACCTCATAATTAGATTTAAGCTGAACCTTTCCTCATGATGGTGGTATTACAAAATCAGCATTTAGAAAAAAAAAATTCTTTTTGGTCATACAGCATGGTTCTTTCTGGTGTATCAGAAATGTCTTGCATCTCTGGTGGTTAAATATTAATTTGGGCCACTCTTTCTGTCAAAGTTACTAAACGCAAATCTCTTCCAACAGCAGATATCAAGCAAGCTGTAAGGACTGTTATTTCTGTATTTCTGAGTCTGCCAAGGAAAAAAAATAAAGCAAAAAACCTCAGAGTTCCCTCAGACATCCATCATTTTGTGCTTCTCAACATTCGACCCTTCAGTTAGTCTAAATGCTAAAAGACATCAAACTCTCAAAAAGGTAATTCCTGATCCACAGAAGCAAGGTGGAACAACAGATACAGAATATACTCCCATGGCAAACACAGAAACCAGCAAACAGGAGCAGCTCTAATTTAAGTGGCAAAAAACGCAGACGAGATTAGTAATAAGGATTCGGGTTTCTTTTGCATTTCTGGCTTTGCTGTTTTTCTCCTGCATTGGAGAACACGGGTTTTTACATGTTTCTGTTTTTCATCAAGTTCAATACGAAGAACATGCTACAGGACAGCCTGTCTGAAAAACACCATACCCTGACGTGATAAAGAGCTGCTCCAGTTAGTTTCAGTTATCCAAATCGATGGTGTTCTTGTTTAATAATTAGTGGTTTTGCTAATGGCAAGGACACTAAGATAATTATAAGGAGGACTTTTCTGAAGAGGGTGTATACGTGGACTTACATAGTTGACCTGTTATTCTGTCCAGAAATCTTCTCCTTTTCCATGCATTCAGCATTCAACTGCTTTAACTAAAATAGTTTAATTTACATCGGATGTAAAATTCTAGTTGCATAATTGAGTGGGAATGGGTTCATCACATGGTTGAAGAGACATTGTTGACATTGTGTCCAAGCTGTTTTTCTAGTGTGATACAGCCCAGACACATGTTCAAGTTAAGACGCGGTAAATACTTATATTTCATAGTATAACTGTCTCAGTTCAAGATTCCCAGTCAAGAGTTGAACACTCCACCAGTTACTAAATTACCAAAAAAAAACCAAAACCTGTTTTATGGAAACAGATTTTGCAGACTTACTTTTAAACAACTTCTGTGTAGCACATGATATTACATATAATATGAAATGTATGATGAGACAAATGATACTTAAACAGCAGTTCTTCAATTGCAGGATAGTTGTAAAGCACGCTTTCGTTGAAGGAGGCTGTATTTGAAAGGTGAATCATGAGAGAGCATAAGAAACAACACGAGTTTTTTGTTTCAATTTGTAGTGAAACGATGCTCTGTGGTTATAGCCAGGTCTACGGAGGTACCGGTGAGTTTTAACGATGTTGGTCGTTCTAAACTTCAGCCTGCATCGAGCAGAAGCAGGCTGAGCACCGGACGGCTACACGTCTGCGTGAGCGGCCCTCTGCTGAGGGAAGGTGAGGCGACGCGCGGGATAAGCGGGTGCCCCGCACGGAGCGGGAAAGCCCTGCCACCCGCCCGGCTGGGTGCCAGGGGGCCCTCCTAGGCCGCCCCCACCGCGGAGGGCT
>NW_008824035.1:1407538-1431325 GCF_000699105.1 Pygoscelis adeliae
GGCGAGCCCCTGGCCGGCGAGCCCCGCCCGGGGGAGCGTGGCGCTGCCCGGTGCTGCCCCGGGGAGAAGCTGGTGGCTTTGGGGAAGGGGAGAGGGAAGGCACTCCCAGGTCCCCGCCGGCTCTGCGTTCCGCGGGGGCGGCCGAGGCGCCCTCAGCTGCGGTAGCAGATGGCTCCTTTCAACACGGCCAGTGTGGATGGAAGAACAAACGATTTTCAGATCATAAACTTGACTCTTCTTTGCCTGAGGCAGTTGCATAACTTTGAGCAATCCGTAAAAGAATGAAAAACTGAGTAAAACGCCCAGATGTTTTCCACTTCAGATAATGCAACAAGTTCCTTATCCCCTGATCACATGTAAGGCTGGGTGGAACAACTTGAAAAACAAAATATGCTTTGGGAGAAGAGCTGATCTTGCGACTGGAAGAAAAAGAACAAGCAGACGAGAGTGTAATATGAAAATCTTAAGAGGAAAAAAGGTTCAGCTGTTACTACTGTTATGGCGGTGCTGCTGTGTTTCTTTGTTAAATTCAAAGTCTTACTGTCATCCTCGTAAAAACAGTGAAAAGGCGGAATAGGATTGGTTCTTGATGTCAAATTTCAAGCAGTCATTTGACATAATGGCTACTGTGCAGTGGTATAATCTGTCATCCTACTTGGACCACATTTCTTACTGTCTATCCTTTGTGGTTTAATCTTTAGTATGTGTTTGCAATATTAAAATAGTTCAATCCTGGTAAACAAAATTGCTATTTTTCAAATAATATATGAGAGTCCCGAATTGAGGGCAAAATCAATTACTGGAAAGGGTGTGCAGTATAAGGAAACTCATTAAGTAACTGGTTGCAACCAAAGTTTGAAAATGTTTCCAGTGTAAGCTGCAAGAATCTTGGCAGCTGGTTTTAAGCAAGTGCAAGCTGAATCCAAAACGGTGCTGTATTATTTGTAGCCTTGAAGCTGGGTATGCTTTCACATCTTGCAGTTGTCATTGGTGTACATTCTGTACCTGTTGTCAACTCGGCGGAGTTGACTCAGCCCTTACTGTGCTGAGTAGCAGACTTCAAGGACTTAGGTGGTAAATCAGTCTCTTGTGCTTATTCAGACTGAGATGCTAATGAGGACACTTGTTGGCAATGCTCATTTTTTGGGATGTGAACAGCTGCTGACAAGGAATTTAAATGAGATCAACTCATGTCTCACAGACCATAAAATGGCCATCAGATATCATTAAACTTATGGAAGTAACAGTTGGGATAACAGTAAACACAACTGCCCTGGCACGCTCTTACCGCCAATTTCAGTCTGTATAGTCAGGAGTTTGAGATCCCTTCTTTCAAAAATACATTAGGCTTAGAAAATTTTGTAGCGGTTAAAAATAATCACTGAATACAGATCACTTACGTATGTATACCATACACTAGTAAATGCTTCCTTTTCAGGTCATGGAAGTCAGGTGATGCTGTGATCAGTGCCCAAATGTTTAGAGAGAAAGCAGCAAGTGGCAGGAATTGAATGATGCGACTAAGAGCAGTATGAGTGGATATGGTTGTATTACTGTCAGAGGATAAATACGGAGGTGGCAGGTGTGTCTGAATACTAGTATGGACTTGGCTTTTCTTCTGTGGCCTTGATCAGGTTCACAAAAACATGTGTGTCAGTCCCATGAAATCTGTGCTTTTATGACTTCTTGAAGAGGTATGCTCTCCTGAACTGGGACTGAGCCCAGCACATTCTCATTGCATCTGTTTTTCTTCAGATAAAATCAGGAGAGAGATGAATTCTCACCATGTTTGTTAGCGTTATAACCTCTTAACCTTGCCTTCCTTGAATGGCAATATAATTGTGAAAAGGACATTGTCTTACAGCAGCTAAAAGATTATTTGTGGAGATTGTTTTTCAGCCTTGTAGCTGAAACAAGTCTAGATAAAGCTGTATGAAACACTATATTGGCATAGCATTACAGTAAAAAACAAACCAAGAGAAGAAACCTGGCAACTAGTTTGGACTGCGTACTATACATAGCCCCAGATGGAGAAAGTCATTTAAATTAGCTCTCCAGAATGAGGTCTGGTCCAAACATTTGAACACTTTCTATGAATCTGGTTGAGGCAGCTACAATGTTACTGGCACCCTTCCAGCTTTTCTGTTAAAGCAATGCTTTTCCTTAACAGTCTTGTCCAGTCTGTGTGGAAAAAAACCGATGTCCACATCCTCTGAGATACAGTTGCAAACATTTGCAGAGTTTGTTGTCTAAAGATTTTCAAAGTTGACCTAATCTTTCTTAATTTTGACACCATGCTTTCGTCCCATCTTAAATAATTCCTTTTCAACTGCAGTGATTACAATCTGCATTGCCAGTCATCTTGCTTCATGTCACAGTTGCTTATTTCTTTTCTGAAGTGTCTGTACAGATTGTTTCTAATCAGCTGCTGATTATTATTATTTTCCTCTAAACTCAATACCAATTTATTATTTGCCTGTCTCCTAATACAGTGACCATATAAGCTAATGTGGTCAGTCCCAGGTTATTACTGTGTTTCTTTAGAATTCAAAGTTACATTGATTTTTAAAGAACATGTTAATAATAATTTTAATTGTTTAAAATTAGTAGCTGTAATTTGCTACTTTGGTGGTTAGTAAAAAATGCATCTACCTGTTCATTGTGTTTAAAAAAACACCAAAACAACCAAACAAACCACCAAACAAGCCTAATGCTAAGTGGGAAAGGTTGGTTCCATTTTTGACTATGTGAATCCAGAAGTACAGTCCTGATTGTTTAATTAGAGAAAGGACAGTAAAAGACCTAGGTTTCTCTTTAGCTTATGTTTGTAGAATCACTGACAGCAAATAGTGGCATTTTTAACTTCCTGGTGCCAAAAATCAGAGCTTTTGAGGTAGCATTTTGCATCTTAACTGACTTGATCCAGGCAAAATCAATAATTTAGCAGAACAGACCAATTAATCACAATCAATATTTGTTAGATTTTAGTGTAGACGTTCAGAAACAGAGAACACTGGGGTGCAATCTTAGAATTACTAGCATTTTTAAAGGTAATTTGTTAAGTTTTATTCATGAAAACACTGTGTTCAAGGTTTTGCATGATATTTTCTGAAGGAACTTTTGAAAGCTGGGTAAAACAATGCACTTTCTGAAAGGACTTTCAAAATGAAACTGTCCTTTTAAGAGACGGATGGCAGCAGAGGGATTATAGCAGAGTTCAACTTTGTATCTCCAAGTGGAACCTTCTCTTCTTTGTGTATTCCAAAAGGGTAAAGTGTTGCGGTCTATGCCTTGGTTTTGCTATTAAGAAAGCCTGTTCTGCAAATTAAGTGCATATGAGGCTTGTACACGAACTCAGGCTGCCATGAAGCCAATGTTTAATGAGGGCCTTTGTATTTTACTCTGCCAGGTACTTTTCTTGTGACTGGGGGCTATTTTTAGTTTCTCCTAGGGAAAAATAAAAAGTCCCCCTTGTGTTTTTAACAGTTTGTATACTGTTACGAGCCTTTGTTTTTCCATCTCAGATGGAAAACATCTGATGTTTTCTGGAATGTTATAAAACAGATTGTTTGTCTCTCCTGAATATGCTGTTATTTATTTTGCTGATAACACATCTAAAAGCATTTTCACTGTTTCAGGCACTTGGCTTCTTGTGGTATTCTGATGACCAGAATTTCTCCTTTGCAAGTACCTGTAATGAGCCATACCTTTTCAAGAACTTTCTTCAACATTGCTGCTCCACTAGTAAATAAAAGAAAAGAATATTCTGAAAGAAGAATTATAGGGTTTGTATAGAAGTGTGGAAAGAGACTTTATATGCTTACTGATTTTGTGTTCGCTGTGATTAATCCAAAACGCTAGAAGTTCCAAGACTGAGCATCCCTGAAGACACATGCCCGATGACTCTGCCCAATTGGAGACTAGGAAGGAGTTTTGACTTTCAGAATTTGTAGAGATCAGGCTTTTCCAGTCTGAAATTGAGTATAAAAAATGTAGGAACCCCAAACCCTTGCCCCATAGAAAGAAACAGCAGAAATAACCCTTCGATTCCATGACAAAACAAAACCCACCCTGAAAGGGAAGAATACACTATTAATTTCATCTGGTGAAACGGGAATAAACCAACAGGTGTGAAAACTCTCAGTTGGTTCCCTTCTGTCCCAAATACATGCTGATGTTTGCACTTACATTATGTTGTACTTCTCACTTCTCGAGATTTTCTTCTTTCTTTAAAAGAAGAAAAATAATTGTGTGATGAAGAAACTTAGGCACATAGAAAAAGATTTTGAAATCCTGTTTGCCTTAAAGCTAGTAGGAAAATACCAGTTAATTTAATGAGACGGGGATCTGCCCACAGTCTCTGGTCCACAATAGATTGAACTATTTGTTTATTAGCATATTTTTTTTACTATGCTTAACATTCATGTATGTGATAGTTCTTGAACTGCAACAGATTTTGCATAGTCACTTAAAAAGAGCCTTTTTCCAATAGTACTCACTGTTAAGTACTGTTGAACATATGCTTCATTTTAAACACAGATGGAATTAAGCATGCTTCAATTATTTTCTGAGTCAGAACTAAAAATTAAAAACCATAGCTATGTAATACTTTGCCACGTTACAGTAGAATCAACTAAAACGTTGCCATCGTATTCTTTCATATGATTTCAATATCCTGCTTGAGCAGAGGGGTTGGACAAGATGACCTCCAGAGGTCTCTTCCATCCTCATCCATTCTGTGATGCTGTGAGGTATTTCCATTGCATGTGTTTTTTAATTAAGCTTTTTTTATTTGGGCTAAAATAAGGAAAGTAGTGTTCCTCTATTTAAACCTTATGAAATAAAGTACTTTAGTTTTGGTACACCTTTTCTTGGTAGTCACGAAGTGTGGATTCTTTATGTGGAATGTCTAAGATCTACCTCAATGAAGACACGGCTGTGCTGGAAAAATTGTTTTTTCCATTTGAAATGTATGCGTATTTACCTGATATTGCAGAAAGTAGCAGACACCAGGTTCAGCGTTCGCTAACGTTACTGCTGGATGTTGTGTGGTGTTTTGCATCTTTATGCAAAGACTTTTACCAGTTTATTACTTTTTTTTCTCTTTTTAATTTCCAAAAACAGTAGTAGTGTTTTCAGGTGACTGTATGTTCACCTTCCAAATTGCCTATGCCATTTATACCATCTTTGAAACTTTTTAATACTGAATTTGAAGTTAAGATACTTTGTAACTAATGTTCATATTTCTGTTTCCAGGTATTCTATGCAGGAAATGTATGAAGTTGTTGCTGTTGTGGAGAATTACAAACTATTTGTTCCTTGGTGTAAAAAGTCAGATGTATTATCGAAGCGCTCTGGGTACTGCAAAGCACAGCTAGAAATAGGATTCCCTCCGGTAGTAGAGAGGTATACATCGGTAGTTACCCTAGTGAGACCACACTTAGTTAAGGTAACTTTTTTTTTTGTTTTCTTAGCTGTAACTTTCCGTAACTTTTGTTTGTTGAAATTCAAATAATTCACTGGTGCTTCAAAACAAAATTGGTGCTGGAAGTGCTTTGTGTGGCTCAAAACTTGTGTTGCTTTTGTTTAAAGACTTAAGTTAACTGGAGAGAATTTGAATGTGCTTTTAAAACATAAGCTGCCAAATGGCGGGAGGTGGGGGGGAATTGCCATTTAATTTCCTTTTGCTGGAGAAGCTAGCAGCCATTAATGAAAGTATACTGTCCTGGTTTTGGCTGGGATAGAGTTAACTTTCTTCCTAGTAGCTGGCATAGTGCTGTGTTTTGGATTTAACATGAGAATAATGTGATAACGCACTGACGTTTTAGTTGTTGCTGAGCAGTGTTTATACTAAGTCAAGGACTTTTCAGCTTCCCATGCTCTGCCAGCAAGGAGGTGCACAAGAGCTGGGAGGGGGCACAGCCAGGACATGAATATTCCATACCATGTGACATCATGCTCAGTATATAAACTGGGGGGAGTTGGCAGGGGGGCGGTGACCGCAGCTTGGGGACTGGCTGGACATTGGTCAGTGGATGGTGAGTGGTTGTTTTTCCTGGGTTTTGTTCCTCTCTCTCTCTCTTTTGTTGTTTTCCTTTTCATTACAATTTGTTATTATTTTTATTTTATTTTATTTCAGTTATTAAACTGTTCTTACCTCAACCCACGAGTTTTCTTACTTGTGCCCTTCTGATTCTCTCCCTCATCCCACTGGGGGAGAAGGGTGAGCAAGCGGCTGTGTGGTGCTTGGTTGCCGGCTGGGGTTAAACCACAACATACACCATTTTTGTTTGGTTTTGTTATAAGTTTGCCCAAGCCTCTCTAAATGCAAAATTAATACTGACTTAAAAGTTATCTTTGACAACTGTAGCTTCTGATGCCTTAGCAAAATTGGTAACTGTCATTGCTTTTCTTCTGACAATTTTGACTAGCTAATCCGAGAAGTCTTAAACTTAAGTGTAGGATCTGCTGAAGAGCTTGTTATTCAGTGTATTGATGAGAAGATAGAAGAGTGGATTTAAAGTCCATTTTTTAGAATTAATTTGTTCAGAAGAGAAGCAGTTGTATTTCTCCTCCTTTCAGCTTTTCAAGAGCAATAATTAAAAGAAAATTGTCATAGGAGAAATTTTAAATGACGTCTGGGTCGTCTAACTAGTTATATGTTCAAATCTGTTTTGGTTAGGAACAGCTCAGAACAGATTCCTTACAGCAACGCTGCCTCTCCCTTCATGTGGCAGATCTTGGCTATTTTTTTGAATAACTAGTGGAATTACAACAGTTGATTGCTGTTTAAGATAATTGTTTGGATATCCTATTTCACTATTCTTTTCTAGGCTTCCTCTTAAGAGATATTGCTCAAAACAGAAACTGGGTTTCTTAAGTACAGGGGAGACATGAATTGGAAAGGGAATATGCAAAGTGCCTTTATTCAAGGTACTTACTGATTCTGGAAAAAAATGTATCTTTCTCCCTTTCTTAAGAAAGTTGAACAGCTACAATAGAAAATCTGCGTTTTACATGCTGACTGCTTTCCCTTTCTACTCTTCCCTGACAAGACTGGCTTTTTCCTTTCACATACCTATCAGACTGGCCTACCAACTCTTTTTACCTCTAATTCACTCGAAAGAGGATTTCTTGTCTCAGAAAAGATCATGAAAGTGGTGAGGAGAACCGTTTATTTAGATTTCCTCCTCCTAGATTTATTAGCGTTTTCTCTGCTGGGATTATTTTTCCTAGAAGTTTACATGATGTTCATACAACTGTAGGAATATTTCTAGAGAAGTGACTGTGTGTTTGGACTACTTCACCGTCCTCAGAAATAACTCTGGGCAAAGGCAGCTTGCATGGTGGTCTAGCATAGCGGGCTACTGGGGGCGACAAAATGAGCACGGGTTTGTTGCTTAGGGCAGCAGTGCTTGAGCAATGGAAAAATCAGACTGGAGCAGCAGCTCTTGCTGCAGAGGAAAGCACGGAGTGAGTTTGCTACTTAAAAGGTTGGGAGCAAGGGACACACACTGGCAATTTTCCCATTCTTCCTGCCCTTTTGGCAGCAGCAGGAAAAGCAAGCCCAGCTCTTTGTGTCTAATCTTCCCTCTACTCCTCCCCTTTCTGTTGTAGAAGCATCAAGACACTGCGTCTCATTCCTGGGCAGAAAAATGTAGGTATTTTTGTGCTGCTGATTAGTCTTTGAGGTGGCTTACCTTACCACGACTTTCAAACCACAAGCAATACCTATTCATTGTGGGTAGTCTTGTTGGAGCAGAGCTGCTTGTGGTAACAATAAGACCTGTAAACAAAGAGTTAAAAAACCAGAAATTCTCTTTAGAAATTCCAGGACAACTGAGATCATGTATTTGGATGATTTTGAAGTATGTGTCTTTCAGTCTTTTTCTATTATAAATATAGCCACACAAAATTGGCTATATGTGCTAAAAGCAAAATGAGTGAAAATAAGGATCTTATTGTCATGAAAACTATGAAGACAACTACTGCAAATACTTTATTGTTTTAAAGTAGAATTGTATGCAAGCACTCCTGAAATGTTAGCGAAATACGGCTTGCTGGTAACTAAAAGCCAACGTATGAGCTGATTATGAACTTGAGTGTATAGTCTTACTGACTTCATGGTAGCTCCTGATGACAATAGTATCTTGTGACAGAAGATGTTTGGAGTTTGTCTTCAGTCAGGTTTGTTTTGCTGCTAAGCATACCTATAGCCCAAGACTATCAGTCTGTATATCGGTACATAAAACAACCTATACATGCAATGAAAAAAACCCCCACCCAAAGCAGTAGATATCCGTATCCTTCGCTTAAAACAGTGTTGTTCAAAATTCATATATATAGCATTAGCATTATTTTGGTGTTCTATGCATCCTGCTAGAAATCTGTTTTATGACTCTCAACTCAAAAATATTTCCTCTCCCTTAAAAGGGATTCAGTTACTTTGCTGTAAATGATACTGTGCAAATAGGATCTTGTACTGGCTGCACTATAAGAATAATTTTAACTGTTCCATGACCTTCACTGTTTAACAAAATGCAAATGCAGACTTCAGTAATACCAATTTGTCTGTACAAATACATCTGTAAAAGCCTAATTGTAGCTGTTTTAAACTTTCTTTTAGGCATCCTGCACTGACGGAAAACTATTTAATCACTTGGAAACAGTGTGGCGTTTCAGCCCAGGTATCCCTGGTTATCCAAGGACATGTACATTGGATTTTTCAGTAAGTATTGTTATTAAGACTTCCACACGCTTGGAACAAGGCATAGAAACAGTATCTTCAACTGTGGTTTTTGGTGGTTTGTTTTGTTTTTTTTAATGGCTGGTACTATTTTTTTTTAAACATATACGCATGGAAAACAAGTTAGTTTCAGTCACTACTATAAAAAAAAAATTGTTTTGCAGACTTTACCACATGGAAACCACTGCAGTGTCCTTTAGAGTCAGCAGTCTTCTGTGAGGTGTCTGCCTGTCATGAAACAGTCTAGGGATTGGTATCTCTCACCATATGTCTCACCGTACAATTCTAAACATCCTGAAGTTTTTAGACAGTCAACTACAGAGGAAGAAATACTAAACATACTTTGCTATTTCCTTTAATTTCTCTGCAAGCTAAGTGTTCTTGGTACCAGAAAGTAGGTATTCTCCCATCTGTCCTGTTTGGCCTGCAGTTTGGTCAATTTTCTGGCTTCCAATTTTATTCTTTCATGTATTTTAAGACTTACTCCTTCCTTCTATAATACAGGTATAATAGATTTTTGCTGTCTTTCTACTCTATGATGGGATGTCACTGCAGCTCGAGACTATCGCTCTTTAAATCCAGTGTCTGATTTAGCCTGTTACTCCTAGGCAAGTTGTTTTTCAGTCAAGTTATCGCTTTTCCATTTTGTCTATTTAGTCTGTCATCACATTTTTTTCTTACATTTTATAGTGTTAAGAGTAGGTGTTGCATTGAGCACCTAGCTAAGCTGGGGTTCAGAACAGGCTACAAAAGTACGTAGGAATGGGTTGACCTTGCTGCCATCTACTGGGATACTCTGCTTTAAAAATTGTCTTCTGTAAATAGGAAAAAGAGCTTTTGGAGTATTTGTATACTAGCACATTAATCTCCTTGGGTTAATAACTTTCAACTTACTGCTCTTTTGCACTTCATACAGTTCAGCAGTAAAAAGCAATCTATAGGTACTCACAAAAATACATTTCTCGTGGGATTTGCCAATGATGTTTGCATGTTATTTGCTTGTGGTATTTGAATTTCTCCAGGCAAATAAGTGCCAGTTCCTGCTACTGACCAGTACATAAGCTAGCTTTTAACCCAAGCCATAAATCAGTTGATTTATGAATTAAGCAAGTGTTTAAACCCTATAATCTAAATACTGAGTTTGTGAGGAAAACTCCCCCCACCGCCCCATACCAAAGCCACCTTTTGACATTTCAGGTCAAGAACTTCAGTTAATGGGAGTCAAAACTGGACTTAAAATGGACATTTTCACTTTCTTGGGGAAACGCTATTGATAATTCTTATTGCTTACTCCATTTTGAGGTAGCAGAGGCAAATGTAGCCAGCTGAGCAGGGGGTTGCCTCACAAAGGCAAGTCCTTACTGACTCTAACCCTTGCTAGTTACTCACCTGCTGTGTTACTTGCCTCTGGGCCTGTGCAGATAAGGATGATAAGCATTTCACAACAAAATTCTCAAAACATACTGTGCAATTGCAAATACTTAGGAGAGAAAACTTTGATTTCAAAAATGCCCATTTGCTTTAGAAAATGTAATTTGAGTTTTGAGTTATGCTGGTTCCCACAAGCTACTGCATCACTGTTTTGCCAGCCTGATGCCAGGAGACATATACACACAGCTGGGAACTGTTCTAGTTCGGTTTCAGTTCTTAAATGATTTGGTATATAGATTGAAGCACAACACCATTTTTACCATCTGCAAACTCTGTAAATGTGTACCGTACCTCAAGTTTTTACATAGTTACTGAACATGATGCAAAACTCATTATCCCTGCTCTGCAGAACTCTACATGACAACTCTCAGGCTTTCAAAAGGCACATTAATGTTACTGATGCTTGAGGTCAAGCAAATGTAAATGAAGCTACACCTGGCTTAGAGTCCAAGTAGTTTAATTCCTTCTGTGCTACTGTTTTGCATTACGCATAAGCAGCTTGAGAGAAGCTGTATTTGGCATTTAATCTGCTGATTTCTCAGGAATGACAAAAATACTTAAATCTCAATCCAAAACACATGCTATAGCAGGAGTGATAAAATCGCAGAAGAGCAACCTGTTCCTTTTCCTGAAAATTCTGTAATCATTTTGGGAAGCTGTGTGTTCCAAAGCAATGTGATTCCATAGCCTTAGGGGAATGTTGTTTAACTAGACCGAAGGCCAGCACAGCACAAAAGCGTAATTGAAGGCTATTTAACATAAAAGTGACCGTTTCTTTTGAGGGTGAAGAAAGCGGACTCCCTGACTCCCTGCGCCCTTGCCATAACTGTTAACTACTACAGTAGCTTCAGTTTAACTGTAAGATTCGGTAGCTAAAAGAAAATGTAGACGTTAAGTTCTGAGCACTGCAGTAGGAGGCCCGAGAGCTTGGTACAGAGGACTTCACCAGTATTGTCTGTGCTCTGACACCGGCTGCCCGTGTCAGGACGGCGAAGGTCGGGAGCGGGAGGTGTTCGGGTAGGAGGTATGGCACACAAAAGCAAATTTGTAGCTTTGGTCAGTAAATTGCTCTTGTTTGAACATACCGTAACTACAGCTACCAAGATGGAAGGACTGATTCAAAATGTTGGTATTTAATAGGTAACTATTTTGAGCTGCTTTTAAATGCTTCTTAGGTTTCTTCCAGCTTACCTGTAAGTCTGCTGTCTTGCCATGCAGGATTTTCTTCAGACAACTTTTGTCCCCAAGTGTGAATTCAGTAGCTTTTCATTACCCCAAATCTTTTACTTATGTTTCGTGATGCATCATTTATTAAGTAAAATACAGTTAGTTTAGATAAATGGAAATGATTACTTCAGGGAACTGAACAAAATTATTCTTCCAATGGCAAAGCCCAGGGAGAGAGTCCTCTAACCAAGGAATAAGGCTTTTCTTCACAGACACACTCACCACTAGTTCAGTTTTAACTGTTCTTTCTCCCACAGCCTACTTGCAAACTGGAAATTCTTTAATGAAGTTGGCTGTTTGTAACAGCATTTTACCACAATAATAGATAGAGGGAAAACAACTCTTCTGTATTTTCTTAAACAGGTTTCTTTTGAATTTCGTTCCCTTCTACACTCAAAACTCGCCACGCTATTTTTTGATGAAGTGGTAAAGCAGATGGTGGCTGCCTTTGAAAGAAGAGCATCCAAACTCCATGGCCCAGAAACAAGCATACCTCGGGAGCTAATGCTTCATGAAGTTCATCACACATAAAAGGGAAAATCGTAACAGCCTCTGTTATAAACTTGTTTGTACGCTTCTTTTGTACAAGAGGTGCCATGCTCCTCCTTTGGGGCATCTAGTTCATATCTGAGCTTTGTGTGTGATTTTATGCTGCATGAAACACACCTGTTCAGCCAGATGTATATAGAATGTTCAAGCTGCCATCAAGTGCAACTTAAAAAAGTGTTATCAGTAACAGACAGTTGGCAGCTCCTGTTAACACAAGGTATCTCAGGCTGCCGTTTATTAACTTGCCAAATGGTTTGTGTAGTCACAGTGCAAGTTCTGCCTTATCCAAGCTTACGTTTTTGGTTTTTTTTTCAGCATTGTCACATATTAACTCAAGTTTAAGTTATTAGTAGTGTAAATGTAACTTAACAGCATCAACTCAGCCAACTCCGGCCAAGCCAAGGGAAACTGACATTCTAGCTTTGGGGAGTATGGAACAGTTTGTCAAGCATTGACTAGCAGGTGCTTTTAATCCAAATGAATGACAAGGGCAAGTCAGGAGTCTCCAGCTGCTGTTGAGTTCTGACCAGCAACTGCAATAGAAAAAACAACACAGCCTGAACACTCTTGACTTTTCAGGAATTAAACATAAGGGGTACACGCAACGTAAGGAGTACTATAATTTGAGTGCTGCCGTTTCGGCTATGGCCGGTGGTTCTCTGCTGTCTGGGCTCCAGACACTGGTGAGTTTGCAGTATGTTTGGCAGGCTGAACTTGCCTACCTGCTGCTCTGTCACTTACACATTGCACTTCGGTTAGGGTAGACAGACCTCACCTAATGCAGACAGCTCCCAGTTCCAACGCAGCTTTAAACCAAGTCAGTAAATGTTACCTCTTTGAGAACTAGGGCACAGATGCGGGACATTCTGTACCACAGTGCTGTCCTCCTTGGAAGGAGGGAACCAGGTGCCCTGCACTTGCTGCAGACGAGCACACCCAAGGCCAGTTGTCATTAAAAAACATACGAGACCTAAACCTTAGTTCCTAGGGGGTTTTTTCAGTACTGTGCTACCATTTATTTATCAGTCCATTATGATGGTACCAGCCATCTTGATTATTCTTTTTCAGTAGTTCTGTTCCTTACATTAATATTCTCTATCCGGTCTCTGAAGAAATGTAAGTGAATAGGTTGGAACAGATTTTACATCCTGTCTACGTGCTGCCTTGCGTTACCAAATTTCCTCACTGAAATGAGGTGAATTTTTTGGGTCAGGTGTTGAAGCTGTTCCTTTCTCCAAACTGTACTAGCCATGTGGGTTACGGACACAGTAGTGTATTAACATAGGAAGGTCTGTTTCAGGACAAAGAGTTTCTGTTCAGTTTCTGAAGCAGTTTCAGACCATTTAGATACTTTTACCAGAAAGAGCAGTTGAAATGTCACACATCCTATCTATGAAGGACAGTTCTTACTAGAGGTAGGAAGCTGGGGAAAGTGACAGCTGGATTAAGAGGTCTGTTTTAGAGCACTTTTGTTTGTTGAGACAATCAGAGATAAACATACACAAGTTTGGGAACACCATTGTTTTGAAGTCTGGAAAGCAGAAAAGACTGCACATCAATGGCATTAGCTGTGTCAGGTCAAAGAACACAGTAGGTGGCAAACAAAGCTGTCATTTTTAAGGGTAAAGCAGCATCTAGTGCAAAATAATTCAAACTAAATCCTGGAGCCCACTACCAGGAAGCTGGAAGACAAGGGTGGAAGTCTCAGGGCAAGGAGGTAACCACATACTATGCCCAAGCAAAAGGAACATTAAGAACCCTTTCTTAGCAAAGGTACCCGTTTCCTACCCTCAGGGCGCTTTCCCTCCCCCAGTACTGTGAAAGGTGCACTGGGCCTTTTCATGTGTTCCAGCACGTGAAACAAGTGGTATAGACATAAAGCCAATGCACGTGCCTTCTTTTCATAGCATTGTTTAATATTTCAAGGAACTGCAGTGTCAGTTCAGCTGAGATATTTCTTACCAAAATTAAAGTTGTCACTCGTATTTCTGAGAAACGTTCTAGACAAAGGAATGTTTCCTGGAGGTAAAAGGCCTGTCATTTCCGAGCCCAAGTGTCAGGTTTCTATAAATCTTAGAAGCAGCAGGCTTTGTGCACAGGTGAATAAGGTGATACATTTTATAACTTTTGAGCAGTTTGTTTTATTACATAAAGGTCACATAACTGTATATTTGCCTACTTTGTACACAATTGTCTAGTCTCACGCACAGTGGCTTCCAAGTTCTTCCTAGTACTGGCAAGCACCAATAAATTCTGAAACAGAATATCAAGTGCCTTTAATTAAGTTTAAATCAGGACCTTGGTAGATGGATCTTGCACCCGGTTATCAGGAATGTACAAATGTCTTTATTCAAAAAATACAAAATAAATTATCTGTAGGCATGGACAATGACTGTAAACAATTACACGTGTGTTAAATGAAATCCAGTAACTGATGGTTACAGTGATTCTTTTAAACACCAGCCTCACGTCAGTCACTATCCACCCTCTCGCACCGACATCTGAAGTTTTCAAAGTCAGAACTGTCAGTCTTACACAGCACAGCTCACGATGCATCCCTATTCCCAGGAATTAGAACATGCCGCCTCCCATTCCTCCACCCATCCCACCCATTCCTCCCATTGCCGGCTCCTTTTCTTCTTTAGGAATTTCGGTCACCACTGCTTCTGCTGTTGATAACAGAGACGCAACACCTGCAGCGTCCATCAGAGCAGTTCTCACAACCTAAAAATAGGAGAGAAATAACTTAATACCCGCTGACGATCACGTGAGCTGGGAAGAAGGAAAGCTGAGGATTAAGACTATTTTAGGTTACCTTCGTTGGGTCTATGATTCCTTTTTCTACCATATTTACAAAGTCCCCAAGCATTGCATCGTAGCCAACTTCTGATGGACTCTGCAGGATTTTCTCAACTATTAATGATCCTTCAACGCCTGCATTCTTTGCAATAGTCATTGCTGGGATTTTCAGTGTTCTCTTTATTATTTCAATGCCTGTAAGAAAAAGATGTTTAGAATTACATATTGCATATGCTGCTCCTATTGCCAAGGCATGCCTTCGTGTGCTGCAGATCAATACAGAGAGTACCCTCTGAGCAAGAACATAAGCTGTTTTTATCAGTTCCTACATATTGGCAATAGGAGCAGCATATGCAAGGCATGCCTTCCTGTGCTGGAGATCAATACAGAGAGCGCCCTCTGAGCAAGAACATAAGCTGTTTTTATCAGTTCCAGGGAAAAAAGTTCTCTGCTACTTGACGTCTGTCAACAAATGAAGTCATTGCGGGATATTCACGTGCATTTTGGTTTTACTTCTGCAAAAGTTAGTAAGGAGCATTATTATTGTTACATGGCACGAAGCATTTTTCCATTTGATTTGCCACACCATCTCTCAAGCATTCTAGATTTTACATCTGTCTGCAGTGGCTGTAACAGTCAACCCAACTCTCCTTTAACAGTCTGCAACCCTTTGCAGGGGGTACGGCTGCTTTGTTGTTACTGGTTCTTTCACATCCAACTCAGGGATGCAATGAAAGCTCCTTCCCACTGTAAAGCAGAGACCGCCGTACCAAGGGGATACGAGGTTCTAAAGATCAAGTAACTAAAACTCACTAAAAGCAATCTGTATTTTATCTTATAAAGCCTCAGAACAGAAAAAAGTCTATTCTTAACACTTCCACACACATTCAAATAACTTGCTTACCAATTTTCTGATCTTCATTGGCTGGAGCTAAAGCATCTAATGCTGGAATGCAGCGAAGCAATGCACAGCCACCACCCGGCACGATGCCTTCCTCTACGGCAGCACGGGTCGCGTTCAGGGCATCAGTAACTCTGTCTTTCTTCTCATTCACTTCAACATCACTCGTGCCACCAACCTGCAACAAGCAAGCCACACGTCAGGATCCACACAAGGAGCCCGGGTGGGAGAGCACTGCTGGCTATGGAACTGCTGCCGCAAAATTAAACAGCCAGCTTGAGTCGTTAACTGAAAAGTGCCAGAAAGCAAACCCATGGTCTCCCATACTGGCAGTGTTCTTCTGTACCTCAGCACTCCAGAAGCCTAACCACACAGTTTTAGTTGATTATTTCATCAAGTTCTTAATACCAAGGTGTAGCACTGTAACAAGCCCAATTCCTTATCCAAATCGACTGCTACGATTATGAGACAACCACGCAGTAGTAACTCAGATTAGCAATAAAGGACTGATACCGCCCTTTTCCGGAGAAGGTTGACTTCTCACCTTCAATACTGCTACTCCGTCAGAGAGTTTGGCCAATCGCTCATTCAGTTTCTCTTTTTCGTAGTCACTTGTGGTAACTTCTAGCTGTTCAATAATTTCTTGAATACGTTTTTCAATTTGAGCCTTTTCACCCTTCCCCTTTAGAAGCATGGTGTCATCTTTTGTCACAATGACCTCTCCAACTTTACCAAAGTCATGAGGCTGAATATCTTCCACATTTAGGCTCAGACCCTCTTCTCCAAACACCTGAAACAAATTACGCAAAAAGTTGGAATTCAGAGTTTCTCCATACATGAGTTTTTCATTTGTAGACACATGGACACACACAGCAGGCTAACAGCGCAAAACAATCACACTACGGCAGCTAAGTTGAACGAAACTCTTCCCTTCTCCTAACAGAGTCCAGGCATGCAGGTACCTCACGGAATAGGGAGCTGCCACCTTCTCATTCATGACAGACTAATGTACCTCACTGATTCAAAGTGCCTGGAAAGTAGAGTTGTGTTACAGAGTCCTCCTGGTATTTCACGAAGTTATGAATATTGGCACTAAATTGACTTTAGAATAGAGTTCGCTGGGTTTGTTACTTTGTGCTCCAGTTCGCTTAAATGCTAAGTTTCATTTCAAGAACCACCTCTAGATCCCAGTATCATGCTATGATTTTGAAGCGTGTAAAAAAAGCAGCATAAAGGGACACTAATCAGCACATCAACTATTTGAGAAATTGAGTATAAAAGAAGATTACCCAGTCTATTCCAAATATTTAAAAGAATTATATTTGCCATACTCAAGTCTGGGCAATTATGAGACGGTTTTGCAAGGCGGCAAGAAAGCTTTGCTATCTCTAAGAAATTTCCTTGATATTCCTGCTTCCCCTTGACAACCTAAGTGCTGCAAGAAAATTGTGTGTAACGTCAGTCAGTTAAAAGGACATCATGGTTGGCCAGGCCCATATTACACAGCAATGATCAAGATCTGCATTTAAAAAAAATATGAAGATTCAAACATTAAGAGTTACTGTCACATTTGTGGAAGAACAGGACGTAGCCTGCAACACAGCAAATACAAGCCACGGACCTAAAAATACACGTTCTTTTCCTCCTTAAATACCATTAACATTTCTTAGAGCAAAAAGCCAATTAAAACATCATCACTTACAGCACCACCAGTAGCAATTGCCATATCCTTAAGCTGGTTTTTCCTGTTGTCACCAAAACCTGGTGCTTTTACAGCAACAACCTGAAGACCAACCTTCAGTCTGAAGAGAAGAATTCAGAGAGCAATTATTTCAGTACAGCTCTAACAATCAAGCAAACAGAGACCTTAATGAACTGAGCTGGTTTTGCTCAAAGAGGTAGTTAGGAAACAACTGAAATTCTGTCTGAACTGATGTGAAGCATGGCTGTGTACAAAAGCTGCTGTTTCTTCGGTACTGTAAGAGCACAGACAACAGTTCTACACTGTAGCAAATTCAAATACACACTTTTGTATGCATTCCTTTAAAGGGATGAAAATGCAAAAAAGAAAAAAAAAGCAGTATTTGTCTAAACATATGGATTTTAAGCCTCACCTGTTCAAGACTAGAGTGCTGAGGGCTTCTCCATCAACATCTTCAGCAATAATGACCAAAGGTTTGCGGTGAGCATTGGCAATTTCAAGAGCTGGAACTATGGACTGTACACTAGAAATTTTCTTTTCACTGATTAAAACGTAAGCGTCCTGGAATTCACATTTCTGCCCTGCAGAAACAACATGCACCAACTGAACAATCCGATTACAAAAACGTTATCAAGCATTCTCTTAAACTTAAGGAGCTACTGTGGAGCAACTGTTGCACTTTTCAACAGCATTTAAAAAAAAAAGAGACACAAAGTGTTTTCTCCAAGACTCCACTGTCAATTCTACATTGTTCTGGAGTGTTGCAGGGCCAGCTTGATGTTAACATGGATGCTGTCCACACTTAGCAGAGAAGAAAAACCACCCCACAGACTACAAGTTTTTACCAAGAGTTTAAAGTTTCTGATGGGGAAGGACACCGCTGTCGTATTGCCATGGTACCTAGTATAACAGATTGTGAAGTCTTTGTAACAGGTACCATTATTTCTAACCTACAAGAGCCATTGTAAGGTATTTGACATGTGTCATTGTTAACTCACCTTTGGTTGTATTAATAAAATATGGAGAGATGTAGCCTCTGTCAAATTTCATACCCTCAATGATTTCCAATTCATCGTTTAGAGTTTTTCCATCCTGTTTAGATGCAAGAAAGTCACATTAAAGATCCCTTATTTACTACCAAAAGCACAAGTATATTTTTAGCATACTACGCACAACAGAATGAAAGGCTCTGCACCACACGTCAGTGTTATGTGCTTCTCTCTTCAAAATAAAAGGATTGCAAGAGGGAACAGCAATCAGACCCTGATCTAAGGGAGCTCAGGAATTACGGTGGGATACCGTATGTGAGCAGCAGCAGCAGCTACAGCACATGCCACAAAAGCCAGCCCTAACTGGAGAAAGGACAGTCACCTTCCACTTAGTCCGTATGTTGGCCAGTTCTTACCTTGACAGTGATTACACCCTTTCGTCCAACTTTTTTCATCGCATCAGAGATTATATTGCCAATTTCCTGATCTCCATTTGCAGATATCGTGGCAACCTAAAACAGTAAGCCATTTAACCTCATTTCACAATACAAGTGATTTGTTTCCTCGCTATAAAGAAAATCAGAATAACCATCTTCAATCCTCATGTTTCCTGACAAGACGGGGCAGTTGACTGTAGCACACCCACACCAGGACCCAAGAACTCCACTGGAAGGGCTAACAGCTCTTGGGCAGCTCAAGCACAGGGCCAGATCTCGTGCACTGGGCTCATGCAGCACACACGGGCCGTCTGAATCTGCGGCCATGGGGAGAAATACGCCATGAAGGCCAACACAGCTGGTGCCCAAGGCCCAGCTGGGCATCCACCTCAACCTGAACCTCCCAGAGCAGATCCACAACACTCCCAGAAGTCTGCCATCACCTCCCATCCACAAACACATCTTTGCTCTCGCCAGTTCTTCCCAAATACACAAGTTTATGTTTTAAGACTGCATTTTGGAACGCAAGATGAGAAAAACTACCTACTTCTGAACTAACTTCTAGCAGTGTAGTTGAAGGCAGAATACCGGGAACTTTAAATAACTCAAGAAAATGAAAGCATTACCATGAAGATCATTCAACGAAACATACTCTGAATCTTTATATACAAAGAAAAATACTCTCGTGTCACATACCCACAACCTAGATCCATTAAACCTGACTTCACAAAACTTTTTCTGAAGAATAGCTATGTAAAGTTGGTTTAATTTTTTTTTTTTACCTGTGCAATTTCTTCTGGAGTTGTAACAGGTTTAGACAGCTTCTTCAGTTCAGCTATGATAGCATCAACTGCAAGCATCACCCCTAAAGATGAACAGAATTACTTGTGAGTGAGCAAAACAAGGTATAAAGCACACACCCCACCCCCACCCCCCACACAGGTTAAGTTTTACACCAAAGTCCACATTGCAAAAATGCACCAAGTTTGCATGTTCAAAAACAAGTGACCAGCAGTTCTAGTTCATATTGTCACTTGTATACCTAGCGATAATTTTTTAGAATTGGTGTGACACACTTTCTGTCATGATCAACATTTACGGCGAATTTATTTACATGGCACCAATAAATTTAAATACTTATCAGAAATTAATTACATGCAGAAATGGCTTTAAATGGAGTTTAACTATGACAAATTAAACAAGTTAACTGCATATAAAATAGTAAAATTATCAGAAAAATAAAGACTTGTTCAGAGCAAATAACGTAACAGAAACAAGTGGATTCTCTACACATTGCTCTTCATGTAAAGCTTTATGTAGCTCTTCAAAAAGAAGGCAACTTATTCAGGAAGCCAGTCAAATTTGGGATATGAAAAGTAAAAAGACAGTGATTAAACATTAAAAACAAGGGAAAAAAGTTACCCCTCCTGATTTCTACTGGATTAGCTCCTTTGCTGATCTTCTCAAAGCCTTCCTTGGCAATAGCACGTGCAAGTACCGTTGCAGTAGTGGTACCATCTCCTGCTTCTTCATTTGTATTGTTGGCAACATCTTGAACTAACCTGGCTCCAATATTTTTGTATTTGTCTTTTAAGTCAATTGCCTTTGCTACTGTCACACCGTCTTTTGTCACTTTGGGACTTCCCCAGCTTTGTTCAATAATAACTGTTCTTCCCTAGGGTGACAAAGAACAAATATTAAATTAAAGCCACATAATCCACAGCATGTTACTCTAAGAGTTCAACTGAAGACAAAGATCCTTTTGCACAGCCACAGCTGAACAGAAACATCACCTCGCACAGAGCTTTCAGCTGGGACTTTTCTCAAGCACACACATTACCAAGGTTCTGCAAAACTGGAAAAATGGCTCAAAGGTTTTATACTTTCATAGAATGAGGCTTCATTCCCCAGCCACAATGCTTAATACCACAGACTAAGAAGCCTGCAACTAAGACTACCCTTACAGAGGAAAAGAATTGAAGAGATTTCCTCTAGCACTGATATTTTCCCCTAAAATTAAAATATAGCAACATAATGAATTAAATTTGCAAAATTTCCATCAAATCACAATAAAAAGTCTATGTGATTGAAAAACAGTAATGCAAAGCTCAATACGTTGCACGTTCGGGGGGGGAGGGGGGAGCAGACTTGCAAACCTTATTAGTGATTAGCAAAGAGAACTGAGAATACTTAAAATACTTGCGTTAATATGTTGCAATAATTTCTCAAACACTGCAAGTTAACAAGCCTTTCTTCTCTCAGCCCTCACTTGCGTTCAACTAAAAAGCTGGACTATCCTATGCAACATATACAGACGCAGTTAATATGGGAAACTATGGAGTGTACAGGGAACACGGGGCAGATGCACCTGCACAAGAGGATTGCTTGTTCCCAGATGAATTCAATAGCTTTAATGGCTGCCCCAATCAATCATGTTCCAGTTTTAGCTGGAAGCAGCAGAAATGCAAGAAGCCACCTCTGGTCCACTGCTGCCCTGAAACTCTTCAGCTATCCTGACAGCTGGAGCTGTTGGAAGAGGGGAAAAGAGAGCAACTGCCCCACCTCACCACTGTCACTCCTGGCTGACCCTGCACAAGTCCCCTCATCTGGCCTGTCGGGTCCAGCTCGGAGCTGACCACTCTGGCTCCTGCCGAAACACTGCTGTAGCTGATCAATCAAAGGCCAGCGAGGCTTCAGCTCCAACCAGAGTCCAGATCACGTGCCAAGCAAGCTAGCTAAGGACTCCCATACAGCATGCTACCGCGATGGTGCACTGTGTTCCTCGCTTGCACAGAGCCCACTCACATCGGCCTCAATGGTATAACTAACTTTGGATTCCTGCCATGCACGAGGCTATACTGCTCCTGAAGTACAACTAGCCCTAGAAGCTGCAAAAGAAACGTTAAACTTCAGTTACTAATGTTGAACTTGTGAAAGAGTTTACATAACTCTAACTCTGTGCTATAAAACAATTATGCCAAAATAACGCATAGTCTGACTTCTTACTGCTATTTCATTTGACCTGCACTTCTCCTAAATCTAAAAGTGGTTCAAGAGTAAGAAAACTCTGGAGGATCCTGCTACTGATAAGTTCTTCATGTAGTCTCTTCCTTGTTTTGCTTAATTTTATTCTCCATTTTGACATGGTCTTATTCCAAATGTTTGTTTGGTAGCTATAAGGAGAGCAGCACAACAAAATCTACTTATATCCAATCACATTAAAGGACTTACACTTATCTGTGTTTCTGAAAAAAGGAACGCCACCAGTAAATACACATGCATTTTGAATGGTCCTGCATACCAAGAATCCAAGCACCCGCATAAAGTAGTTCTGACAAAGTAATCAACGTGCTGGCAGCAATGTCAAAAGATTGCATGAGACTGCAAACCACATTTCTTTAAATATAGAACAGTGACAAAGGGAAGTTTCCTCACCAGAGTGATACTGTATTTTTTAAAAATACTGGAAGCAGAAACAGGCATTACGGTACAATCCCTAAATTTCTACAAATGCATGGAGAACGGCAGATAACGGGAGAACACTGGAACAAAACCCCACAAAGTTACAGCAAGTTGCATCAGGAACTGCCCTTTAACCAGTGCATTAGAACTATGCTTAGGCATTCACAAAGTAGCCTGATCCAAAAAACCAAGAGTTAAATTAACTGACTACACTTAAACTTTGTTCCTTTATGGAGAACAGCCACAGCTTGCTGACATCGCTGTTCCTTAACCTTCATCTGCTCAGCTTATGGCATTTTTGCCTTTGAATAAAGCTAATAGAGCACCAAAACTGTGCAAGAAATACACGAATGGATTTTACAGAGGCCAAGCAGCCTTGAGAAGAACTACCATGCATATGCTGTTATTATATGGAACAGACATTCCTATAAGCTCAAAGAAAATCAGTATCTCTTCCTTAAAAAGGAATCTCATTTCAAGCCTTACCGGACATTGCATGACTGTGCAGAATACAGTAGCTAGTTTTCCAAAAGATTTAGAACTTACAGGGAACCAGACCCTATATTCTGTGCTATAAGCAGCATAAATGAATGCCACTGCCACGGAATTTCACTTAAGCTCATAACATTTACCAGCCAACTGAAAACTCAACATTACACTTTCAATGTCTCTTTCACCTTGTTAATACTAAAAGGTAAAGTGATACAAAACTGTAATTTGTAAACACCCCCCCCCCAACCCGCAACAAACCCACATGCTAATTAACCCACCTCACAATATAGATAGTTAAATTACCTACTGCATTGTTGCAGACTATCAATTGAGCCATGGTAACCTATTATGCACATCCCCTTAACCTTCAAACTGTTTGCACCTTTCACAGTGATCCGACTCATTTTACTTTGTTACTATGCAAAGCACATGCACTATTGTCATGGTTCAGGTGACAAAAATGAGAATATGGCTGCGTGCAGTAGTCTGTCCATACCCCTACACCTTTGTGTTACAGATCTGCAGATGGTAATCATGCAGCTCTGCTGCAGGAAAACTAACAACTGTTTTCTACTACGGTGTTGTCAACCAGGTCAAAGCGTTAACATAAAATAAACACAAAATCTTCCATTACCTTTGGCCCCATGGTGACAGCTACAGCATCTGCTAGAAGATCTACTCCTTGAAGCATAAGAGCTCTAGCATCTGCTCCAAACTTAACATCTTTTGCATATGCTCGTGTTAGATGGGGGGCGAGTGCTCTGGACACAGGCCTTGTCTGACGGAGTACTGTAGATAAACGGAGCATGTCTAAAAGATTAAAACAAATCCAGAGGAAAATAGAAGCATTATGTATTTGCACGGCTACTTCTGGAATAAAAGAGGGGAAAAGGATTCAGGGAGTAAAGCAAGCGACCGTGAAGTTTTAGTTTTTCGACTGGCTGAAATGGAAACACACAAGCAACTGCAAGTAACGGGGCTGGGGAGCCCAGATCCTCAAGGCAAGATCTGGGCTGCAGCAGCTCCTCACTGAGCAGCCTCCAGCAACTCCG
>NW_008824035.1:1433217-1441366 GCF_000699105.1 Pygoscelis adeliae
TGTAGGGGCTGCCGTTGGCTTCCCAGCCGCCTCAGCGCCGCGTTCCTGCCTGGCTGCGGCGGCGGGGGGGTCCCGTTAGCAGTAAGTGCGCTGGGCAGGGCTGCGGTGCGGAGCTCGGGGATAAAAATGAAACCTTTTACGTTGCGTTCTTGATCACTCGTTCTCTAGGTTTTACAAACTTTTTTACAGAGATCTAACCTTGAAGGAGCGCTGGGTAAGGGCAGAGCTGCCCTTACTGTTGCAGCGATACTTTATTCTTATGATCCTACTAACGTGAGGAATTAGCATTTCTTAAAACTCAGTGTAAAATGCTCGTGGTCTTAAGTCCGGCCGCTTATTTCTGTCAAACACAGAACACCTCTAGAAAGGGAGGATCAGAGATGTTATCTTCACAGAATGAAAACGATCACAGTTGGCAGCCTTCTCCCTCTGCTGTTTTTCATCATTGTGGTAGTAGCATTACTTGGGGGGCACACACATCTTTCGCGTACTGTCTTTTGTTCGTGCTCTGCCCGTAAGTTTGTTTTCTCCCAATTTTAAAGTGTATGTGTGTACTGATGAGTATCAGTAAAGGGCGCCGGGGTGCCAGGCCCTTGTTTCTAGTTGTTTCTGTGAGAGAGGGCTCTGGGTACCTGTCCAGTGGAGCACTATCTCCATGTGACTTGGCAAGTCGCCATACCTTTCCCTCTAAATCGAAGCAAGTTCCTTCTTCCTGACCCCTGCTTGTTGGGATTCGGTGCTTGCATTTATCTAGCACATGGGAGTTAGACTGCTGTTTCTGAAATGCAGCCAAGTAGCAGTAAGTAGTTGGGGGGGGACGACACAAAACAAAAACCCAACCAAAAAAAAAACCCAACAAAACCCCCACCCTAACTCTGCTTGAGCAAAGGCAGATATTGAAGCAGTCAAGGTAGAAGTATGCCTACCTTCCTATTTTTAGGGGCTTAAACCTAAAGTTTCTTGTAAAGTTGCAGTCTGTTTGTAGAAGTCAATACAAGTAACAGCACTTTCCGCTCCAAACTTTGGAGGCTGTATGTCATCATGTGAAATGCTAAGGTTTGAGTACCTGAAAAAGACTGATGTGGGGTACCTGGCTAGACTTTTGCTGCTTTACTATAAAACACTCCACGAATAAAAATGCAGCTGTCCCAAGAGGTCCTGAATCGTCATTAAATCTGGTTGTGAACTGAATCAATATATTACGTATAATCGATAACCATGGTCCCCGAGCTAGAGTAACTAAGGGTTTGGGATTAAAAGCCTGTGGAGCTTTTCAGCCAGAGGAGGAGGCTGCTCCATCTGGTGGTGGTTTATCCCCCCCAGCTGGAGTACATCTTCCTGCTGCTGAACTGTTAGGATTGTCCACCATCTGCTTGTGTCTTTAGCAATTTCTGATGCAATCAAAGGTGGCGTATGTTTGCTACTATTAGAAATAAATGCTCAGCAGTTTTTTTCAAATATTAACTTCTCTCAAAAGAGAAATCACTTTTTTTTTTAAACTCTTTTAAATTGCAATTTCATTGTAATGTTCCTCTTGTTACAATGTACAATTATTTCCACAGGCAGGAAAAGCATTTAGGAAATTTCTTCCCCTCTTTGATCGTGTTCTGGTTGAGCGATGTGCGGCTGAGACGGTAACCAAAGGAGGCATCATGATTCCAGAAAAAGCTCAAGGGAAAGTGCTACAAGCGACAGTAGTAGCAGTTGGATCAGGAGGCAGAGGAAAGGTAAATATCCTGAAGCGTTACATTTGGGCAAAATTAGTAATGGTGCGGTGGTAGCTGGAATATTATCATAAGAAAGGGATGGTTGCAGTGTAAATGTAGTGATAGCTCACAAAAAAGGATGACGGCGATGACTGAAGCTGGAAGTACAGGCTCAAAGAGGAGGTGGAAATCTCAAGTTCTCCTGACTGGCTCCAGCCTTGAATTCCAGCATTCCTTTCGTCACTTGTAAAATGGAAAATACTTGCCTTTTAAAATCAATATTATTTATTTATATTTAAGCCGCTTTACGCAGTAGTGGTGTGGGTTTTGGTGGGTTGGTTTTTTTTTTTTTTGCTTTTTTTTGTGGTTTTGGTGTTTTTTTGGTTTTGGGTTTTTTTTTTTGGGGGGGGGGCAGTTTTAAATACATAAACGGTGTTTTGCAGGGTATCTTGTTTCATCGCTTCTCAGCCAAAACCTTGAAGGACCGGCAGCTGCCTTTGTTAAAATGATTACATGCCCGAATTTCTGTGACTTGTGAGCAGGGTGGAATCCCAGAATGTGGCATTTGCTGTCTTGTGCTGTGCAAAATATCATTGTCCATAAGGATTAGGCTTACTGGACAAAAGAAAATCGGGAATCGAAAGAAATAAGCGTTAAAAAAATTTTTGTTAATTTTGCATGTTGAATACGCGTTTGGGATCATAAACAAAAACAGTTTTCACTTAACAACAATGCCAATAGCTGTGGGCTTCAGCATCAGAAGGGTTTTTTTCCCCACCAAAGTAGTGTTTAGTTAGCAGCAATAATGGAAAACAGGTTAAATGTCAACTCGGGCATGTTGACTCGGACTTCTTCTTTGCCATGAGTATCTCCATACATATCACGCTGTTTTGTGTCAGTATCTGATTTTTAAAGCTAATATAATTAAACTTTATCAGGTGTTTCTCAACAACTGATTTGCCAGCAACAGTGACAAGTTGATCAAAGTAAGAAAGATGGGAAGGTACTTTTAACTGGCACGTGGAGAAATGAGCGTCGGCTATAGAGTATGGAAACGGACTTTCCCCCTTCATTTGAGAAGGGGGTTTCATGGTCTGTCACTTAATTTCTCAGGTTTCTTGAGTGGTTTTTTCTTTAAGTGAAGTCCTATTCAGTATGTCAAGCAAAGATGTCACAGTTGTATTTACACTGAAAACTAAATGAAAATCAATTATATTCAGAAAATCACTGCAGTTCTACTGCCTAAATATTGCAGGACTCCCATGCTTGAGAACTGAGTGGTGTGCTTTTCTTCCTAGTAAACCCATATATTCTAGTTTCACTGTACAATGAAAATACAGAGTTGTTGTGATTTCCTGAATGTTTTATATGTGGATGGATCACTGTAGTTTGGAGGAATTCTATTACATCTGTCTATATTGTGGAAAACTAAGGATTTCTTTTTTCTTTCAGAACGGTGAGATTCAGCCAGTGAGTGTAAAAGTTGGTGAAAAGGTTTTGCTACCAGAATATGGTGGTACTAAGATTGTACTAGAAGATAAGGTAGGTTTCCCAACTTTGTGAATGCAAATTAAGCTGGTTCCCAAAATGTCGTACTGCCAGTGATAAATACTGTAGTTACTTCATAGGGTTAGCAGCATTCAAGAAATGCAGTTGTTGGTATTCTAGCGGCAGCAGCTGAATCCAGCCAGCTTCTGGTACCTGGGGTACTTGCTGCTTCCACCCCTGCTTAAAAGGAAGTAATCAAGGAAACCTCTGGCCTGACTTCTCCTGGGTGGATGAAGTGGCTCCGTATGCCAAGCATATAGTAGAGGGAACCCTAAAAGGCTTTGAAATTACTGGGGGTATCCTTGCTTTTGACAGGGAAAACTTGCAGAATTCTCTTGCAATGGTTCTTGCACTTCCTACTACTAAAAATAGTAACTTGGTAGCTTTCCCAAAGAGTAACTTATGAACAACAGAAAAAAATCGTTTCAAGAAGTCAAGAGGTAGAGCTGGTGTTGGTTAGCTCGCTTTTGATTTTGTACTTCAGGACTGTGGTAGCCCTGACTTCAGAACAAGGCAGTATTTGCAAAACAACTGATATGACAGGCACTAATGTTTCTTTTCTTTGCAGGACTACTACTTGTTTAGAGATGGTGACATTCTGGGGAAATACGTGGACTAAACTTGTTGCGGTATCAGTCATCCATTCCACTAAAATGCTGAAATTTTTCTTTCATCATGTAAATAACGTCCTTTGTTTTATAATAAGCAGGCACTGAGTCTCTGAAATAATAACTTGTGATCTCACTGTAATGATGGAACACAAATAAAAATATGTACAGTCAGAAATCAGTTGCTTTTGCTTGAGTTCCATTGAACAGTGAAATAGAGATGACCACCAACCAGCCTTAATTATTCCAAACAACATCATTTTATATCCTTATCTCTCTACTGAGATTGTAAAGGTCTTTACAATAAACGTCTAAAACTGTTCTGCTTCTGTCTCAGTTTCTGCTGTTGCTCAGTGAAACAGTCTCAACTGTGTAATGAACTAACCTCTCTGAAGCAACAATTCAATTGTAGTAATACGTTGTTTTCCCTAAACTTGTATGAAGCTGGGAGATGAGTTTAAAATGGTTGTCGCGCAGATGCAGTGATGAAGGGGACTTTCAGCTAGCTCCCTCGCACATTCAACTTTATCACACTACAAGTATCTTAAAAGACAATTTATTGTGTAATGAAACACAAACTCATTGAGAAGCATTATCTTCCACTAGAGCAAGCGTGCCTTTATCTTCCATGATAAGGTAGCTACTCTGGCGTAGTCACACACCAAAGAGGGGAAGGTATTTAGCATATTTACAAACTACTTACTTACCTTAGGGAAACTAGATGACATCTCAATGAGAAAAGGATGCAGTTGGAAGCAACTCCCAAGAGAAATGTTTAGGCCTAACGTTTCAGCATGTCTTTCAATGATATCTTTTAGAGACACACTTTATGTACAGTCCTCACTCACAGCAAACAGTTTTGCAATGTTTACAGCTCTTGTTTATGAGGAGCAACTACAATCTGGGTGGGTACAATCGGAGGGCGGGTGACCCAGAGGTAGCACGTACCCCCTTAGTACCTCCACTGCTTACCTTCACCCCCAAGTGCCGTACTCCTCGGCCAAGGCAGTGCCACTGGACCAGCCCGCTCCCTGGCAGGGTTACGCTGAACTCGCACTGCAGTGTTGCCAAGTGTGGACCATGCAAGTCTCCCTTCCCCCTGACCCTACCCCCAACCCATGCTTTCAGCCCCAGCAGATTTTCAGCAGCTTGATACCACGCTTATTTAATAAAATATTTAGCATGGCTGTATCTACCAGTGTTTACGTAACTGATTTAAAACAAAAATCACAGTTTCACGAAAACTTTCATGGGAGTAAGTAATTTATGGATGTGGGAAAATAAAAAAGCATTCCTAGGCCTAATCAAACGGAGGACACGCTTGAGCATCTGATGGCTTGATAGAACATTTTATTCTTGCACCATGAGGCTATCACTGCGAGCAAGGACAAGGTAACTATTGCACAGCCAAGGTGATCCATCTGCTGTTACTGCTTTTTAGTCCACGACTGCACGCCAAATCTATAACCCCCCAGGTGCTACAGGGGAGGACAGAATGAATCACAAATGCTCTTTCTTTGCTGTGTTGTTCCTGTAGGAGTTCAGACTTCTTTGTTCCAGGGTTTTCTAGGCTCTTTCAAAGCTCCAATTTTGGCAAAAATGTTACATATTGCCCTACCCGCTTTTTTGGGGGATACAGTCTTTCCCAGCCTTTCCTTAGGCTGTCTGAATCATAAGGAAACAAAGTGGACTCCCATCTACTTTTGCTACTTTCTTAACATTTCAGAACAGCTTCCATTAGCAGCAGCTATGCTGTTTTCAAAAAACCTTTATCCTCCTGATTATGCTATCCTGCCACGGTAAGAAAAGGATGAAACTTACATGCTAGTAGAGAAGAAAGGTGGGCCAGGTCCCTAACAGCACAGGAATAGTCAGTCAGGTTTTGACCAAATATTCAATTTTTCTTGAAGATCATGAGGCAATAAAGACCAGGTGAAAACCAAAAAGTTAAATTACTGTTGATCAGGTTCTGTTTAAAAACAACTTGAAATCCAATAAAACAAAAAATAATGAGCAGCTTCCAGGAATACAGGTTTAATTATCAAGGGGCAACAAGAAACCTACAGACTTTAACATCCTCATTGAGAAACATTGCAGATTTCTTTCCTCCTGCAAAACCGTGAGCCAGTTGCAGATTGAACTAACAGATATGTATTTCTTTCTGAGAGGTATTTCTTCACAGCCAGATTTATTGGCATTTTAGAAGCAAGATGACCATGAAATAAAAGTCAGGGACAAATGGAAATGTCAAATACCCAACTCTTCTGTGCTTTAGATATCAGTTAAACCTTGAAAATGATGATAGAAAAAAAAACCAAACAAGCTGCTGAACTTTAAGGGATTTAAACAGTTAGAATTGCTTTTATTTTGGGACTGGCTAATTATAATATCAATCTCATAAAAAATTAATGTTGGATTACAGCTGATCTAATGAGGTATAGGACATTTGTACCCTTCATTATAATGCACTAATTTCTCCCAACGTTATTAACCTTTTCATGGTTTCTTACACAAACTGCTAGGAAGTGCTGAGTTTCACCATGGGCCTCGAATAGCTAATGCCTCTGGGTCAGGAATGCTGACCAGGAGTAAAAAAGTAACTGAGGCAAACTGAACTCTGGTGCCTAAAGTTAGGAATGCCACCTCTGTGTTACAGTGTAATGTGAACGGAGCCCCCCCATTGCTGTCACTATAAACTGCTGATTAGCTGGGTGCATACACCCCGGGGCAGGGGGTGACCCTATTACCTATTTCTCATCGCTTGCACATCCACATCGTCCAGCTTTCAGCTCTATGTGCGCCTCCAGAACAAGGCAGGATCCTGGTCATGGCATTGCCCAAGCAAAACAAACTATTCAAAATGCACTTTGCTTTCTGATGGGAAAACCCAATTACAGATTTTTTCAATGTTTTCAATCCAGGAACGTTTCACATACTCTGTCATTGGGTAGAAGGAAGAGGTTTTAACATGGGGAAGCACATGTTATTTAGAGCAAATGAACTGAGTGAGGGGGGGAAACCACACCTAGCATTCGCTCTGTAATGCAGTGGAAGTAGGGGCAGCATCAGGTGCCAGCATTCTCCACTTTTCAGGAGACAACACACAACTGCAACCATTTATTTATTGATTGTATAAGGGGAGGTATCTCGTCTCTACCTTGTTGCTTCATCATTCTTGCTTACAGACAGAAGCAATTCACCCTTACTTACCTATTCTGTACTCCTTCCTACTGTCTATTCCCTAAAAACAGAGCAGCTTCCAAATAATTTTCTTCTCACTTATCCTACAGAAATAATGAGAGCTACTTTAGTCTTCCAAAATGTCTACCTGTTTGTAACAGGGACCTATTTATCAGCCAACTATAAGCTAACAGTGCCTTTTTTATGTTTTCTTCCCAAATATAGTCAACATGTGTAACACCCGACTTAGTAGACCTTGAAACCCAAGCTAACTCTGTTTTCCATTAGCCCAGCAGTCTGTGACCTCTGTACACCCAACTCACAAGTCTGTCAATCCTGCCTTTGAAGACCTAGGAAGGCTTCGTACCTACTTTCTTTGAAGTATTTTGCCCCGAATTGCTGTTGCTGGGGTTTTTTTAATTAATTATTTTTACCATTAACAATTACATATCTTTAATATAGGACTCGCAACGCTTTTTTTTAAAATTCACACCCTTATGGTTTGTATTGTACAAAATTTCATAGACCCAGTTGTGTCGTACAGAGACTTGTATAGAGCAAGTGGGGACTGACCTTGAGGGAGAGCATGCACAGTCAGATCCCGGCAGAGGGATACTGACGAAACGGGATGAAATCTGAAGGATGCGTTTTCTCAACAACCAGCCATCTCGTTAATCTCTGGAGACTTCGTCTCACAAAACCAACAACTCTGCTCACCGCCGCAGCCCTGTCATCGTGAAACCAGCCTCACCCTGCAGCTCACGCGTCCTCGGGCAGGCACCGAGCGGTCTGTGCGATCGGCTTATTAAAGAGCGATCCGGACGGAAAGTGGCCGGGACGATTAAAACCATCCCCATCTCCTCTGTGTGTGTGTGTGTGTGCGCGCGCGCGAGGTGTTGTCCCTCACGAAGCTAAGGCCCACGGGAAAGCTCTGCTTTCAAAGGCGCTCCCCAGGCAACCCGCGGGTGCCCACACGGCACCGTCCCACAGAGAGGCCCGAGCCGCCAGGCAAGCGGCCACGGCTTCCCCGGGCCCCCAGCCCCGCGCGGGGAACGGCTCTTACGCGCACCCCCGCGGCCAGGAGAAGGAGCAGCACGTACCGCGCCG
>NW_008824035.1:1442109-1469903 GCF_000699105.1 Pygoscelis adeliae
GGGGCGAGCGCCGTGCTTCCCCGGGGTTTCCAGGCTTCGGTTCGGGAGCGCAAGTCGCGTCGCGTCCAGTTCGCTCCTGGGGTCGAGCTGCGTCCCGGAGCGTGATGGCTGTTACCGGCTGTGCCCTCCCAGTGCCGGGAATATCGGTAGCGTTGGCGAGCGCTTGTGAAATCATTGGGTATTAGCTGAGGCAAAGCGCTGCTTCCTAGAGCTTAGGCCTTCTTCGGGCACAGGGCTGTTTTTCTAATACGTGTCAATGTATTACTGCTGTTGCTATTAAAATACTAAATACATAACTAGCTGAGTGAGAGCACTGTGTCATCATACGAGTAGACCTCAGCTGGGAGTTCTGCATCGTCAGATAGGCGATACCTGGCCTGTTCATCTGGAGGGATAAGTCATCCTTCCCTTACGTAACCTGCGCTCCTCTCACAGTGAACCCGGGCTGTTGTCCAATCGTTTCTCTTAATCAAAATGAAATTGATTTATTTCTGGGCTTTCAAGGTCATCTTGAAAAGTATATCTCAAATATGTAAGCTGCGTTTCTTAGATTATTTCAGAGATGTAATCTTCTGTGAGGCCTTTATGCACGACTTTTTCACTCTGCTTTTGTGAGGAGAGCTCCTGGTCAGAAACAGAGCAGTATATGACACGATGTTGTAGGAAAATGCATCTCTTTTCTCCTCCTATTCTTTGTCATAATGTACAGAGGTAAAATTATTACACAACCCTGTAAATCAGTTCATTCCGTAGAAGTTTAATCTATGAAGGAAACGGAATGTTGTGTGCCTTCTGATAAATTTGGGGTATTCTGAAAAACAGTAAGCTGGACATAGACCTAGATTTGGTCAAATATTATAAAGTATATTGCAAAATTCATGTAGGTTGAAGAATTTTGTGTATGGTGATGCAATCTTTTTTTTTTTTGTGGCTGTATTTAAGTTTTAATTTGGGATGACACTGTGGTGTAGCTATTCAGTATGTAGATACAATTACTTAATGATATGTCAACATGGGATATTAACTCCTTTCTCTAGAGATGCCTGTATTCTCTCAAGAACAGATTGCTAAGCTTTACAGTTGGAACGTTTTCATTGAGTCATTGTGTCTACTAGGATGGCTACGGGAGGCTGATGCGCAATATCTCTGGATAATAAGAGGGAGTAGCACTAAATTTTAGATGTGAAAAATGCAAAGTAAGAAAATGCATATATCTGGGACTGTCATAGTTGCACCAGATGTGAATTGCTGCATAACGCTGCAGTACAGCTGGATCTGAGGTGAAACTTCAGGAGGGTTTTATAATTAACAACACTAAACACCGTGGGTTAGCAGAACTGATAACCATCCAGTTATGCAGCATACTGACCATACCAAGAGAATGTAGTACCAAATTAGGCCAACACTGCGTTATATCATCTCAGTTTAGAGAAGACGTTTTCAGTGGTGTGTTATTACAAGAATATACTGGGATTTTTACTTTAATAATAATAATTGTATAATGCTACTCTCTACAGACCTCTTTTCTTCCCCATTCTTACATGGTCTAACATGTAAAATGGGCACCGCATGCAAATATTTCATTTAAAAAATACAGGCTACATAGGTGTTACAACAAGATGTGGGGAAGAGATGGTGTTTATAGTATGCCGAGTCCCACAGAACTTTCATTTCGATATGTTCTACTATTGTGACATTAGGAGCTTAAGCCCCGTTTCACCCTGTTCTTGCCAAGATTGTGTGCTGCTTCTGTTAAGATGTAGCTTCCTGGAATTGTATAAACTACCTCTACATCTATTTTCCTGCATGTTCAAGCTTATTGTAGGTTACGTGCTTTTCTTCCTCCCCTTCTATTTTTGTTAAATTGGTTTAAACTTTTTTTTTTAACAGGATTTCTACAATTGGCCTGATGAATCCTTTGAAGAAATGGATAGTACATTAGCTGGTCAGCAGGTATTCTTACTTATGTGAAATGTTGTTAATAAGTTCTCTGTTTCCCAAGTTTAGTATTTTGGTAAAAAAACAGGGAACAGGGCATGCTATTTATCTGCTTAGAATGTTGCTGCGCAGAAATGAATTTCATAAGCACCCTAAGTATATTAAAACAATTGAAATGATTAATTGTGTATGCAGGAATAACTAGAATTCCCGTGTCTGGTTTAAACAAATCAGGTTTAAGAAAACGGTGGGGTTCCTGCGGGGTTCTTTTCTTTTGAGAAGGATGTTTTAAAAAAGCTGTAAAATTTACCCATTCTTTTACCTTCTCTAATTGAGGAAAGGCATTTTTCAGATCTGGCATTTTTTATACCAATTTTTTATACCAATTTTCTTACCCTGCTCATCTACTCTTTAACTTTTTAGTCCATCAATCACTTCTTAAGTAAAGAGAAAAAGTAAGTCAGTCCCTCAAAGATGTAATGTCCTAAATATACTGTCTTACTGTAATTACAACAAGATCTAGATTTTTTTTTTTTCCTCCTCTCCTAGTATATTCAGCAAAACATAAGGGCAGACTGTTCCAACATTGATAAGATCCTTGAACCTCCTGAAGGCCAGGATGAAGGTGTATGGAAGTATGAACATTTAAGGTAAGAATCCACCTTTTGTCAACGTAGTGTCCAGATTCTGAGTTTTGTTCATTGATAGTGGTAGTGAGTCTTTTTGAATAGGACAGATCAAAAGTAACTTAAATGAAACTTGGTATTTCTACTATTAAATATATTTATACTTTGGTATTGTTTTCTGAATTCCTTGTTTCTTTCTAAAGATTTATGATGCGCTCTGATCTAGTGTTTTTGATGTTTTTTAAGGAAATGTTCGTACCTCACTTCAAAAGTTGTACCAGTATGTTTTGAATATGAAAATATAGTCATGAATTTCCATAGCACTTTCTCCTAGTACCATCAGTTCTTCATCTCCACTAATTGGGAATGTGATTTCCAGATGCTCCCAGTGCTTTTTCTGGAACTTGCAGGAAAACAGGCTTTAGCTGGGAAAGCAAGAGTACCTATGTCTTACAGTTCTTTTTCTAGTTGTAATGAAACTCAAAACTTTTTGCCCTTCTCTCAGTTTGTTTTATGCAGTATAAAAAATATGTTCAGCCTAGGTAGTTTGTGCCTGAAAGTATTTTTCAGTTGTAGTGTAGGTTTACACCCTGTTAATACGTATGTATTAATCCTTTTTTCCTGGCATTACTTTAGTGTCCTTGTGTCCTGATTTTTTTTCTTATAAGTGTGTCTTCTAACTTTGTCAGATATACTTTCAAGAGTAAGAATAGTTCTAAGCTACTCCTAGATTTATATATACTGACTTTTTGCCTCCCATTTTCTTTTTCTCTCCTCTGGTCTGGAATATTTGCAATAGATGTGGGGAATCCTCAAAAGAGGAAAAAGTGTGTATGTACAATTGCAAAAGACACATCTTAACAATTTCCTCCATCCTTTTACATACACTGAAAATCATTGTAGATTCGTAGAAGTGACTTGTCACTAAATACTTGTCACTTTTGGAAAATCTATTGAGATTTTTCTTGTAGGATGGAGGGGTGAATTTAAAGAATGCACTTTCAGGTTCATTCTAGTGAAAGCAGTATTTCTAGGAGTCCCACTCTGTTAAGGATCTGTGGTGGACTTTAGCCACTTAATTGGTCTGGAGGAAGTATATCTTAGAAGGATGGAATGATCCAGCTATATGAATTTAAAACTTAGACTCTTAAGAAATTAATTTTTCTTGAAGTGTTTTTTTTTTTTTTAATCTGTATTTGTGAAAGCACTTTCTTCCATAACAAAGTTGGTATCTTAAACACTTCCACTAAATTATTTGTTAAGCTCAGCCTCTACTGTCAGGTAAGAATTAAAAAATATAATTGTTCTGCTGAGTAAAAAAAAATATGCTGGTGTGAATTCTGTTTCTGTCAACTTGTAGTCCTTTTATAGTGTGTTAATTCCTAGCCTATTGCCTTTTAGGTGTGACGTCAGCTGAAATTATTTGGTGGTATTCTCGAAGTACGATTTTTTTTTCATGTTCTGGTACATTTTTTCCACTTTACAAGAATCATTTCCAGAAACGTTAAGAGATCTGTGAAGATCAGAATGTATAACCTTGTTTTGTATTAGATGTTTCTAGTGGGAAAACCAATTGTTGATTTTCATGCTGCTGTGTTCAAATTTTTTTAGACAATTCTGCCTGGAGCTCAATGGACTAGCTGTCAAGCTTCAGGTAATTCTTTTCTTGATATTTTTGTATTGTATCAGGAAGGAGACTTTTTTTGTATTGTAAGATGCAGAGTTTGCAGAGCTTTCTTCTTCTAAATTTATACGCATAGACTTAAGCAGTGGTTTGAGGTAAGAGTTTTTTAGCGTTTTAAAGACTTCTGGCAAATAACCCTTTTTAGTGGGGGACGGGGCAAGAAAGTGATTTGAGAAGATCAGCTGATTTTCACTGTTGGGTGGTTTTCATAACTGAACAATTGTTTTAACAGAGTGAATGTCACCCAGACACATGTACTCAGATGACAGCAACTGAACAATGGATTTTTCTTTGTGCAGCTCATAAAACTCCCAAAGAGGTACGGATGTATTTTGGAAAACTGACCCCATTGATGTAGGATTTTCTTTCACAGTTCATATGTTCATGGGGAGACCATTATAGCTGACTTCTTAGTCAAACTGAGAGCTTATGTGGGTTAAGAATATCACTTGAGGTTTCCTTCTTTTCAATTCTGTAGTGGTTTACAAAAGAGCGGGATGAGATAGGAAGGAGCTGCTTTTTACCACAGTGTTAGAAACTTTGCACATTCCCCTCTTTTCTCTCTTAATTTGTGTTGAGACAGCCTGAAACTCAATGGAAAAAGGTCTTTGTTCAATTGAAAGAAGAGTACATGCTAAGAATAGGCTGTCCTCTTCAAACTTTGGCCTCGGTCTATAGCACTAGGCATGTAGCCTGACACTCTGAAAAGACGTGCACATTCTTAGGGAAGTTACTCCTAAAAGGCAGTGGAGTCATAAAAATACTTCATGTCAAGTGGGTTATCAGCACGGCAGTAGCTTGTCTACCTGAGTGTCCAATTACTTTAAACTTTGTTCAGATCTCCTATCGAACCACTTGATACATCCTTTTTTTTTCTTGCCTTCAGAAGATCTTTCCCTGTTGCTATTGGTTATGGTGATAGTGCAGTCTGTCAGATTTATCTTTGTATTTCACCTTCCAGAATAAGGTATTTGTTCTTCTTAACCGTATACTTTTTGTCCTGTAAACTTTTTTTGTTTGTTTATTTTAATTTCCTGAGATGCCTTGATTTAGCTCTGAAGGCCAACTTCTTTCCCGCTCCCTCCTTTAACCCTCATCACCACTCAGTATATTGGCATGCAGTAAGTCTGTTTTATTCAGCTAGACTGGAGAACTTCAGAGTGCTTTTTATCTTTGAACACGCATCATTCATCTGCTGTTTTCCATGTCAATAATAGCTATCAACTAGCAGTCAGATAGTGGGTGATGCAACCTTGAACTGCTGACAAAAATGTGTAACTGAAAAGTCTTCTTCCTGAAACTGGGGAATGGCAAAACGGACAGACGTTCCTGCTCTCAGCCTGTCTCAGTTCATCTTTACTTTCTTCCTTCTCCTCTATATGTACTTGATTGCAGAGCCAGGGCTTGGCTTGTTGTGCACTTAGCTACACTAATGATTTTGTTTTTCTTTGCCAAGGTAGAAAGCATTGATATACTTAGGTGCAGGTTTGGGTTTGGGTTTTTTTGGTTGGGTTTTTTGTTGATAAGGTGTTAATTTAGGCTGTAAAAGAAAGAGTCTGGCAACTTCACTATGTGGGAAACAAATGAACTGTGAGGTAATGATCGTCCTTCCTTTCAGTGTACTATCCGGTATGTATTCTTATTATACAGCTTTACTTAAGGAGATGCATAAAATTCACTACTTACGTGCATAATCACATTTCCATAGTAACTTTTTTCTTGAAATAATTTACATGGGTTGTGAAACAGAGAAAAGAAATGGCTCACTTACGGAGGAAATGTAGTTAGACCTTCAGAGAAGCTACGTGAAACTTCTGGGAATAAAAATGACCGGTGAAGTTAAAAGCATCAGGAAACATAATTAAAATGTTTTTCTTTAAACAAGTTATATGACAATGTCCTGCAAGCACTCATACATGTGCTCACTCACTGTCTATTTTTGTAGTGTCCTGCTATAGACTACACCAGACACACACTTGATGGAGCTGCATGTCTTTTGAATAGCAATAAATATTTTCCCAGCAGGTAAAAATGCTTTCTTTTGGGAGGAGGGAGAGAGGGAGGGAGGATGTGGCACCTAAACACTTACAAAGCATGTGGAAATGCATAATGCATTTTTCATGGACTACTACTGAAAATATCAGAAATCCTGCAGCATGTATCACTTGTTGGTAGAGCTATTGTCACTTTTAAGCCAAAGAAGAATTCCTGCCTATTCAAATAGTTTGCCATTTACTGGAGCTCTTCCACTCTTTTTAGGTGGAAACCATTTTACTAATATCTGTTGGTGTTAGGGGGCTTCCACTGGAGTAGTGCCAACCTAAATAACAGGATGATGGCCTTTAGAGAGATGCAGTGACTCAAAGGACTTAAACACTATGCCCCTGGAAGCCTCCAGAAGCCAACACCAATCTACTGTGGGACATCAGTGACCACGGAAGACGGAGACTGAATATGTTGAATGGGCAGCCCACACGTTGGATCATGGAAACCTAACTGGAGAAGTCAAAATTGTGCTTCCCTAGGAATCCAGTATTGGCAAGGAGGTGCAACTGGCAGTCTTTTTCCCTTTGCCCATCAGTGCTAGAAACCAGAAGTCCAGCCCTTACCAGAATAACTGACAATCAGTGTGGAGTATGCACCAACATTTTTATCTTCCTTGCAAAAATAAGCAATTGCAGACACAGGTATCTGCAAGACTTAAGTCTAAATTTCATATGCAATTATATAGTTTAGTTTAACAATCAGAATTCATATCAAGATGTATCTCATAGTCATCTCGGTAGACGTGTTTTAACCTTTCTCCTGGTGCTTACAGGGTTAGCATAAAGGAATCCTCTGTAGCCAAATTAGGATCAGTGTGCCGAAGGATTTACAGAATATTTTCACATGCTTATTTTCATCACCGGCAGATATTTGATGAATATGAAGTAAGTCATTTCAAATTACATCTTGAAAGAAGGGCATTTACTGAAGTTATAGCTGTGATGTAATTGTATTACATGTTTTCTTTTAATCCTACCAGAAGATCTGCATTCAAGTGAAGTATTGATTATAGTAGATTACAGTTTTACAAGAACTGAAATGCTATGTTATACATACATATATATAAATGAAAATTGATTTATATAATTAGTTTACGGAGTTATGGTTTCCCTTGATTTGGATAAAAGGTCAGAATTTGAGAGGTTTTGTATAAACAACTCAAATTCATCTTATTTTAAGGATTCCTGAATGTATTCAAGCACCTGGTATAGTTAGTACTGCTTATGTATGTATGTTTCCTGTTTGTGTATGTTACCCAACAGTTAAGGAATTGTAATTGTAAAACTGCAAAGAAACAGTAACTGGTGGCAGCGCGTGCACCTCCAGTAACTTCCAACTTTTCTTAATGGAAAAGTATAAATTAATAGATAGAAAGGAGATAAGGGGTATAGCTGGATGTAAAAGGAAACCTTTGCCAAATCCCACTTAAGGTTGCTGGAACAGCTATGGAATGGTTGTGTCCCGTTCTGTTGGGGATAGAGTATGTAGGAGGAGTTTCACAATACCTTAAAATTCCCTTTTGGAGAGTGGATTGGGACTACAGTGATATTTGAATATATTCTTGCCTAAGTGCTGTTGAATTGAGCTGTGACTCAAGCCTGAACTTCAGTAGGGTTTTTTGTTAATTGCAGTAACTATAAGCAAGCAGTAAAGGAAAGATTTAAAAGTAATATAAATTTACCATTTAAGCATTACTACTTCTTTCTAAGACTTGTAAATCTAATGAGGCAATCACATATAAGCGGGAGGCTTTTTAGTATGTTCTCCTCAATTGTTGAAAATACTCCTTCTGTATATATTGTTTTTTCCCCTTTTTTCATCTCCAGAATGAAACTTTCTTGTGTCACCGGTTCACTAAATTTGTGATGAAGTATAATCTGATGTCCAAGGATAACCTGATTGTACCAATTTTGGAAGAAGAAGTGCAGAATTCAGTGTCAGGGGAGAGTGAGGCATGATGGGAATGGCAGTACAGAAGCCTGTACTGAATATAAACAAAACATTAATTATGTACTGTATATATCATTTTAGACACTTCAATCACGTATCCTCATAGCTTTGTTTAGTATACTTTTTGTATGCCGTGTGCATTGCCTTTTAATATGGGAAATACTTTAAGTTATTCATGAGCTGTATATTCATCAATGTGGCACTCATGGTTTTTAAATAAAAGTAGTAGTATCTGTTTATGATGCCTGTTAATAAAAGAATTTACAGTTCTCTAAAATTGCTGCTAAACAATCATTGAATCACAATCCTGAAGATGTGTCTGATTGGGTGGGAAAAAAGTGAGATTAAGATTTCACAGCAAGCCATTTTTGCAGTAGCTATATTAAGTCTTAGTTCAAAGATTATCACCTTAAATATATAATTCTGCAGGAAGCTTCTTGCAATGTAGCGTATTCCTAATTTAGCTTTTATTTTTTCAAGATGGCTTCAAAGATTTACTTTTGGATGTGCATATTCCTCTGTGTGTATATCCAAATACTAATAGGATCTATAGTATTACTAATACCAAAAGGATAATTTCACTATGCTATTGAACTATATATTCTTGATATACATCTAACGTACTTTCTGGACTTGTTTTTTTGTTAACAGTGGAGGTTTGCGCACAGCAGGGGACAGGTTCTGTCCTGTTAAGGCAGACTTCTGCTGTTCTCCAGTCCACAACTTCTCTAAAGAATAACTGTGGCAGAAAAGTCAATGGCTTATACCTGTGCATATTTACGGCAACTGCTTACAGATTATACCTCACATAAATATTCATGTTACACTACATAACACACTAGCACAGTCTTTGCTTATATTCCTAGTAAAAACATTCTAAGTACTTGAAATACTGAACCTGATTCTTCACAAGAATTAATCGTATTTTCAACATACTTTAATTTGTTTTTCTTCATTCACCTGAATTACATTCTTTGACAGAAAAATTTGGATTCATGCTTCTGTTCCCTATCCAATGTTTATTTCAAGTTGTGTTTGCAGATTTGCAATAACTGACAATTTCCATGAGTGCTGCTTAATTGTGTTATGTCTAGAATGATAGAACTAAATGTTTTAGAGATGAATATGGCAGACATACTGCTAAGCGTATGTGAATGCAGGGTCTAAAAGCACTAGCAGTGTTCTTACGTTAAATGAATTTTGCTTAGCTGTTTAAGAAGTTTGCTGGTTGTCTCTGTCTGAGGTTGCCAGGGGCCCTCTTTTTATTTCTTTAAGCAGGTCAGAACGGGCTAACTCGGCTAGTTTCTGTAATCTACGCTTTGTTTTCTAAGTTGTACTTACTTGGAAAGAAGGGAGTCCACCTATTTTTAATGTCTTTTTCATACTACACTAAACATGCCTTAAATTCTATTTTTCTTTATATGAATCAAGCACACCTCAAGCAACTGTACCACCTGGATGTAAAGGGAATTTAAACAATGAGAAAATAGAGAGACTAAGCTTAAGTACTTCAACAGCTGTATTCTTCAGCAGCTCTTTTTGTCTCACGTTTGTCATTGTATTTAACTGTCAGCAGGGTAATTGCATGAGATGTTGTCCGAGTGAAAGTAGCTTTAGTTACTGTCTATACACTTAGCTATAACTTGCCTTGTATAGACCAGGTTACGTGATTTTTGATAGATATCTTGAAGTTTGTACTGCAGGTAGGACGACTGTATTCTGGAGGTAGTACAATGTATTTAGTCTTGTTACAGTCTGCTGTTGGACCATCCATGGTGTGGTTCTTCGTACAGTCACGCTGCGTGCTTATATTGGCCACGGTGACTGAGACAGGCAAAAACATGTAACTGGTGTCGCTAATTACATTTCCTCTACAAAATTGAAGAACACGATGTGGTGCTCAGGACTGCATTAAATTTTTAAACCTCTTCTCTTCCTCTTATGCTTTAAGAGTTTCACTTCAAAATGAAACTCGGGACGTTTTAATCCTGTTTATTCTCATTCAGATTTGCACTGTAAAGTTGACTTGCTATACTAAGCTGATTTTATATAAGGCTTAAGTGAAACACTGCTTGTATTTTCCTTTGCTATTGTTTACATGAGTACTGTGTACACACATGTGCCTGAATGGTACCATAAAACTTCAGTTAGCCTAAGCAAACCGTTGATTTGTCTAATAAATATTAACAGGTTTAATTTAGACTCTACATAATAGGGAAATCAAGACTGTCTTTGAATTATATTGTAACAAAAAAAAAAAGGAAGGATAAAATTAAACTGTTTCTTTATCCATACCGCTATATTTTGGTAAGCGATTCTCATTTTTCATGTCGTCTGAGAATGCAGGCAACGGAGTGCTTCCAAGAGAAAGTTTGGTGCTCTCCCATCTCTGCTACAAGGTGTGCTGAAGTGAAGTTGTATTTCTTCTTTCAAAAGTAGAAAAATACAATACTCATTAGCATCTTGAAGTCAGACCTCAAACTTACACATCTCTCAAATCAGAAAATGATGGTTCTACAATTAAAGAGTAAGGGAGATCTAGAAGAGGACCTTTCAGATACCAAAATAAGCACACGATGACAGCACATCACAGATGCAAGGGCATATTGTAAGCAAAGGATAACTTTCGAATGACTTTCTCCTTAGTCACTGAGGTTTTTCCTGATGTTTGGCTTAGCATATCTTGCAACAAGTCAGCTATGGCGATTTTGCCACTTTCCTTGTAATTCTCTCAGATGTTGTCAAAGTTTATCTGCTTAAACAGATCGGAACATGTCACCAGACCGGTTCCTCTAAGCCACTTCGTCTCTTTCAAGTTACGCTTACCTGAAGTCAGGAATGTTTGCTTCTTGAATTGCAATACCGGTTGTCGAAATTCCGATACAGGAATTTGGCTTTGAAAAGTCTAAACCCTAACTAACGCCATTCTCTAAATTAAGCCACAGGGAGTTGTCAAGACAGCACTTTTTACCTTCCACAGATCAATACACTAAGAACAAGGAAAACCTAATCAGCTTGTAATAGATGGCGGTAAGTCTAACAAGCCTTGCCTTGTGAGCTGTATGGATGTACAGACAAGACTGCAAAAAGGTAATTCTAGCCTGAGGAAAGGTATACATTGATCTAACCCATTTAATGTCAGCGTGAGACAACCATAATAAAGAAACTGGTAGCTGATGTGGTAAGTGCTTTTAATGGTGAGAAGCTTCCTATCAGAAATACAGAAAAGATCTTAGCTTTACAGAAAGAAAATAGTATTTTACAGACCGGAAACACAGAAGTTAAGCAGCAGTTTATTGCAGTTGACCGGGTATGTAAATAAACTGTCCTGACAGTTATGAGCACAAAGTTTTCTTTACGGTGGATAGCTTCTCCCTGGTTGTAAATGCTAGAAAAGTATTTCCTCTCCAAACAATTTCAGAATCTGAAAGTATAAAGAGTCTTTTGCAGAGGTTCATGAACAGCATTGGTTGCCTTCTCTCTCTGTTCTTTTTAATAGCTGCAGGGCATTTCTGTTGTCACATACAGGTAAGGGACTTTTTGCTGTTACAGTTCAGACACACAGCCTCCTAACTGAAGCCCTGTTACTGAATAAATAAGTGTACTTACTTTTTCTGTCGGAGAACACATCCGTGCTTTAAGTTTGATTCGCCATTCTTTCAATAAAAAGATGAGTATGTAAAATACAGTCTGGTAAAATGAAAACTGAACCGTGTGTGTGTATATATATATATATGTAAAATAGGAGCATACAAAAAAATCTTGCCAGAATTACTCTGACAGCTCTTCTGATTTACAGATTTAAGTTTAATTAATGGACAGTGCTGGTCACAATACTAATAAAGGCATACCTCAATGCTCTAGTTTGTGTAAGACCAGGTGATGAAACAAGTAGCTTAAACTAGAATCCCCTATACCCAAAATGCACCCTCCCCTTTTCACTTTTCCAAATAGGATATAGTTGGCTTTCAGAATTTTTAACTACGAAGAAAGAAGATTTTCCATCATTTGTTTTAGAAGCATTTTCAGTTACTTCTGTTTCAGCATCCACGCCCTAGGAAGACGGGTGGTTTATTCTGTGTCCATCAGCTAGCGCGTGAAGTCAGCTAATTCTTGCACAGTCTTCACACAGGCTGAGCAAGCAACTTACTCTCCCTGATTTTTGACAGAAGGCCTTGCAGCAGGAGAACGCTCTCTGCTACGTGCCCACCAGGGATGAAGCAACGGTGCTTACAATAATCCGAAGAACAGAATAAGCATGCCGGCAGTCAGACCGGCTTTCACAGTGTCCAACACTTTCTGGTTCCATGACTTTCAGAGAGAACAGGGCGATTTTTTTTCCTTTCAGGAATTTTTCAGTCACCTTTTAAATCCATGTAGTTTTATACACAGCATCCTGCAGCAAGGAGTTCTACAGTTAGCTGAACAGGTACCTTGATTTGTTTCAAACCTGCTACTTACCACCTCCATGATTCCCTTGAGTTCGTGTATCAAAAAAAGAATGCTGAGGAATTTATTCCTTTGCTACCCTCTCCATGCCACTCACTTTACAGATCTCTGTCTTGGCTCCTGTCAGGTTGACTTTGTTTTTCCCCAGGTGAAGGACTGTATTTTGTTTTTTTTTTTTTCAATACAGAGCCTGAATGTAGCCCTGTGAGGCAAAAGACAATAGAGAGCTAGGAAAACAAGCTAGATTAATGTTTCTACAGCAGGGGCAACTTTACATACTGTGAGACAAATGGCATTAAAATAAAACCAGCTGTCCTTAACTAGCTAGGAATTGCTGAGTGGGTTCAGGGGAAGCAATTTAGCACATTTACACCAAATTAGAGAGACTAGAAAGAAATTCAGAGAGGTTTGCAGCACACTCAACACCTGTAAGATTCAAGGGCAAAGACTAAAGCACAGTTAAAACCGTGGGCTACTGAAAAGGAATATGGCTTTATTTCATTTTAAGAAGAAAAGCCTTTCTTGCTAAAAGTGGGGATGTTCTAGAGCATACCTGTGGGCATCCAGAGCATACTCAATTTCCACCCTTGTTCCAAAACAGAATCTCCCTTGTGTACATCCCATTAATCGTAAGGGGAAAAGTTCTTTTAAAAGAAGATACTAATTTATTTGAATTTTCTGCATTCCTGACAGCTGATATGAAAAGATCTCACTTAAATGATTCTTTTTATCCAATAAATGTATTCTAGAAAGATTAACTGCATTCAGTTTAGTACTTTATACATTGTAAGTTGTTATATAAATAGTTGTAGTTCAGTTTTGGTTTAGGGTTTGCTACTGTTAACCATCTTAAGGAGGGATACCGCTTTATAAAAGGTCAGTAATTTCTTTGATATGCTTTAAAAGCTTTAACTTGGAATATTCAGAATTCCTAGGTTTTTTGACCAATTTTTGCTGCTTTTACAGGTTTGACTTGTATGGAGAACCACCGGTAGTTAAAATTACACACACACACGAGAGTTTCAGACAACTCGTGAAAAATAACTTTTAGAAGTAGAGCAACATATTCCAAGTTGCACAAGGCCAGCTGTTACCCCATTTTTAATATGCTAGAGTTTCTTGGCTTTCTGCCAGAGACAGATGTAACATGTATTTTCATATTTTTTTCCCCCACATCTGCGTTCCACGGAGGAGATCCCTGCTGCCGCGTGACCACGACCACTGCCCACAGAGCAGTGGGCTGCGTGAGAAAGCCGCGGTTGGGTCAGGCTCCGCGGGGAACGCCCAGCCCAGCACTCTCTCCATTAGCGGGGCGATCCTCCTCCACATGATGCCCCCCAGACAGGGAATGAAGGCGAGGTTCGTGCCCCACATCTGTGACCTTGAGGTGCTGGTGGGAAAGCAGGGAGAGAAGCCTTGGCAAGAATGGATTTCTTACCGTGCCTATATCACAGGTACTCCTGCGCTCCCATCGCTCCCCGCGGTGTGCACAGTCCTCCTGCTGCCCTACTGGCATGTATTTGGCTCTTAAAACAGTCACAATTCGGAACTATTTTGCCAGGCTGCCGGCATTTTTCTTAAGCAATTCAAGTGAGAAAATAGAAGCTGCCCTTTTCAACAACGTGCAATAGGAAAACAGTTGAAGGAATGTCTCCAGCTCCAGGACTGTGGATTTTTTTTTTGAAAAAACCCAAACCTGCTACAAACAGTTGTTAGAGTTGCTCTTCCAAAGTGAAAAATAAACAACAAGCCTGCCTGCAACAATTTCACAATGAAATTGGGAAGCACCTCCAAAGCAATAATCATTTCAAGCTCCCACAATGACAATCATGCAAGTAGAAAGGGTTTCCCTCCCCCCCCCCTCGTTAAAATAAACTGAAATAGCACTAAGGCTTTGTACTACTTTCGCTTATGATAGCAAGTGTAACTTTCTTCTTTCATGAATTACTTTTTGCTTATTGAAATAAGCGTCTTCTGCCAGTGTTCTTTCTGCACAGCTCCCCGCCACGGAGATCGCAGTCTGACTTCCACCGTCCCAGTCATCTCCCGGGGTGCTCGTTTGGAGTCAGTTATTGGTGTTCCTGCCACTGCATTAATCTGCCCACTGCGTTTAGTGCCAGCATCTACTACCACTGTGGACAGGGAGACTCCCACGGCAGCTGGTGGGATACCACCCCAGGGGAGCGGGGTGGTGTAGTTAAATGTATTCACAACACTTCTCTCAGTGTTTGCAGTACACCACACACAGACAGGTATCAAAATCCCTGGGTGATGTGTGCGCTGTACTGCAAACATCAAGACAAGTGTTGTGAATACATTTGCTCAGTTCTGTTCTGATTTCTCATTTTGACCAAATTATTTTCCATTAGCTTAAGTGTGATGAGCATTTGTAGTTTTTGCTTCTAAAACTAACTGAAAAATGCAATTTTTAATCACAGTATCTTTTGGAGATGCACTTTTATTCAGCTTCCTCTCTGTAAAGTGTAATTTCAAGACAGCAGCATAAAAATAATTCCTGTTCACGCCTCTCCCCACAGAGCCCTGCCGGTGTTCACCTCCCTCAAGGCGAGCAGCTCCTCCCCACGGTGAGGATGGAAGCACAGCAGCTTCCTCCTTTCCTCTGAACATTCCTTCTGGTATTTGATGCAGTTGCATACACTTTACCCAGTGTGAGATACATTTAGCTGAGAAATTTTTTATATATACATCAGTGTATTTGTATATAGTCTATCATCTAACATTGCCTATTAAGTTTAGCCTACTTCTTCCTCCTATATATAATCAGCATCATTGTGCACCTTGCTGTCAATGCTTCTTGGCGAGTTTCGCAAACTGCTTTTTCATAGACTGCAAGTTACCTTTCAGACTGTGAGTGGTTCTTAATTTCCACTCATGAGTAAATCGTGAATACATCAGTATACAAGCTATATGCTCGGATAGCTTTTGGCTTAGATGTACAAGGAACCCTGGTAAAACCTGCATAGGTGAAGTTATATTACAGGAGCAAGTGTCTGCCTACAGCCTCCAGAGGTTTTCTGTACATACCGAGTCTGAACGTAGCTTAAATTATTAACACTCTAGTGTAAGACTTGCATTTCTCTAGGCTTTTGAATTTATGCAAGGCAAGTAAAGCGAAAATTACATTAAAGCTTAACAGCCAGATAGTTCATTTTTCTTTTTTTTCCCCACCAGTATTTACAACAACTTTTTAAAAAAAAAAAAAAAGAAAAGAAAAGAAACACTCCTCCAGCTTGCGGAAAATACTAAACATCCTCATTCCTTTCCCTCTTACACAATTCAAACAGTCACTGTTTTGCAGCATTTGCTTTCTTGCTTGTCAAAAGCATTAACAAGTTAGCAGAGCACCCAGTCATGTAGTTATTCTATTAAAGAGAGACAGAAAACCAAATTATTTTGCAGTAGTATTATTACCTACAGTAGGATTAACAAAACAAAGAAACAGACAAAAATACAAAATGAGTCTGGGAAAAGTCATAGGATTATACCGATGCATTTAAAGTAGTATGGTTTTTTTTTTTAAACATTTGTGTGAATTATGTACATGTCCATCTGATGCAGTTACTTACTTTATCACATACATGTGACCTGAGTGACTCCATCTTCCTGGTCAAATTGTCCGTCATCCAGTTCCCTTAATACTCCATCACTGCTTCTGAACCCTGGAAAGCCTCCATACTGGGAGGATCCCTCCTTGACCCAACATTGTTTAGAAGGAGAGAGGTGAAACTCATCAGATGGTTGTCCGGTTTCTACAGGGCGAGAAGTCGCTGTGTCTAATCCAACACTTCTGCTAGAGACTTTGCCTTTTTCCTCCCCAATAACTTGTCTTAAGGATTTCTTCTGAAATACAAGAAGATGTTTAAATGTCAGCTTATTTAGGAAAAAAAAAAGCCAAACACTTTGCAATGAGTCACGCATGGATTTAACGTGAGCTGCATTTTATCATAAAGCAGCATTTAACACTCTGGTTTAAACTATGAACTCCTCTGGAGAAAAATCCTCCAACAGATAAATTTTTGTTCCCTATAAATAAATTTCAAGAGGGACAAAGGAGATACAAGACATAGTCAAGATCCAAGAAAGCACAAATGAATGCTAAGAAAAAGTACTCCAACAACGCTCGATTCTTACGTAGTGCTTGGCAGCTCCGGAATGATTTACAAGTCTCAGCCCATGCTAAAATCAGCAGTTTGAAGAAGGCATGATTTCTGTGCCTAACGTACACGTCTAACGTACCCTGACTCTGATGCTTTCTGCCATACGGCACATGCGTGTGCTGGCCTTTCGTGTGCTCTGCAGGGAGGGATGCTCGAGGGTGGCACAGCTCCTGCTATCAGCTTCCTCTCAGCTGCAGAGGCCCCCCCTGCCTGGAGGGGTGGGAGGGCCGGTCGGTGGCGGGTACGCAGCTGACACAGCTCCACCATCTCCAGCTAGCACTGTAGGCATATGCCCGCTCTCCTTCACTCACACGTCTACATGCCACCAATGTCTGGCTGGTGCCCTCATCTGCAAGCTGCTCTGAAAGTCAGTGGATGTTGATCGCTTCCCCAAACATAATCCTGTCTAGAAGCTTCAGCAAGTGTGCAATATTTGATAAAGATGTGAATTAAACTCCATCAACATTGAGCTCTTTTAAGAGTGTGATCTGACCACTTCATAGGACTGAAGATTTCCCACTGATCCACCTCATGGCGAGACTGCTATGCTTTCCCATCTTTCCAGTTCCGCCCATAAAGACCTTCAGAGGCCTCCTCAGATAACAGAGGAGGCCAGAGGCAAGTGTCTTGAGAATTGCATTCAATCCACATGGTGGATCTACACAGATGGAAGTCAGCGGCTGTCCTGTACAGCGATTTGAGAGGGGCTCTGAAGAGACCGGGAAGAACTCCGTATAAATACAGTCTGATATTAGTACTGGGATCTCCTGACATGCTTCTTGTTGAAGTGATGGCTGCCAATGTCAAAAAGAAAAGTAAGCAGATTGTGAATTATGCAAACAATAGACCTATCAGACTACGCTAAGGGTCCTCTCAGGCATTACAAATAAATAAAAGGTTTATTTTCTTTTAGCATCAGGAGCTACCCGAGGTACCCAGATCTGTGACGATGCAGCATCCCCAGAGGCAGCGTCAGTGCCTTGAGTCACAACAGAGGAGCATGGTCACGAAGGCCGAAGTGCCCTGGCTCTCTGCCTGGAGCCTTGCTGTCAGCACATGTGCTGCTGAAGCAGCAGATGCTTTGCCAGGGGACACAGCCCCATCCACAGAAGGAGGACATCTAGCTAAGAAGGAATCCAGCCTCAGCACAGAGCTGCGTTTTGCTGGGTAAAGGACACGAGCACTCTTGCAGGGGGATTTGCACAAATGCTAACACTTTAAAAACAAAACCACCCCACAACTGTTTTTGCCATGCTCTGACAAGTTCTGTGCTCCCCTTCTATACATTGCTAATTTTTTTCTCAAACCCTTTTGAAACAGTAAAAACAATGGCCCTTGTGGCTAAAGGAAATGTATTTAGGGAAGCTGTTAGAGGAGACATTGGGAAATTAGACTAAGGGGAAATAGCGTTGCCTCAGGAGAAACAGAAGGAAATAAGCTTCGCCTGGATGCCACGTAATGGAGGATGGAAAGGTCTGCTTAACGCAAATAAAGGAAAAAGGAGAAAAGAAAAAACCAGAAAACCCTCAAGCACTGTGTGGTTCAATCTTGAATCTCCTCCTCTGAGCTATTTTCTTAAAAAAGCAAATGCTATGTGATAAAGAACCCACTGAGACAGTATAGCCCTTCTAATCCAAGAGGCCTTTGAACCATTACGTAAATCATAAGCCAGGTCATAACGCACCATCCCATGAATATACAAGAAGGCAGAGAAATGAGCTGTGAGGACATAAAATACACCCTCCTCAGAAAAGAGACCCTGTGGGAATAAGAGACCAGTTAATAGGGTTTTCCCCCTCAATTCTTACTGAAGCAAAACTTCCTTTAGAAATGGCAATGCTAACTTCAACCCAACAACTTAAAAAAAAAATAAATCCTGAGTACCCAAAGCAACCCGTACCCTGTGCTGCTGTTCTCCAGAACGCAAGTCACAGAGGTCCAACAGCCGGAGCTGCCTGGGGGGCAAAGCTCCTGCCGTGGCCAGACCCCCGCCCCACTGTGGAGAGCTGGAGAGCCCTGATGTGATCAGGGCCCTGGCGGCTTGGTAGTTAAGTGTTTGAGAAAGCCTGTATGAGGCAGCTTTCTTATTAAGATTCAGTTAATGGAAGAGCCTTGTTGGTTTCCTATTTTGACTCTCTCATAGGTAGCTTTCTCCAAGGTATCCGAGTTGCAAATATGCTAAGGATATGCTTAAATAAACATAAATTGTGATGCAATTTTTTTTTTTTTTAAACGTTTTCGATATCTTCAGTATTTCTGTGTTTCAAAAACATCCTAAGTTGTGGACATGAAAATTTTTTGAACAGCTTTAATGTAATTTGAACATCAATGAAAAGATACGCAGTACAAATGAAAATGAAGATGTCATGCCCAACAATACAGAATCGCAGGAATTAAATGTTTTTACTAAAATGTTTGATAAAATTGTACAGCTGTTGTCAATGTCCAGGGGACATTTTAAATAAATGTCTTCATTAAAGTTTCTAGAACAAAAGTTAATGCTTTCAAATTTCAGTAGCTTGTTTTGCACCTGAAATCTAGCTATTCAATGCAAAGCTAGCATGACATTCTATACCAGTTAGGTATTGCTAACAAATCTATGAATTTAAATCGTAGTGAATAATACGCTGTTTGCCAGTTCAGACATTTTGGTAAAAAAGCAATGAAGTAAAAAGATTAAAATTTAGGGGAAAACCAACATAATTGGAAAAACAGAAGGAAAATGTTACTTCTGCTAAACGTTTCAGCTTCACCCTGAACTACCTATTTATCCCATGCTAAAATGACCTCAGCATACTGAAATTTCCTGGTGGAGAAGTAAAACGTTCACTGGTACTTAAGGAGCACATTTAGATACATTTTAAACACCGTAATCCTGATGTAAATGGCTACAAATCAGCTATTTCTTGTTTACTTCCAGGATGTTAATGCTGAAGTCAAAGGTTTCGCATTACAACAAAGTAAAACAATGACTACAAAACACACTACCATTTTATTTGTATAAACCAAAGAAGGTAAAGGTCATTCAGCTGCTGATCACCTCACAATTGCGTGACAGAATTTAAACAGTGAGCATAATGCTTCTTATTTTTAATTTAAACCACATCTCAAAGATTCATCAGTTCCTCAGACTGAATGTTTTTACAGAACTGGTTTGTATTGCCTCCCTTGGCAGAACCCAGTCTTAACCACTCTAACTCGCGTCATGTAGTTACGCTGCTTTTTGGGAGATGCTTACAGTTAGAAATAACATGCCTTACCGAGGAAAGAGTATTCATATCAGGAGTCCACGCCCTTATTATACAGAGTATTAAGAAAAGTAGGGAAGCATCAGTAAAAGTATGACTTTACTGGATAATGACTGACATGATAAGGTTTTATATATTTACAATACTGATATCAAAACTATGTTCCAAAACATACTTTCAGAAATGTGTTAGGAAAGAATGTAAAGACTACAAAGTCAGGCATGGGGTCAGGGGTCAGAAGCTTTGAAAGCTAAAAGCTGAAGACGCTTGGTACACGGGGGGAAATTAAAGGAAAAAATTGTATGAGGAACTGGCAGAATTTAGAAGCGGGCATGAATGGAAGAGGAGAGTAAGACATCGGCAAGGGAGACTACACAGAACACTGAAGAGTAAAAAAGAAGGAGGTCAAATTTTGTAAATGAGGAAATAAATTATAGACAGTGTACAAGAACTAGCTGGGAATTGAGATGGCGGTAGAGACGAAAAATGAAAGAGGACTTTAACTGCGCACGTTGAATGCAGTTCTTCCAGGCATGGAAGTAGTAATTATCAGGGGACACAGTGAGAAGGAAGTTAGGCTGGAGGAAAGCAAAAGCCTGGTGAAGAACAGGAAAAAAAAGGGAGAGTATATTTGAGAAACACTAAGCAGAGGAAAATAAAGATGATGGTAACAGTCTGGATAGAATGTAAAAAGGACAGAGAAAGATCAAATATGAATGCAAGAAATTTAGAGACTCATGGAACTATTTATACAGATGGAGAAAAGAAGAGACTAGGCATCGTTGCCTTGTAGTAGTATATAATACCACGAATGACGGTTCGTAAAGTTACTACTCCGGTGCTGAACATGAGTGAAAGTGTCCATAGTTTTCGTAGCTGCTTAAGACTATCACAGGAAAGCTGCGTTGATTGGAAAAAGGTTGAATGGCCATTGAAAAACAGAAGTAACAAAAACCCATCACAGGACGTTGAGAGACTTGGCAAAGAGCAGCCCACCAGTTCACCCTTCTCTGGCCACAGCAGGGTTTACATCAGCGCTATACAGGTGCAATAACTGTTGTGACCTTGACTCTGAGCAGAACATGGTGACTGCCAGTTACTTAATCCTCAAAGCACTTTTATACAACCACTCTTACGGGAGCCTCACTCAACAAGGCCAAGGAGTTGTTGAGGTCCAGCTGCAGGAATTTTAAATCCTCTACTTCTGTCACACATTTTCATGCAGCAACAGTTAACAGCCCTTCACCCTGTTAACCTCCAGGTTACAGTATCCCTTGCACAGCTTGACACTTGTATCTTCTACAAGCCTGAAAGTAGACGTTTTGGAGGTCAAAATAAAATGTTTTCTTTTTCATGTGCAACAGATCCAGGATTTGAATCGGAACATTTAAGACTTCCTGAAGGCTTCTAAAGAAATACTTACAGCATAGCCAGCCTCAGCCACCTGAGACACAGTAACTTCGTAGCACAAAATAGGTTTTTAGCATGCTTATGCTTTTCTCTATGGCTTAATTCAAGAGGTATGCTTCTGAGAAAAAAAAATAACGTACGAGTTCAGCTGCAAAAGCCCTCCACAAACTTGAACTTTTTGCAAGTGAAACCCTCTTCTGCCACTTTTTTCCCATTAACTTTGAAGTCTAGTTTGTTTCTGTACCTAACCATTATGTGAAGTACTACTTTGTTTATATTTATACCATAAACATGTTACTCACCTCTGGTGTCTGGACAGCAAAATTCCACATAACAGGTCTTTGAAGAAAAACAACTTGCTTTGTGGCCAGATTTCCTTCACTAAAATTTAAAGAAAATTGTTTCAATATTTTAAAAGCAATAATAGTCACTGTAACACGATCATACCTTCAGTGTCTACTGTAAGTTGTGTGTATGTAAGTCCATGAGTGAGAAGAGGATAGACTACCAAGCATTAATTGGTTTATTAATTCCTAAACAGTTCTGTAATCACATTAAAAAAAAAAATTGAAGCATAGAGCTGGGTTAAGGTGTTACACAAGAAAATAGGTATAGAACAAAAATCTGTATTACTATGATTAGAGTTATTTAACATGTCTTCTCTTGAAAGTTTAAGTACCAGAGCTCCTACTTTTAATCCAAGTCTGTTCCTTTTGTGTCTGAAATTAACCTCAGAGTCTTTCTTTCATCTAATCTTCACTATCAAAGATAGAGCAGCATATTACTACCTATTAATGCCACAACAAATAGGCCCAATCTCAATAGATCCACGGCTTCAGCAAATATCTCAATACTTTGTGGTATGAAATTTGGGAATTAACACTCTGTACTGCTAACTAAAAGGTGTTTTCCGGTTGTAACATGACATCTAACTGACACAGCGGGATAAGTTTGCTGTATCACCACCTATGGACAAAAGGACTCAGCTCAGTTTTTAAGCTCTACATCCCCAATGAGATAAACTACACTGGCCGTTTTGTATGTGGGAGGTACGTGCATGGGAAGGACAAGAGAATAAAGTAGTAAGATAAATAAAGGAGTGGGAAAAAAAAAAAAAAAGGAGGAACTTCAGTTTTTAGTACTGGAACTTTTACAAATGTTGATGCTGTTGTGGTAGATATAATTTAAAGAAGCACTATTAATTTTTTTTTTCCAAAAGGAAATACTTTTAGAAAAATAAATGTGAAAAGGTGAAGTTTTTCCACAAAACCAAATCAGAAGTTACTGATACGATGTTTCAAAAGTGTTACACTCTCTTAGTACTGGTGATACATCCTCTTGAAGTTTTTATGTATTTATTTTCATCATCATTTCGTCAGAAATACAGGTCAGCACATTGATTGCATATGTACTACAAAGCCTGACTCTGTGGCACTGAAAGAGTGCAAGAACTGCAAGACCAGAGCTCTAGGATGGGAGGGTTAAAAGATTCCTGTGCTCTTCTAAATATCAGATACTACATTTTGATAAACTCTTCTTCTCCCCCCAACTCCTACTTCTGGGCAGTATTCAATGAGATCTTTATGCACACAAAGGAAAGACACTGAAATACTTTGGCAGACAAGTGACTACAGATTTAAGAGTGCGCTAAAGAAAAGTAGCAAAACAGAAACACAAGAGACATAGTGTGTTCATCTGAAGTAGCTATGACACTATTCTATCAATCATAAAATAGTATTATTATGCACAACATTACAGAAAGAGCTACTAAAATAACGTAAGTTTGTACTTCAGTATAGGTATGTCGCAATCTTAACCACACACAAAGTTGAGATAACGGATTCATCTTTTATGCCAGGGCTAGGACCGATAGAATTAATTTATATTTAACATTAAGGACTCGCTCCAAGAAAAATCAGGGATTAAAAGTGTTCCTATGAGATCAGGAAGAGCTTGTTAACAGCTTGCCCCAGCAGAGCTCCTGGAAGTAAGCTCAGAAAATAAGCAAAACAGCACCATTCCCAGCACACTCAGCTAATTCTGATCAACAGTGATGATGGTTTTGTGATGGTGTTTGGCCCCTCACAATCTTCCTTTCAGCCCAGCTGAACTCGGGTCACGGCATATCTTTGCATGACTTCCTTGGATGAGAATAGAGAACTATCTTAAACTCCAGCTTGTGGGGAAAACAAGGAGGCAGGAGAACAAACTCATTAGTTTCCTTAAGTTAACAAGGTTTCCTGCTCTGAGAGTCCTTACCTGACTATTTGCATTCATTAACAGAAAACGTGTTACAATTTTATGTTATGACAAGGAAATCGGCAATCCTGCAACCTTATTCCACTTGGCTAGGTATCTCTCCCTGCCTCAGTTATGTCTGTTTTGATAATATCAATTGGGAAATCTCTCTGAGCACAGTCCCTGGCATGGGGAAGAGCCTACAGCTTGTTTTGTAACAGTGTCTGCATTCCTTCAGAGAAAAGAAAAAACCCAAACATTAAGCTACAGCTTGTACAAATTCTGCTAGAACAGAGAAAGGACACGATAGTGAGTAGACAATAAGTAAATTAACAATTTTCTAAGTCTGACCTTATTAAAATGCCGCACACGACAAAGCGGCTATGAGCTTAATTCACAAAGAACTCAATGACAGTGGGATTTCCACAGAATTTAAATGAGAAAAAGTGCTTAGAGCAAGCCACTCCATAGCTTCCTTCACATTTCCACATTCCATCTTTGCCTCATAAGTCAGGGCATTTTGAAAACTTAGATTAAGTAGTTTGTCATGATAAACTAATAACCACAAAGTCAGTGGTTTTGCATTGTATTTGCCTGCTTGCTTTCTGGCGCTCGTAGACAGTCTGCCTTGCCCGTTTTCAGGGACTACAGTAATCAGTGCGGGGAAATAAAGGTCACTGCAGAGTAAGGCTGCCGAAGCCTTTTTCCTGTCTCTTCTTTTAAGAGGGATGAAGAGCAACAGAGACTCTTGTTAAAACACCAACAATTTGCTTGTCTGCTTATGGTGTATGGGCAATAAATTTGTCCTCTTATTGTAGGTATATATTTAATAAGTCCCCCAAAACAATAATCGAGCTAGAAGCTAACTAGTACTGCCAACGGCTCTGATCTTCACAGGTCTGGTTTTTTTTTTTTTCCACGAACATTTTATATACAAAGCACATAAAATTAAGGTTAGACAAAGTTTTCTGAAAAATGAACAAAAGGAGCAAGATAATACATTCTTTTAACCCTTTTTTTTTTCCCCCGCATTTCCCCAAATAAAGTTTTGCACTCCTTTGGAATTGCACAGCATCTAGACTTTCAGTTATGAGACCACACCAGCTTGGGGTAAGTCTCCTGGCTTGAAGGATCTGTTTAATGAAAAAAACCCCAAACCTTAGAAATTTAATTTTAGACCACAAACATGTACGAAATTCTACAAACTCACAATAATATCGTATTAGTAATTGCAGTAGCACTAAGTTACCAGCAAAGTATTTTCTAACCACCCGCCCCAGTCACTAGATTTAACTCCTAAAAGGACTACTGATTTTATCCTTGCTATGTACCTTCTGAACTTGGCATAATTACTGTCAAATTCTTGTCTTGAAAACATTTACCTAGTAAGTAAGAGTTGTATATAATGCAGGAGGCCCTGTGAGTCACTAATACTATTTGTGGGTGGGTCTCCTATTCTTTTTTGGTCTGCTTTTCTGGCCAAAAAAAAAAATCTTTAATGACTGCTGACAAAATGTAAATACCCAAGATATGGATGGATACAACAAACATTGCACCATATGGACTTTTTTTTTTTTTCATGCTCTGTTTTCTTGTATCCCTGGAAAAAGAGAATCACTGACAGAAGAGGGGAAACTTCTGTGGCTTTTATAGTGTCCTGCCCAAAACCACCCCCCAGAACCCCACAGTGCTTATTTTTCAAAACAACATTGCACAAAAAAGCAACTCTGTATGTTTCAAGAATATGACGACATCTACCATTGCTCCGTTTGTAACAGCAAAGATAACATTTCTCAAAGAAACGTTTCCTGCATCCAACATGATTTAGCTCTTGTGCTAAGAGTTAAAGTACTAAACAGGCCTACAGGCTGCTGCCCCTGCCCGAAACGGGAGAGCGATCCATGACATTCACCTACCACGTGGCACGACACGCCATGCAACAGGACATTTCATTTTATGGAGAGGCACATCTGTAAAAAAGAACTTCAAACACCACCACCACAACCACGCAGGAACAGACATTACAGCCTAGCGGTTTTTTTAAACTGTTTCAAATCCTAACCGTGTAAAAACCAAAAAAAGGAACGCATCAGTGGATGACAATCCTGTCACACCCCAGAACCTGTTAGCCTGTTGGTCGCACTCTTCGTCTGCAGACAAGCAGCGGGCATAATCACGGAAGATCTGAGACGAGGGAAAGTTTTCCAATAAATTAGGAGAAGAGGAAAACAGAGACTAGAGCAAAATATAAGGGTGAATAGAAATGGGGAGCAGGCTGCCCCGCTAACATATTTTATTCTTAAATAGAATTTTCTTTATATACTTTGTCCAAATTCTTTTTTTAAAATAAATATGAAAACATGAATTTGCCAGATAGTCCCAAAATGTTGCTCATTTTGTTTGTTCAGTGTTTCTGAAGCCCGTTAATATTCAGGCTGAGTTTTGAGGTCAGAGTTCCAAGTCTGGGAAAAGAACAGCTGTTAGGCAGCATAAAGTGTCCTTCTTTATTGAGACATTTAACTTCCATTCCTAGGATAATCCACCACCGCCACAGTAATGGCATCTTTCATATCAGACACACAGTAACCACCCAGGAATTTCTTCTCCTCTTTAAATACCAACTAAAAATAGTATTTATCAATCACTACTTAGCCTATCAGGATAGAAACACATTCTTTTTTTGACTCTTAAGAATTCTTTTAAGAATTCTTAATTCCTAATTAGGAATTCTTGTTCATGAGCTTTTTTTCTTCCCCCCATCACAGAAAATTGAATAGCTGTATACTAGATACACAACAGGCACACAAAACATGATTTATCCTATTTCTTCCAAAAGTATCTCACAAGCCACACTAGGACAACAAGTGCAAGGACAATTCATGCAGACACCTACCCAACACTTTAGGCCAGAAAAAAAAATGCTTTTCATTAGTCTGAATTATTCTAGTGTTGATACAAAATGAATCCAACTTCAGATTTGGCCAGGTTACAACCCCCTTTTGCATTATCACAGCTATTAGTGGGCTCGTTGTTTCACATCTGGGAAGCAATGCTACTTCAGACACCTAGTGCAACTTAAGTATCTTGCTGGTATATTACCTTCTTACTAGTTCAAGGAACAGGTCCAGTCTAATGACTCTGTTAGCATGTCCTACAGCACTTTTTCCTTTTTTTTTTTCTTCCTTGTAGCACTTAGCTTCTTTTAAATGGCACTGCCTTTGCTCTGCAATCTACGAGGTACAAAATAGCATCATTTTGCCTGCTGCAAGCACAGACTGATAGAGTGGTTGACCAGCAGCTGCTAAAACCAATCTCGTCCCTGCTGCCCAAACCCTACAGAGATGGGTACAGTTACACTGCTTGTGGGATAGAAGAGGTTTGAGGTTAAAACCTCTCTCTCATCCTATGACCCACAGTGCACCATGACTACTAAAATCCTTCTCTCCCATTGTCCACTCACGTCCTTCAAGAAGTAGATGCGGATCCTGAACGCTTACTCTCATGTTCTAAGATTTGGCCAAAAATTTCAGCTGTTTATGAAAACGAGGCTCAGCGGTTCACAAACCCTTAACAAGTCACCATGTTCAAAGCTAATACACTTAGACTACAAAATTTTGTTTGAAGAAATGAATTAAAGGATAACCATTTTGTTTCATGTTCTGAAAACTGCTTCTCTCTGGAGCAGGAGCTTTAGAAGTTCAGAATTTCATAAATTTCAGAAGAAAACACAACATACAAGGACCCTTAAAAAACAGCAGAACATGCCATGTGTTTTACCACAATTTCTTCTGTCTTTGCTTTTAACCAGTTGGTTAAAATCAACTATTAAAAAAACTCACACAGCCAAAACAAAAAAAATTCCAAACTATTTCCTGATCAGAAAAACCTCCTTCTCACATGGGTGAGTTGATTTAATTATGTCAAATCACTTGAGCAGAATTCCACTTTCCTGGAGCAGTTCTCTTAGAACCTTTCATTCATATCCTTTTTCATGCTGTCTTGATTTAATACAGTGAGGTCTGGATCC
>NW_008824035.1:1469922-1487003 GCF_000699105.1 Pygoscelis adeliae
TTCCATTGCCCTTAAGAAGCCCTAAGCCATGCCTCAGCGCATTCGTTTGTTTTCAAACCTTGACAATCTTAATCCAATGAGAGGAGCATTAAACACACCCCCCCCCCCCAAAAAAAAAGGGGTGGGGGAAGGGGTGTATGCTTAACCCAGTGTTTCATTTGCCATTGTTTAGCTTGATACCATGAAGAAAAGCACAGTATTTTTTTTGGTTTAAAAAAAAAACCCAAAACAAACAAAAAAACCCCCCAAAAAACCAAACTGAAACCTTATAGGGGATCCAGGTCTGCTATTTAGCTCCTCCTAGGTATACAGATCCCCTCAGTCATCCGAATATTACAATAAGAGAACTGAAATCCAGTAGTTTGGTATTATATTTGAAATGAAACATGATGTCTACATTAAAGAAGAAGAGAAACAGCCCAATAACTTGCTGGATTAGGACATTCTCCTCCCTAATTTGCAATAAATACTGCATGACTGTCTTGTGACAACATGACTTCTTACATAGTCTAAACCAGTCATTCACCAAGGTCCTAAATTAGTGAAACATTTCAACACTTCTTTAAACTTGAAGCATATGAGTAACCCCATTGCTGGGGACTGGGTACGTGATAAAAAGTTTCCCAAACAAAATCTTTTACGTTTATGTATATACAACGTATTTTAAATTTAGGATTACTGGTCTAGTTTGAAACTCCCAGGCGTCAGCAGTCCTAAAACAGTGTGGTAAAAAAGATTCCACCCTAATGCTACCCACATGTCAAGTTTTATATGCAGTTAACATCACTAGCATGTTCCTTCCTGTTACATTTAAGTACACAAGTAATCACTTGGTAATTCTCAGAGATGTGTACACCAAAAATGCTGTAATCTATTGTTTGGGTACCTGTCATGTCGTACGATGGGTGTAGGCAGGACACAGGTCAGGAGCCATCCAAACTCAGCCAGCGTGTGCAATAAAGGTCCATAATCTGTTTTAATTTCACACCCCTACATTAATAATTATAAAAAGTAGTAAAGAGACTCTGTACAGGTTTTATTTGCATTTCTACACATAAATTACAATGACTCTCCTCTCATCTATAATGAGACAATCCTTTGAGATGACATCGTACTGTGTTGTTTGGTGGAGATTCGCTATTTCAAACTGAAAACAATTTGAAAAGTTCAAGACTACAGAAGACTAGGAAAATAGAGCTTATTAACTTTAAGTATGAGCCCTGATTCAGCAAGACATTCAAAGCACATCTCACTTGTTAAACTCGTCATGTTGCTAAATTAATGCCTAAAACTTTTTAAACACATCAAATGAGGCGCATATTCTGGTGTTTAGGTTTTTACTTCACATCTGAATAACAAGTATCTCACCTAGCTATATACTTAGGTTTTTGGGGTTTGGTAGTTGTTTTTTGTTTTGTTTGTTTGTTTTTAAATATACAAGGTCTTAGTCTTATGCTTCTTCTTTTCACATCGGTAAATGTATTTATCATTGAATATTTCAAAAGTAAGCCCTCAATATCCTCCAACAACAATTACTTTCAGGTGTCATTAATTCATGCCAATAATCTTATAATATTAAAATACTAAAAAACATTAAATAATTTTATTGCTGTACCATGCTACAGCTGCACATGTAAATTTCTGAGGAAAAAATGAAGTCTTAAATATTTAACAGTAAAATTTTACTACGAATATACATCTGAAAACCATGCTTGATTCACTCGCTATCATTTTTATCTTGTTCTGTTTCTAGTTTTTGCTATTTTGTTACTCTTTTTATTTAAAAATACTTCAGCACACTGTCAGCGGAGCTGCACTTGCTGAAATTACATCTAAACGGGTCTGAAACACATACATTCGAAAAAGAGATTTTCTTCAGTGTTTGTATTTGTTGGTATGAACATTTGTAAACGTCAGGTCAGAATCCCTGCGGCATATTTCTTTTATGCACACTGACCAACGGCCACAGGCCTGACTTCATTTTTATGACTCAAGGCTTTAGTTTAGCTTATGCAGGTGGCTTCAAGAAACCATCCTGAATGTTTATCAAACACTGGTACAAGCATTCTAAGGAAAAAACAAAAGTAGAAGTAGGAAATTGCGTTGCTAAATAATCACCAATTTACCTCAATGACTGTCCATTGTTCAACAACTATTGCATCATTTCCTTTCCTGTTAGAACCTGGAACCCCAGCACCTTCTTCTTCGTAGATAAACAATCCTTCTAAAGATTTGGGCAAATGGTCCCCTGTGAACATAAAGACAAATATAAACTGAAATATAAAGTTTTAGGTTGATATCTTACTGAGATGTACACATGGGCTTGTTTTTTCTCATTGAACAGTCCTCTAAAATAAAATGAACCGAGACAGCAAATAACTCAAATTTGTGGTTATTCCTGCATCTAGTTACAACTTGATGAAGTATGCAAGTCAACTTATCATTCAAAACCCTTTTTCTACGCAAATTGAACTATGAACCATTTCATTGTCTCAAAAGCATTAGCCACTTCCATGCTTGAATCGAATTCCAGTTTGCTGTGTTCAACGTATCCCCCGCAGCAGATGGGCACAAACCCTCTTTATTCAACTTCAGTATTGTATGCCTGACAATAAACGTGGCTTTTGGTGTGGTGGGAGAGACCATAAAGATAAATGAAGCATGAAGTGCAAAGCCTAGCTACTGTTACTTAAATAAATACGTAAACGGCCACAGGAAGAGCTTGAAACAGAAGTAATTGTAGGAAGATTCCTGATGGGAAGGAAGTTTCGGAGCACAACTCCCTGACTCACTCGTCGAAGCCTGACAGTATCCGGTTGGCCCAAACTAAAGCTTTGCATCAAATATTGGTCCATTTTCTGGTTTTGCTTCTCCTAAGAGCCATCGAGAAGCCTTTTATGCAAATGTACCTTGACAGCTGACTATCTTAAACTTTTTAAACTCAATTTGAACAGTAAAATTATGTAATCCTCAGAATACCAGATTTAAATCTTCTCCAATATTGCACAAAGAGATGTAAAGAGATGATTGGTTTTGCCACAGCTTCAGGGAAGGCAAATAAACTTAAAAGAAAAAAAACACCTAGCAAACAGAGAAAACTTACGGAACGCAACTGGTCTAGTTTTAAAAATTGACCAGACTGGCACAGAAGTTGTACTATGTAAACCAGGAATTCCCGTTTGTTGAGCATGCTTGTTAATGTACCATAAAATACCAACTATTTATTCATACTATTTTTTACTATATTGCATGTAGCAGATTTATGTAGTTTGAGTTATGATTATGTAGCTACTTGCATGCATATATATCTCTTCCATGCATTTGTAGAGGTATTAGACATATTTTATTTTTAGATTACACATAAATATAATGTGATTGTACATGCAACTGAATATATGGCTTCAGGCACAAATGTATGAATATGTGCACAACTCCTAATAATTCATAAATAATCTTATAAATTCATGGACTTCAACCTTTCTTCAGTGTTCAGGCAGATACTTAAAATGGGCAATCCACTTACAACATGTTAGAATATTTTGTTTTTCTATCATGGTTCAAACATGATAGAATAACTCTAAGTTTTAAACAGTTATTGACACAAGACACCTCCAGTCAGTAGTAATTTGCAACAAACTGTTAATTCAGAAAGTGCATCATGTCAAAATCACCTCTATTAAAAAAACTACACATGCAGCTAACTGGTACACCTGCCCATTCTGTTGATTACAATAGTTAAGCTTTGTTAATATCAGTACTCAAAAAAAAAGTGCTGCATGACAGATAACAAAAAACAAAAAAAGCAAAAATACTGCCACAGCACTTCTACTAATCTTAGGTACTTCTACGATCATGAGAGCCTCCAAGGCAGCTGCAAATGGAGGAAACACAACAATCATCCAAATGGCTGCTAAAAGAGAACTTTCCTGGATTATTTTTATGACTGCATCCTCTTTTGGCAGCAGAACACAGAAGCTGGTAATTATTAAGAATTGACAATGATTTTTTATTTTTATTTTTTATGTTAAAACTTCCTCCTGCCTTAAATTGGGTATTGCATTTTGATCCTGGTAGCAGCAGAATTCTGCTGACTCTGCAGAATATCTGTAGAGTCCAAACCAGAGAAGGATTTCTGCAGCTGCCTGACTTGTATCCGGTGTTTTTATTTTTTATTGAAACAATAGCTAAAATTTGCTCATTTCACTAAAGCTGTATAAAAGGACAACTACTGCTAAAGACACCTCACAGTCTAAAAGCAAACAAACAAAAGTGAGGTGAAGATGACAATTAGATGTACCTGCAGACATAGAAGAAGTAATTCTAGTAATGAGTGCAAGTGCTTAAATACTTTTTCACCCCAAAAAAGCATTTTAGGTTTCCCTCTGTTGGATGCCAAACTTTTATCTGGTTATAAAACTCTTCAATGTTCACCTCAAGAAGAAACATTTTAGCTGAAGAACTTAGTAGCTAAATTAATTTCTTACTGTGGTTACAGACACTCGATCAGCTGCAGAATTCCATCCACATAGTGAGCTGTGCCTTTGACTATATCCAGTTTAATTCAGCAGCGTCCCACCCGTGAGTCTAACTGAAACACATACCAGTCAAGTGGGGCTTGAAGCAGAAGCACCAACTGCTGCAAAGAGGCAGCATGAAATCCCTAACTAAGTCATAACCTGGGTATTAAAGATGGGATAGTTATTCACATAGAGAAGAGCAGACAGCTACAGGGGAATGGGAAGACTGTAAACTAGTGTTGGACAACAGCTGCAAAGATTAATTTCAACAGCTGCCAAAAACACCCCTCAGTGAATTGTAACATATCTCCAGAGAGTTATTTTCCAGCTCTAAAAAAATCTGTACTGAAAACCAGGAATCTGATTTCTCACCTCTCCTCCCCCAAAGGAAACTTTGTTCTTCCACTGACTTCAATAGATAGGAATTATAATTTAAGGGCAAGAAAGATGACCAGTACAAACTGTGCCATTAGATTGTTTGTGCGCACAAAATATGCAGTTTGGAAGGGACTAGCTGCCAGATTCAACTGAGGTAAATATAGTGATGTTGATGCACTTGTGTTCTTCTGACACTCACTAAATTTACTTTATTGCAGAGCTACAGAAATGCAGTGATTCACACTCAAAACTACTGAGAACAACAAAAACTGAAGAGTTCTCATTGTTTGATTTTTGAAGAACCCACATCGTTTAACTTCCAAAGATTTTGTGTTTTAAACTTTGGGTTTTTTTTAAATTTAAGCCTTTCACTAATCTAAGCCTTGCAAAAGGGATGCTGAATGCATATTATTTTAAATTAGAGTATCAGGGAAAAAAGCATTAAATAAGACATATAGTAAATATAAAAACTACTCAAAACCCCAGTAATTCTACCCTCCTTGTATAATTCATGTAAGAAGCAGATGTAAAATGACTTATGAAAGCCACTTTAATACATTATTAAGTAAACTGCTGCACTTGATAATCAGCCTGAGTAGGGCAAAAAAATTGTTTAAGGTCTCTGAAACCTTTTCAACAAACTTTTTACAAGACTTTTCTCCGCCGCAGCCCTGTGTTTTGCTTGCTTACACTGAACTGCCATAAGCAATTCTAGAGGAACACCAACAGCTTAGAACTTAGTACAAGCAAGACACGAACAGATCCAACCAAAGACAAAGTATCACATTAGTGAAGTATAAATTCTGTCTGCTATCAAACAACATTTATTACAATAATTAATACATTCCAAAGTGATTAACTATGTCAGACTCTCTTGGCCTGTTCCCCTAACACTACAGTACTACCATTTTCTTCACATTATTTTCAAGTAATTGCACAACAGTAGCTACATACTATTTTTTGCAACACTTCTAATTTCTGGCTTTCAGACAAATTCAGTTCAAATGGAAATGAATCTCTTAATTACATATTTTACCAACAACAGAGTTTTAGAGTTCAAAATACTTCAGCCAATAAAGAGCTGCTCCTGTTGTCAGCAGTGGTACAGCACTGTCTCACAGCGCTGCCAAAGCGCAGGATTTTGGGCTCAGCAGGGTGTGCAGCGATGGGCCTGGGCCAGCAGCGGCACTGCTGACATTGGGCTTGTGTCTGTCATCAGGAGGATGAAGGCTAGGAACTCTGAAAGAGCTAGCAGGATCTCTCCAGAATAAAAACTGAGATCAAACCGAAACCAGCAGAATGAAGATGAAAATTTGAAAATCCTGTGGCCTGAAGCTCTGTCATTGAAACAATCTGAGTGTTAACTGAGCTGGTAGATTCCTGCAGAAGAGCGCAAGAAGCAGGAGGGACCAGGGAAGACCGCTCTCCCAGCTGCGTGAAAAGGTCCTGGAGGATCTGCCTACAGCTGAGGGCAAGGACAAAACCAGATTTCTCTACTCTCCGCATATGTCCACATCTGACCAGAACAACCTGCAGAAACATCCTGAAGCTTCAGGATCAACAATCGAATTTTAATGCAATTCGGTGTTTTGGAAAGACTTTTTAAGCCCAACAAAGAGCTGGAGAAAGCAGGAAGCACGGAAAGTCTGACTCAGGTTTAACAGTACAGTAAGCACAATGAGAACTCAAGGTGCTCTTTTGCCTCATGAGAAATATTCAACAGAGTGCAGCACAGTATCTACAGTGAGCAGGAGAATATGAACATCAGGGAAACGTGTATCTACTGATTTTCTTCCCAGTACCTTTTCCTTGAGAAAAACAAAACAAAGAAAAAAAAACTAGCGCAAAAGGTTTATTTCATTATAACACTACACTACTTCACTGCTTTGGAAATCCTCAATTTGATAAAACAAAGCAGAAATTTCAATTATTCAGAGCTATAACTGCCCAGAAAACAAATTATTCCCTTTGCAGGGATCAAATTCTGTAAATTTACAATGACTATCTGAACATGTTTACATATGGCCCTTCACACCAAAAAGCAAAATATGATCTACTTTTTGCAAATTATGTAGTTCTACATAAACAAGTAAAAGCTTCATGATATTCTGGGACGGTACTCACCTTTAGAAGTTTCCCAGTGTACAAAAGAATCAATTAAGGACAATCCTTGTTTATAATAAAATGTGGTTAATTCTAGCCAGTCTGCTTCCAGTGTACTAATAACCGGCCCCTTTCTTGTTACTTTCATAGACAAAACGCCTTCATGATAGGTCCAGCAGGTAGAATCGTCATCGAAAACATTGAAGACTGTATATAGCTTGTCTAAGAAAAGAAAAAGGAAGAAGAATGAAACTCTGGAAGACAGTGCTCCGAAATAAAGATATTATTAATCTCTTATTTCAACGTGGTTTTCTAATTCTAAGCAACAGTTTTAAGAATTGTTTCCTGATGTGACTGTACTCAGCTTGAGCCCTAAACACACTCAGGACGGACAAGGTGTGAGGGGGGTATGCTCTGGGATACGAGAAAAATTTGAACATATTACAGTTGGGTTGTCACTGGACCTTTTAGGTAGGTGAGTTTTGCATACAGAAAATATAGTAGAGCTAAGAAAAACCCTGTGGAAACAGGCTTCATTTTTGCTACTCATGGAACTTGTGACTATAAATATTTGAAATTACTGTAAGTGAAGACTAAAGACAATTTTCCAAATTTTTAAATATTAGGAATGCCTTGTACAGTGTTGATTTTTACCCATTGTTTTCTGAAGACTACTGAAGTACCGGTATAATTGGTGGCCTACTGGGGTTTCCCACACAATAACTGATGAATGCGTGAGTTAAGCACACAAAACCTGCATATCCTCAAATGCTTTTTATATCTAGGCATTAATACAGTGCTGTTACAAAACCAGTCATAAACAGGCATTCACCAAAAATTAAAATTCACAAATCCATACCATTTTAGGAAATCACTGGTGACAAGTTATGAAGTCCTAGATCTATAAATGTGTTCTACAAATACACTCACACGTATGTCACTGCTGTGGAGAGATAACACAAAGCAGTTGCCAAAAAATGCTCTCAGATTGTCTAATACTTCAACATTTGAGCAGCCTAAGTCAACACAAACCAGCTTTTCTAGAAAGCAGAAGTATTCACATTGCCAAAACAAAGGAACTTGGTTTAGATGGCCCCACTTAAGATGCTAGTCTCTCTAGGCTCCAGAAATAGAGGGAGATTTCCAAAGCAGGGTTTGAACTGTAAGTAGTCTGAGTCAGTCTCTGGGAGAACACCTCTCTGTTTTGAGAAGTGTTACTGCATCCGCTGCAAGTGACATCAGGTGCCTGGAACAAGGTAGAGTAAATGCAGGACAAAATTTTGAACTCTATCAGTAAGAGATGACTCTCCTTTCCATACAGTTTTATTTTACCACCTCCACAGGTGGTTGTATTAGCATAAACGTGTTCATCCTGACAAACCTTAATTTCCTTTCCCATACACTAAAGTGAGATCACTTTTATATTTGTTCTTCAGAAAAAAATAATCAAGTTTCCCGATACGACTATTTAATTGCTCATATGTATCAGAAATTTGCCTCTGCAAGTGGTGTATTTATAAGCAGTCAAAATTCATACATTATGATCCCCAAATCTAGAACTCAGACACAGTTTTGCATCTTCTGAGCAGACCTAAATAGAAATGACGTACTGAAGTGGCAGCACATACCTACATGCATGTAAGACTTTCTTTGAAAATTCACATCAGGTTTTTTTTTAAATGATGGTTACATAACCACCTTTCTTTGCAAATGTTGTAAGCTTTCGTAAGTTTTGTCTTAGGAACTCCAATAACTTTACTGAGTATTTGACTAGTAGTAGAGAAGCCTAAAGAAGGCATATTCTTGCCTAAAGCTTTTTGAAGAATTTCCTGAGAACACTGCATGTAGGGGATGCACTGGTTGCTAATCTACCTGATCACGCCAGTCTGTACAGAGCTCCTTAACAGAACCAAGAGTTTTCTGCTTTTTGCTTACAGGATTTCTATTCTGCTACATATAGCAAACCCACTATTTCAAGCTGTACGGAAAGAGTTAAGTTTAACAGATCATGCTATAAAGGCTCAGCATGTTGTACAAGAACTGCTTTAATTCAAGTGTTAAAAATAAGAGGGACATTGATTATCTCAGCCTTAGAGTCATTATCCTGACAGTCTACAAACTGGAGAGGGTGCTTAACTCTTAACAAGAAAGTGAAAAGGTTGCTTTTGAGAGCAATTAAAACATGTCTGGCCCATCAGGGAAGAACCTATTATGTCAAAATGCAATCTGACATGAAAGTTTCATACTGCCTGCTTTCTACACAATACTATCTTGCATTAGTTCTCATGGTTTAGATTACTTCTTCCTTCTCACCTTTTCTTCCCAACAAACCAGGAGGCCTCAGTGCTTCAGTATCAGAAGTCACTGTTTCAGGCAATCTCTCACACAGACTACACTAAGTATCTCAGATTCTTCTGCAACTAAGTTTTCTGCCACAGCACCAACATTTTTCAATAATACTTTTCCTTCCTATACAACTTTTTAATGCTTACTTTTCTCTAGTGTAAATTCATTTTGTAACAATTATCCTCTTTGATTTCATGGTCAATGCATTAAGTGATCTCTTTCAGGATGCTTCTTGAAGGCATGTTAACCAGAAAGAATCCATTATGAACGGATTTGTTTGCTGTACATTATGCGAGTTGGCTAGAAGCACGTAAAATTACAGCTCTAGCTGGAAGGGGATCACTTTGTTGTCAATTTTGAAACAGGCAGGAGAACTGGAATCATAACATATTCTTGGAAAACCATTACATGTTTATGATTTAATACTAAGAGTAAGTGAAAACTATATGCATTTACAAAAAGGTTTAAAACAATTGCATCCTTCTAAAAGAAAAGACTTTTACTGCCACATATTTGTTATACACGTACCAAGCAAAAAAGCTATCTGTTTGCACCACATTTAAAATCAGAATTACACTGTGGGTGATTTTTTGGGGTTTGTTCGTTTTTTTTCCTTTGTTTTTAAATTACAAACTAGATTTTTGATAATACATTTATAATATTCTATATAAGAACTGAAATATCATTTTAATATATTACCCCGGTTCACACATACGTAGAGCAGAAGGAAAATATTTCTTCCGTTTCCTCAGCTGGCAACTTCTTTAGAAATACGTATGCATGTAAGGAAGATGCATCTTCCAAAACCAGTGTTTGATACAATAGAACATGCTGTTCTGTTATTTTTTTTCCAACACCTTTTTAAAACAACAGCTCAATAAAATACCTTATTTCTGCAACAAACAAGCAGCATTTATTACCGTCTCCTTTTCGTGGTTTAACAGGGCTGGCTTCTTTTCCAAACTGGAAATCTGCATCCTGTAACAGACCGCTTTCTCCTTGCATTTCCTCCTCTATCCCACTCTCAGATGAGTGGCCACTCAATGTCCCTTCGTTCCAGTTTTTAAAGTTTTCATCAGAATTTCTTCTTCTCTGTTCCCTATTTCTTCTTCCCAGTGTTGATTCCAGCTCTGCACTTCCATCTGTGCTTGTTCCATTACAGGCTTTAGTTTGAGGAAAATGTTGCGTTACAAATCCCACAAATTTCTTTCCTCTTTTAGCAGCTTCATTAACCTGTATTTACAACAGAAATTTATCTGCAAAGTGATTTTAGAATTGCATGTAACTTTAAAAAAAAAACCAACCACTTCTATATACATGTTCTGTTTAACTAAACTGCTGATTTTCAAGGACATAAAGACACAATACTGTACTATAGGAGGGTGGCTTGTCTTTGTACAGTGCCCATGTTTCAAAGTAAATGGAAGTCTTCCAGCATGTCTTTGGACTCAGGCCAAATAAGATGGCCAACACCGGTACTGACTTTAGTGTATACAAAATCCTTCATTTAGAACAAATCCGAAGTATTTCACTTCCTGTGTCGTAGCGATAAGCAGTATACTGGTGCAATAAATAGTATTGTTTCTTTAAACATGTGATACCAGTCATACTAAAATTACTAACCACTAATACTATAGAAATATCTGTTTGTCACGTGTCACGATTCATTATCCCCTGGTTCCCTCTGAGGCTACTCAGCTTCACTATTACTGAGAATAGTGAAGGAGCAGAGAAAGGACGGAGCTAGAAGCAAATTAAAACCCTCTTAACTCTGCTTTCAGCCAGTGGTGGGTCTTTTTCTCTGCACTGAAGTCTCAAAATACAACTGTAGAATATGTGCCACCTGTGGGATGTGCCTGTTCTTGGAGGGAGGGTTTTGTTTTGCTGGGATAAAGAGTCCTGCCATTGAGGAAGGTGATCCCACCACCATCTTGTGCTACAAGCTCCCCTGTGCAATAGTCTTTCCAGGAAAATACAGAAACCCCAGCCCAGAAAGAAATCGCCTGGGAAGTACTGGATTAGTGAGGGCAGAGAGAGAAGGATGTCTACCCAGTTAACTCACAAAAACTATTTATCAAGAGAGTGAATAACACTCAAATAGCTGATGGTAATACAATCCCTTTTTAGTACTATCTACCACCATTATGTATGTACAGCAATGATATGATATGCCAATCCCTGTGATTATACAGAGCTGCTGCTTCTAAGACAACCAAAACAATTTTAAATGTGACAAGTAACATGCAGAAAAAGAGGTAATACGACAATCTTTCTCCTGAAATGCCACAAAGTCTTATGGGTTCAGATCTTTTTAAAAAAAAAGAAAAAAAAAGTAACTTTATGCTGGATTACTGGCTCAGTCTTTTTAATACACTGGGAGCATTTTAAAATCAAGTTATTTTCACTTACTACTTCTGTTCCAGATTTGCTTGCAAGACTGAAGCACTGCTAATTTCAGGTGTATTTTTCCTTTAAATGTTTGTCTGGTATGCTACACAACCAACCTGGCAATACGCGTATTAAATAAATGTGTAATGGAATTCCATTTTAAATTTGAAACACCTGAAAATTTCAAAACAAGCCATTTAGAAATTTTAAACAACTCTGTGATAATGTCAAAGATCATTAAAGAGCTCCAATGTGCTTTTTCCTCTACTTCTTTCCGTGGCAACTAATGTAAAAGATATCACTCTAACTCTTGTAATAACAATAGTTTCCTGTTTCAGCAAGTCTCCAATTTTGCAGAGGAAGTGAAACACAAAAAGAACTAGAACTAGAGCTTGCATTCCAGTGGAAGTTTAGTTTTATTTAACTATACAATATTTTCAAAAGCTGTGCCAAGTAAATATTTAATACAATTACTGTGTATTTTGTATTTCTGTTAAAGAATGAAAAAATCTCTTAGAAATGGAATATTTTCCTGTTCATTAGGAATACCTTACTTAACCCAGAACAACATGAAACTTCAGATTTTTTTTTTTTTAATATTAATTCCAGAAAAGCTATCATACAAGCATTTTATATAGACTGACTGAGAGTTTGGGCCTGATTCTGCTTTCAGTGGTGTAAGTGGCCAGTCTCCCAAAGCTTTACAGGGCTCAATACTAAGTCCTAAATTAGAAAAAGCAACTAGTGAAGAAAAATAACTCCTTTCACATCAAGAAAAGATTTTGTAGCTTCTATAAAATAAACCAAGGTTAAAACTCAAAACTAAAGAACATCAACCACTAAATATAACTTACATGTATGGTAGAAATAAAAATCTCAGGAGAAGTTTGAAAAAACCCTCCATTACCTTTTCTAACAGTTCTTTCACTACCTCATTTGTCAGTGTTTCATACATTAAAGGACATTCCTCAATCACCAGCCTGGGGTGCCTTTGTCCTCTGGGTGCTGCATGCTTCTGGCTAGAACACGGAAAGAAAGCAGTCTTTGTCAGTAGTTTGCTGCTAACTTGGGCAAATGCTTGCATATAGAATTCTTTTCTTTTGGAACAGTTATGAATGAAATCCTGGCAATGCTTCTTCATACTTTTATTTAGAACTCAGCAGGTTTTGGTATTTGTTCTGTTTCTTACACAAAGTGGCAGGTACTGTGTATTACAACATCAGGGTAAGAATATTAATATTTAACAGGAATTTCATCTGAAGACTGTTAATAGACATCTTTCGGAAACTGAGCTTTATTGACAAACAGCCCTGCTTTTGTAATAAACAAACAAACCCAAAAATCTCTGATAATGAAAAAAATACAAATTTAAGCTATAAATTTAGCAAGCACAAAACAGACTCAGTTTTGTAGAAAACACACTATGAATAGAAATGATACTTTGACACTGTTAACATGCTGCTGTTTAGTTTTTGTAACTAAAGCAGAGTTGCAGCTATTGTAGGAAATACAGGATAGGCAAATACTAAAAACACAATGCAGTAACAATTACTTTGGGTTAGGTAATGTTTAAATCACTCAGATCTGAGAATCCGACAAGCTTTTACTTCCATTTAAAGAACAGTATTCATCATGTTTTCTCTAAAGCCAGTTAGGTTATTACTCAGACAACAATATTTGGTGTATATCAATAATAGAATAGGGTTTTATTTCATGTTTCCTTCACACAATCTTTTGCTTTAGAATCAAACATCAATGAGACACATTCAAATATAACAGGTAACTTTCCAGATAGTAGTCAGAGAAGGTGTATTTGCCTATAGGAAAACCAACATAGGTACATATGCATAGGAAATGGGGAACCTACACCCAACAGTTTCACATGTAGGCTGCAGGGTCTCATCCTTCACCTAGTCAAGGGCCTAAAGGTTCAAACCACAACTTCATAAGGATCCCACATCTGCAGGGATAAGGTGAATTGTGTGAGCTGCGCGCTGGCCGCGTCAGCTCTTAGAAGCCTCAGCTCCAGAGAGCAAGTATTCTGCTTTTCTTACTTAAGCATTTGCCTGCAACGGACAACATTCACCTTGTTTGCAGATTAATTTATAAAGGTAAGTTGTATAAGCAGCAAATACCACAGAGAACGCTTGTTTAAGCAAAGCGTTTGAGAAGCTCCCTCAAATGAACCATGTTTTACAGAAGTATTACTGCAGTGGCAGGGGGTATCTTCCAACTCACGCCCCTCCGGTCTTCCAAAAGAAAATGAAAGAACCTTTGTGCATCGCACTAGGACTCAGGAGAGATGGGGAAGCATGACAGCTCTTAATGCAGTAAGAAATCCACTTTTCTAGTTATTCAAGATAAGAACAAAAGGTTATCTTCTTTGCATTCAAAGGAACTAATAGTAAGGGGTTTTTTGTATATTTTCTTTATGATCACATGGTGATTACAACGCAGTGAAAACAACAGTAATAAACAAGACTATGGAGCTGGAACATAAACACAAACTCTTGACTCTCCCTCAGTGTCAAAACCAAGCTTTTGTATGCCTCCCAATCACAGAATGATTATTTCCTTCTTATTAAGAAGGAAAAATAAACTATTTATCTCCGACAAACTAAGTAATTCACACTTTATAGGTCATTTTCCCCGAATAATGCTCTTATGGGAAAAGTGAAGACACAAAAGTTTTGAAAAAGAAGAAAAAACAGACATGAAAGAATTTAAAGCAGCTTGTTACTCTCCTAGTGTTTTGTTTAATCTTGTATTTGCTGCAGGTTCCATGACAGATGATACTTTATAATAAAGATGTAGTAAAAATAAAAGGGTAAACTAACAATTTATCTTCCCACAAATTATGATAAGCAACTTTGGATTTTTGTTTGGACATTTACTATGGCCAAGTAAACATTAGCCTATTGTGCGCTTAGAGTTAATTAAAAAAACATTACTAACTTGCTCACCTTTCTAGACAAGGAACAGTTAATTGGATTCTCTGAGGTGCTCATTTCAAGTTGATAACCAATTATGCATGTTGAGCAATCCACTTACAAATGGCTTAAGTAATGGACCAATACATTCAAATTCTTTCACTGTTACCTTAATTTTAATCGTGAAAGTACCACTCGATACATGTGACTTGCAGGGAAACTCCTTCTACGTCCAATTGGCAGTATAATAGGATGAACAGCTCCTACAACATATCCTTTGCTGTAATATTCTTCCACCTTAGATGCTATATCCAACACAGAACTGATCTTGATAACTTCTGGATTTGAGGAAGCTAAAAGCATTGAAAGCAGAAGAGAAGCACGTTATACTGTGTACGTCCATATACTTTTTGGGTGAGTTCCTTTTATATAAACCACACAAAATCTATCCCAAGCCATTTACTAAAGACAGTTCTATTTATATAAGAAAAAGCAGATTCGCAGCTGATTCAACAGTACTCAACTAGTTGAAGTACATATTTTTACAAGTTAATATGATCTATTTTTAATCTAGTTGGCAACACTTTCTGTTGGATCTAGCTTTGCCAAGCTAATTTAAGAGCTGCATCAACATCTAAACACACAATAGGTCTGAACTTAACAAAGCGACTATTTTGTCTAGCCAAAGCCTTAAACTTAGCGAAGCAGTATCCTTCAGCCCTAGTTGTGAGGTAAATTCCCGTACAATGAATTTAAGCCTAGAACAATTGGTTTGCTTTTCTTACATACTTTTTTTGGATCCCTTAGAAGTGACCTGTGGATTGTAGGCTGACATTTTAACATAGTCCCAATTCCTTTTTCCAGTAGACCTAAGTACATGTCACTTAAGCAAGCTATGTGGTGTCACTAATTTCTAAGAAGGATCCCTCTGAGTGAGTGCAAGCATTTCCAATCAATAGACAACAGCTAGGTACTACATAGCTATCGGGGGAAACTTGATAAAGGGAAAACTTTTTTGGAGAACCTTTTTTGAGTGGCTTGATCCACAGCTTTTGCACAGAGAAAAGGAAGATTTCACACCAATCTGGTAATAGATTATATATTCTGCCACAGTAAGTCCGATGGTCAGTATTTCCTGTTCCCCTCAACTCCAGCTGGAACTGTAGATGCTCTCAGAGCCTCCAAAGCAGGAAATCAATACTCATACACAGCAATTGAAGAGTAATTTTGCCAGCATATATTTGCCATCATCAAAATTTTCATCCTTTGCAGATATAAACTCTTACGACAAGACAGCTTGGCTTGGAATTTGGTAGTTTTTATTAATGACTCTTGCTACAAGTGACGCACTTTTCTGTGTTCTGATGGGTCCCCCTCTTTGCAAGGCTTTCAGTGCATTAAGATCAGTGTTCAACTGTATTAAAGGATGCCTCAGTTGGAATTAAGTGACCTCACAACACTTTGAGATACAAACATTTTAACATGCTGCTTTAAACATTCCCTTTCAAACCATACAATAAACTGAAAACAATTAAATACACTAATTCTCCTTGATTCTGTAATTTTAAAAAATGATATAAGAGAAAAAAGAACAGATAAATGCAATGACATAAATCTCACTTGCCGCTTTGTAAATGTATTCCTTAATTTCATGTTCTTACATTCTCTTATCTACCTGCCTTATATTGTAGGTGGGGAATAGCAAGGAAATTAAGGACTTTATCAAAAACACAGCAAGTCACAAAGTCTACCTATCCTACTGGTTTAAAGTATCATAAACCAGATATATGAATCTTTAGCTTGCCTAATCTTTTATTCTAATAAACTGAATTAGAATTCTGCTGGTTCATGAGTGGTGTTCTGTAAAACATCAATCTCCATACTGCTTGCCTACTATAAAATGGGGATAACACTGATTATAAATATACACACACATATTGTGGAGGGCTTTTTAAAAGAAAAAACAAAACAAAAACCACAAACCTGAAACTACTGTTTTGCAACACTCAAATGCTTTTAAATACCAACTTCTACTAAAGGGAAAAAGGAATGGAGGCCTACTTTGCTTGTCACTGTAAGAGCCTTAACAGCTCAGAAACACTATCAAGAGAAACCTGAATAATGTGTACCATGGGAAATGCACTCTATCAGAACATATCACTAACATATATATTGACAGTTTATTGCTGATAATTAGCAAACTCAACCTATTAATGTAAACTCTGCCATTCTCAGTCATAGGGACAGGGCTGTTGCACTTTTTTTTTTTTTAAGCAGACAGTACATCACAGCCCTCCCTTTCATAGATGGATATTTTGCCTTTAGTAACACCTCCACCCCATGATTCCACTCATAGTAAATCCAGGAGACATTAAATATATATTGAAGAAATACCTCTACAGCCCACAAGCCAAAAAAG
>NW_008824035.1:1487017-1493757 GCF_000699105.1 Pygoscelis adeliae
TGTATGCAACGTGATAATCACTTCACTGATTTTGCAAATGTCTTAACTGTTTTTCATTAAGAAAATCTCCTTCCTGATGTGCTGTCAACAGGTAGCCAAAATACTTTTACAAATAACAGAACTACAGCTAACTTGCTAGCTTTATAGTAAACTTCAGTTGCACGATATTGAAGATGACAACAAAACAGCTACTTCATACATATTCATACTGTTATTCAGAGTGACAAGAACTTCACAGCATGTCATCTTAGTGGGCTGACGTGAAATACCCTTGCATCAATATTCCTTCTTTTCCCTAATAGGAGAGTTGTGGAAAAGGCGTAAGCATTCTGCTTGAGTAGGAGTATTTAAACTATCCCTACTTTAGGGTTAAACTGACCTCAAAAAATAACAGCTGTTTTTGTAACTGAGATATGCCTCATGATTGAGACCATAGAATTTACAATCCTTGACAGGCATTTAAAATTACAGTTCAGAGTCCACTGCTCCCTTTCCTTTGTACTATTCAATCCCACCAAAATAAAAGACTGGCCGTAATTTTCTTGTTTGGGATTCTCCTGATGCAGAAGAACCTCCACGGAACTCAAAGCTGATTTTTACAGTAGGGATGGGAGTATTTTGGGGACCAGGAGGGGAGAAGCCAAGGTACAATACACTGCTGATAACTAGCTAAGATGCGCAGCGACTCCAGCCAGCAAATTTAGACTACATCATGGTTGACCTAATCTGCATCATGGCCTGGGAGAAGATCAGGGACTCCTGAAAGTCTCCCCAGCAGGCTCATTTCGACTTCACAGAGCATAAATCTGATGAAGCAGAGATAAGGCATATTAAACTGAAATAATGTATTTATGCTTGCTATACTTTTATCTTAATGCAGGACATAGTATCCTTTATAAGATCCTACAGTAAGCTAAGTGCAGATTTTCTGTTTTACTTGGTGCCAGATCCAGTGGTAGCAAGTCACTCAGGCAAACAGAAATCTCAGATGTTGGGTAGGGTCCTGCTCTGGAAACCAGCAGATACAGAGTCCCATGAAGACATAACACACAACCTGACAGCAGAGTGAAAACTAACTTTGGTCTACAGTGATAAAAGGCTCTCACTTAGGTTTCATTTAGCCAAAGGATATTCAAGTAGCAACAAGTATGTGAGCGAGTTGATTGGGGTGGGGGGCGGAAAGCCCAACATATTCCCCACAGTACTTTAGCCAATCCCATGTTTCATAAACAAACAGAATTAAGAAATGCCTCCAAGACAGTATATACACCAGTTTTTTCTGTATTCATTATCTCAGCTCTGAAGAGTAGAGACCTCAAACAAAATATTTTAAGGTCAAATACACACAGCTAGAACGATTCAATAGAAAGCTACCTGTATTTACAAATCCACTGGCTTACAGTTAGGAACCAAAAAAAGTTAAGCAACTATTAAAACCGATCTCACTGTTATTTAGCATTCATAATTCCACAGTAAGTCACTGAAGCTAAGCACTTTTGAATATCAGACTAAGCAGGAGAAAATGAATCTTTACTGCTGTAGTGATAGGTTATTAAAATAATAGCGATGCACCTTTATTTGCACTTGTTTGATGTGCTTTTTCTTAAAAGTCACAACCACCTTTACAACAAATCCTTTACACAACACTTCCAGAAACTTGTTACTTTAAAACATAGTAAAACTATTCAGAACACAGACTATTTAAGAACACTAAATGCTCTTCAGTCTCAAAAAAAAAAAAAGTTTTAGTATCCTTTCTATCATCAGTAGATTAGTAGGTAATTCATGTATGCATTAGGCAGCCTAGCTTTATGTCCAGTACATTACCACTACTACTTGCTCAACACGAAGTTTTATTTCTTCAAAAAGAACAAGCCAGTGAGAGACTCTTTATATGTGTAAATAAACAGACCAACAAATACAGTTGGATGTTGAGTACCATGATAATAATAGAATGTGGCTTCTACTATTACCTTGCAGTTTTTCAATGAACACGCTGACATAGTTTAAATAAAATTATTACTACAGTCCTGTAATTTAGAGTTAAAACTAAGCAGAGGCCAAGTTTTGTTTATGAAAGAGTTCCTGAAAATGTAACAAGACATGCACTTAACTTTCTCCCTTTATCAAGCCCTTCTAGCAATTGCATTTACTTCAAATCCTTGTTATTAAGACTTTCCTGTAGATTGGGTTGTTATAAACTGCAAGTTACTACAAAGTGACTGCAAAACTGAGCTGTCTGTTCTCAGAGGGCAGCCATCTGGGCTTGTTTATGTTTTCAACTTTGTGGAACAGGGAGTTGCTCTGTTAGAGACGGGACACCCTCGGGAAGGAAGTATCCCACAGAGCACTGTCTGCCTCTAGCTACGCATACAAATTCTGTTTCATTTCGGTCACGATTTCAAAAGACCATTCAACAACTACAAGTAAAGCATTTGGAAAAAATAGTAAGATGAAACTAAGACTCTTACTAAAATAGCTACCAAGAGACTGGGGTGGGCATACGAGGGGAAGCTACTCCTGGTATACAACTAAGAAACAGACTTACTTCTGCATAAAGTAACAAGGACAATGACAGCCTGTTTTCAGAAGTTGAGCACATTTAAAAAAAATGTTATTCAATTAATGCTCAGGCACAGCGTACTTTCTGAACCGTCACACTGAATTCAGACAGCCATTATTCAAAGTGAGTACGGATGGCAGTATGTGATTCACAGGAAACTAGGAAAATCTCTAACAGTTTTTAGCCAGCTTCCTTAACAAGGACAGTTGTGTAATTTGGAGGGTTTGGTTGTTAAAAATACTTCAGTAGTTTCCATTGTAATTTTATCTAAGTGAGGACCTTCGTCATGATTTGCGTTTCAAAATAAGAGTCTTACGTTTTGGCTAGCTTTGATAAAAGTATCTAAGATTTACTGGAAGTCAAACAAGACAGAACTACGTTAAATCCTATTCTTTGCTTTCTCAGAACAGTAAAGATATAACATAAAAAGATACCTTCTAAAGTAAAATCCAGCAATACATATTCATAAGCAGAATCTGTCTTTGTCTCAACTTGTGGTCTCTTCAGTGTAGAAAAGATTTTTCCAGGGCTGCTATCATCTGGGTCTTCCAGCTTTCTCAGTCCGCACCCCATGGCAAGATCTGCAAATGATTAAATCGCAGGAAGAGGTGGGGGGAGCAGCAAGATCTGTCGCTCTCACTACAGGGGGGGAAAAAAAAAGGTAACCAAATAATTCCCTTCGATTTTGTTTTGTACTAGCCGTAAATCCAAATAAAGAAGAAGTCCGGTTCCCACATCGAAAAGTGAAGGTACTTTCCATTCATTTTCTATACAGAAACAGTAAGCCTGTGATGTTTTCAAGCTACAGACTTGGTAAGCCTAGGCTTGATTTCGCAGCAATGTTAGAGCTGCTACAAACTAGCAGAGATTTTCCATGCCACGTCAATTTACAGCCAGCCCCCTATCAGTGCTCTCTTGCAGAGGACACCAATAGTGCTTTGTTTGTCCTTCTAGACTGACTGGGTAGGGGGGGCGGTAGGAGGGAGAAGAACTGAAAAAGAAAGTTAGAGAGAAACTTGTCTGTAAGTACTTACCTCCAGAAGTTCTACTCAACTGCAGTAGCAAGTCAGAGGGGAAAAAAGCAAGTTAGTCAGAATGAAAGAATGAGAAAAGAGCCTCAACATGGTTGGAGACGAAAATCATTTCCAGAAAGGAAGTCAGCTTCAAGAGGAAATTGCTTCTGGCATCTCAAAGAGTAGAAAAGTAAATGAAAAGCAGTTTAGTCCTTATTTTAGATTTCAAAGTTTGGTTCCTATTTCCCTTCCACAGGAACTTTTCTTCCCAAGGAAAAAAAAAAAAAAAGAACATAGTGTAATATATTGTCATAATGTAAAAATATGTAGTAGAGGAATTTCTTGTCAAAAAAATCAGTAAGAATCTACATTGCTAAAATCAACTTACGTAATTGGTCTTGATAAACACCAAAAAATGACACTGAAATATTCCTTATTTCAAATCAGAAAGACTTTTTCGATGTTATATATGAGTATAGTTACAAGACTTTGTTCCCCATTTTTCATGGGTATTGAACAACTGAAATCCTCTTCTCTGTCAGGCTGACCTCAGTTAGTACAGCCATGGAGTTTCAACACTGTTTCCTAAGCATATTCTTCTTTAAGTACTGAAAATTTAGTATAACTTTAAGGGCTCTCATTACTCTTACAGCAACTACTGCAAGTCACTTGTAACTGTATTACACCTGATGCAGACCACGATAATGCATGGGAAAACAAAGGAACACTGATTGATTTTCTAAGGCCCTGTTACTGCCGGGATGGGCGGTTAGAAAATTTACCTTTTTATTTTTAGGCTGCGTCTAAAGAAATTAAGAGTCATCTAGAGAAAACCAGAGATTCCTAATACCATTTTGGATGAAAGGAACTGCATCCTTTGATGCATTTGAATTTAAAAAGCTTTTTGATATTTTTCAGTGAAAAAAAGTAATCTTATAAAAAATGCCCACATTTTCTATAATCAATCACTGCAAGTTAAGCATTAACCATTTGTGATTTTCTTCCTGTTCTACCGCAAGCAAAGCGATCTAACTTTTATTTAAGTAGCTTACCATGAATGGTAAGTCTGCAGACTATATCCCCTTTGAAATCCACATTATAGTTTAAAGTTACTTAACTTTGGAAGAATTTAAAAATCACTGAGTGCAGAGCCTATGCAATAATTATGACTTCAATCCTACAGTCTTTAAAGCAAGCTTCCAGGTGCTGAAACTAAGAGGAAAACCCTCAGTGTTGTCTTCTTGATTAAAACCTAGGAAAACATACCAAATGAGCAGAATTCTTCAGCTTCCTGCATGTCCGCTTACACAGAAATTACTCCCAAACACCTTTTTTTTTCCTTCAGTAAAGGTCATCCTTGAATTGTTGCTATACCAGACATACATGTAAACTGTCCACTCAGCCTTGTGAATCCTGCAGCTTCATTCCACACAGTCCTTAAGATCCACTGTAACTGCTTGTATGAAGCCATGGCATGACTAAGATAGCTGCAAGTAAAACAACTTCTTGCAGCACTAGCCCAGTTGCCAGCTGGTTGTTTTTTTTTTTTATTTAACTAAAGATAGCTACATTTTTCATGAGGCCAGAACATTGTATTTTGAGCTCTTTGTGACAAGGCTGAAACCATATTTCAACCCTCTCACCAAGATAGGATTTTCCACAGTATAAACAAATTCTTATGGAACCAAAACAGAAACACTGTTATGGACAAAGGTAATGGGCCTTATTTTAGGTAACCCCAGATTAGTTACGTACTTATAAGCTTCCAAGTTGGAAGTCAGTCAACAGTTGCCATTGCAGACTTGACTCAAAAGTCACTAGACTGAATCAGTGAAACCAAAGATCCCACATGTCAGAATAAAGAAAACAAAACAAAAACAACCAAGAACTAGCAGCATCCCTCACAGGAGTTCAAAACTGCATCAAAGCACCTGAATGACTCCAGAGAAGAACAGGATCGCAAGATTCCTGGATTCAAGAGCTGCTGAAGGAACTGCCTGAATAGCTATAGTATCCTGTTGCAAAGTAGATATAAACTGCAAAACAGTCCATTTCTAGTGACTCAAAATGCAAAGGCTCAGGGAACTGATATAAGAGAAGAACAGATCCCTAAAACTACACTGTGATTCACTGAGGTGTGGTAGTCACAGCAACCCCCACTGAAAAAGCATGTGACTCATTCATTGAAGCTTGATATAATTTTTAGACTTTTTAAAAGGCAAACGAAGATAGTCAAACAATGGACCGATTAATCCAAAGGAACTATGTTTCTGTGGAAGTCTTCCAGGATCCCCCTACAGTTTTTATTCTGATGAAATAGAAAAATGATACAAAGATGGCAAAAGAGTAGCAGACCAACAGGAGCATGGGTCCAGTGCTGGACTATTGACTGTCTTCCAGCAGTGCAGGATGAGAAGCAGCAGCAGTTCTGCACAGTAGTTTTGACCAGAAAGTAAGACAAGCCTTGCTGTCTACCCACACCTTCAGGGTTGTTCCTCTCCCTTGCTCATGATGCACTTTGTTCCCTGTTGCCGGTGTCGTGGGAGGTTTGAAAACATTTGTGTGGGAAGCATTTTTGTCTTTCTTCTTACATTACTAAACTCACTGAATGTAACGACATCATCTGATGCTTGAAGCTGATGTTTTGAAATAGATGTCCCTCTGTTCCTGACTTCACAGTGATCTGCTCACTATTAATGTCATTGACGTCCAAGGCAGGCTCTCTGTCTATGGTGTCAATACCAAATACAAGTGGTGTTGGCACCCCTTTTTGACAAAATTTCTCTTGCTAGAAAGACGACACTTTGTTTTTGGAACATCTGTGATAAACCGACTGGAATACAAAGCCTATTTACAAGAATGCCTTCTCTCTTCCAAAACCAAATATGACCTGCATAAACCATTTAATGAAATAATACAGTTTAAACTTTGTCTTCCCCAGTATCTTAAAAGATCAAGAATGGGAAATAGTACTTGACAGTAGTATGTTCTTTTTTTCAAGTCATCTGAGCTTCCTGTTGATTAAAATCATAGAATCATTTAGGTTGGAAGACACCTTTAAGATCATCAAGTCCAACCGTAAACCTAGCACTGCCAAGTCCACCACTAAACCATGTCCCTAAGCACCACATCTACACGTCTTTTAAATACCTCCAGGGATGGTG
>NW_008824035.1:1496638-1511128 GCF_000699105.1 Pygoscelis adeliae
TGGGCCTTCTGTTCCCTTCAGAAGGGAGTCTCCTATGACAGTGACCTATCTTTTTTTTCTTCATGGAAGCAGTTTTGACACAGGGCGTAGGCTGACTTAACCTTGGCGACACCTCCAAGCTAGATGAACCATTGTCCTCATTACTGTTCAGTTCCACTTGCAGAGCCTCATACCTATTATGCAAGGGCACCGGGGAAGGTGGGGTAGTCACAGAGGAGATGCGCCTGCTGTGCCAGGCAAGAACTTGTCACCATTGCCCCCTATCCCTTAAGTCTCTGTGTTCAGCCAGGCGGAGAGAGGATAGGGAATCCTCCGTGTCATGCGTCCTGTCTGCCTGTTGGACCTGTCCCGGGGAAGGTAGGGTCCAATTGTAGTACTCTTTCTCTCGCACTCCCTGATACTCCTCAACCTACTCACCTCCTCCCAGAGCTCTGTCACTAAAACATAAGGGAAGTTATGGAAACAGTGCAGGTACACAGATTTTCCTTGTCTGTGCATGCACAATATCAAAATAAAAGCTAAAAATAATAAATAAAAATTCAGGGAAATTGACTTATAAGCATTTAATTTTTAATGGATACCAAAACTCAAAGTTCCATTTTCAATGGATACTGATCATAAGCTACTAAATCTGCAATTCAGAGAGCGAGCTATACCAGGATCCATAGCAAACATTTCCTTAAAGATGCCTCTCTCTTTCTGATTAGGATACGGGCTAGTATGTAAAAAGCAAAAGGAATTGTACTGCTTTAATGCTATGTTAACTTCAAAATGCTTCAAAAGAAGCAGTATTTTATTTTAAATTTTAAAATATATATCAAGGACTTCATAAGAAGGGCTATGAAATTTTTCAGCAGTATCACAATCATGACAAATGACTCCTGCTCAATCACATGATTTAGAACTGGCTCAAGCTTCCGAGAGGAGAACGTCTCACTTTCCAGCCTGTTAGACCACCAACCACTGGGACAAAAACATCACTGGCGGTGTATCTGTGAGAAGGTTATTCACTCAAAATATTTTAACTGATGAGCTTACCTGGAATAAGTTCACTATTACAAGCTGCACAGCCGTTAAAGATCCATTCCTATTGTCAAGGTTAAAGCATTGTGAGCATCAGTAATACAAATACCTTAAAACTGTACCAATTGCCTAAAAAATAAATTATTGCTATTTGTAAAGATTTCACTAGGACCGAGACTGACTCAACTAACAAGAAACAGAAGGGATAACTCTTAGTTCCTCTGACAAAGTCAAAATTTAAAATATTTGGAGCAAACATGTTTCTCACTCAGGGTCATAACCACCCATGTTTGCGGCTTAAAGGCATATAAGAGCACCACTTAAAAAAAAAAAAAACAAACCAAAAACCCAGCATTGTTATCGGCTATAGATCAGTCATCACTGCCACAGAATGCCTTTAACAGAGGACAGACACGTTAATAAGATAAAGGCACAAATTACAAAACACAAGCTAAATTAGTCAGATTTCTCCAGAACCTGAGGCTATCTGAACAGCTACAGGGCTCAAAAACAATGCATTCAGAAAACCCCTAAAGATTATTCATCTCAAATTGCAACACTTTTGAACTTCACAGTTCCTCTCTAACTTCTTTATAGGTTTACTTCCTTTGTTTTATGACTCAAGACAAATGTAAAGTTTTTGCTTGGGACCAGATAATGACAGTAAAAGCAAAAAAATTCCGTCAGAAAAATTCTGCGATTCAATTGTAAAATATTTTTCACATTCCCTATCCCCAAGAACTATTACTTTAACTAAAACAAAACCACTGATATTTAGTTCTTTTTTCTGTAGAATGATTTGATTAAAACTGTTTTGTCCATAATTTAAAGATGTTAAGAAAGCAGCAGTATTCCATTCTGAAGGCTCCTTTGTTTGGCAACTTTAATTTTTTTTTTTCTTTGCCTCTATTTTTTTTTCCTTTGAAGGAATAATTTTGTGAATGCAACAGGAACACAGTCTTGTTAAACATGTTAACTTGAGCAAAAAAGCTAGCTTTTGAAAGCTAGCTAACAGTATTTAACTTCATGTTCTAAAACTAATTAACAGAGAGATGACAACGGTTTGTTTTAATGACTGCAAAAGCATAGTTTAATGATAAAAGTTCATCAATTCCATTTTCCATATTTTTCTAAACCCATATTTAAACTACTCATCGATACTACAGTTACATAAACAAAAGTTACAATCCAAGCAGCAGATAGGGACCAATTTGAATTAAACTTTTCGTTACCAACCCAGAACTTTACTAGAAGTTACAAACTACAGAAACTTGTTTATTATTGCTGTATTACAAGTAGTTTCAACAGAAAGAGCTTTTGATTTATGAAATTGCTAACAGTTCTCTAAAATGAGATCTACAAGTTTATTAAGCTTTTATCTATGCACATCCACAGTATCTCACTTATCAAGGCTGCAGTAACTAGATCATCTGTATCTGCAATACAGCATCAAATAACACAGCCATGTGATCAACTAAAATCATGCATTCTAGAATGAAACTGGATGTTCTAGTTTATCTGATTAAAAACAACTGGAAATATTATGAACAGTATTCTGTTTACCTTTAATGTACACACTTATGCAGACTGCAGCTCCACTGACAGAGGTACAAAATGACCATGCAAGGCCCTCAAAATTACAGTTTCAGTATTTCTTTAAATTATTTGTGACTCAAAGTTTAAGAAGGCCTTACAAGACCTAAACTTTCCTGTTACATCTTAGCTACATTATTAAACATTGTTAAAATGAGAGCTACATATTACTGTTCTGCTTTCTATACTTCTCTTTGGATTTTCTGCATAACAGCTTATAAGGATTTTTGTACAGGATTGAACACATGTATCAAGACACTGGCATTATATTTTGATCCTTAAAATACCGATTTAAGCTGTGTGTTTTTTACTCAAATAGGAAACATAAGAATACCAGGTGAATTTAAACTACCATAGTACTTCAATATTACAAAGCCACAAACCTATTTTACTGTAATTTTTACTGTAAAAAACTATTTTACAACCATACAACTTCTCACATTTTAGAACTATGTTAAACAGAGAAAAACATTTCAAGAGAGCCATGTGTTCTGCTAGTTTCTGCTCAGGTACTATTGGAATGCAGTTTACTCATTGACTTAATATTAGCTGTTTTGAAAAATGAATTTCAGAATACAAAGAATTGCCAATTTAATACGAAAAATCTAAACAGTTTTTCAGGGATGATGAATGGACTTCTGATGCTTACAATTAGAAGTAGCAGGAACCGAAGATGTTAGCGAACTGGATAATTCTATTCTACTTAATGCAAGAAAATAGTCCTTGATCACAACACAAAAATACAGGAGAGGGATAACTTTGGTAGCTTTTCTGGCCTGTCTATAGGTTTTTATCCAGTGCTATCCAATAGAGAATGTTAGAACTAACATTTTGCCATATAAATATAACATTAAATAGACAGTTGCCAGAAATACTGTAACTCAGTAGAAAACAAGATACCAGCAGGGTCTCTAAATTCCAGGGGGTGGAAGCCAGAAAAATCAATCTAATTTGCTAATACGTCAATGTGACAAGCAGTGCACAAAGATGACTATTTGCCGTTAGCTACTGAATATCCATAGAGCACAGTCCTAACCTGACGTGTTCCCTCCTAGCACGTGTGTAAAGCCTTACAGCTACCAATGGGAAGCTGCAGAAGACCAAAAAGAATGTTACCCTTCTCCAACCCCCAAAGTCAGTGAGGGATCAGGATCTTAATATCTGCAGTTAACTAAATGACTTCTGTATAAAAGCACAGGAATTTCCATATTACGGAAATTTTAAGAGGTGGGAGAATACCACCATGTAGTGTAAAAGATTAAAAAAAGTCATGAATGCTAGAACATCAAGATAACGCAATTTTAGGCACTACCTGAGGAAATGATGTAGTTCTTTCTCAGTGCATGTCATTTGTGTATCCCTGTAACGGAATTACAGAAGTCAGTTACTGTGCCTCAACTGTGTCTACGGAAGGATTCAACTACTGGAAGCTTAAATGATCGATGTTATGCCATCATTCTTGGCAAGCATTTTGAAGAAAGATGAGCTACAGTATCAGTGGAGAGCCCTCAGTATTTCAACAGTAACCTGTGGTTCCTGGAGGAAAGCCAATATTCAGAGCTTCATCTTGGTCTCTTCTAGGTCTCTCAAATCCAAATGAAGCAGAAGCAAAATGTTAAGACTCGGTGATATAATCCTAACCAACAGTACCTCCAGATTGATGTTACAGGCCCCACAGTAGAACACTGCAGGTATACTTCTGTGCCTAACACTGAATATCCTTCCAAATGATCAAGTTCACATGCAAGTAAAAACCAAAATAAGTGTTCTTTGAAGCAAGGCCATGGGATCAACTCATTATCAACAATCTAACATCTGTAAGCAATTAATGGAAAATAAACTACATTGTGTATCTGGTCTAGAGCCTCAATCTGGTGACATGTAAATGACTTTACAGTATTCGTACACTTTCAAGCAGTTAGTTCAAAAGACTTCCCTGTAAGCACATGTTTTTTTTTAATATAGTACTCACTGTAAAATTTACTTCTTGGATCTCTAAAGCGTTTTAAGAACAGGGAAGTCATGTTTGGTTATCGAATTGTGAATTCCAAAAATAAGGACTTGGGACTAAGTCTTCTGAATCCTGGGTCAAATGCATATTTGTTTCATGATACAAGAAATAAGGCTCTAACAGAACACACCACCTTTCTTCAGCACCTTCAGAGACAGCACTTCATTAAAAAAAAATCTACTATGTAAAAATTCTTCCATGGAAATGAATTATTGCTACCATGTGCCAAGATTTCCATAACATTTATATTGATGAACTCTAAAATCTAAAAATAAAACAGAAGAACAACTGGACAGATACTTTTAGTGGTACAGACTGGCTCAGAAACATGACAATCTACAGCAGATGAGTATTTCCCCCCTCAAAAGTAGGCCGAGATCCCCATTTATCCAACAAATTGTATATGGTTTTTGATACTTATTGGTAAAACAATCCCCCACAGCTGCTATGGTAACAAGTTTTTAAAACCAGAAACTATTAAATTACATTTGTGTAGATTTTTCTACCTAGCAAAAGGTGGGAAGTCACTTGAGGAAACTTGCAACCAAGACATAGTACATGGCATCTCCTTTCACAGCAATTTCAAAACACCTTAAGAACAGAACCAGACTCCACCTCTCTTCCTGTGCAATATGAAAGAACTCTATTGACTGCTAGAATAATCTTTAAATATATTTACATATTATGCATGGATTATTTACTGACTATAATGACCACTCTAAGATCCCTGAATGATTAAAAGAAAAAAGAGCCACAAAAAGAAAACCCCCAAATTACTACAGAGCAGATAAAAAAATTGAAAAGCTCAAGGATATTTTACATACATAAAATAAAGACCTCAGTGCTACATAAGCAATAAGCCATAGCTTGCACTCCTATGAACTACAGAGGCTGTATTTTAACCTTTGAGGAATCTGACTTTTACAAAACAGAAGGAATCCTAGGGGGGTGAGAGGAGAAGCAAGGGATAAAAAAAAAGTTATCTCCCGGCAGTTGAGGAGAAAGTAGTATTCCATCTCAACTCGTGATACTGCCAAGGAGTTCCTAAGTTTTGCACAGACAACAGAAAAAGTGAAAGAAGCAAGGAGAAGTCTTCAACGGTCTTGTAATAAGTCAATTCTTGCCTTTTTCTATAGCTAAAAACATACCATAAAACCCAAATTATTGCTTAGCATATGCAAGAAAATGTCAGCCTCATATGAGGCTAAATAATTACTCAACTAATGGTCCAAATTTTCTTTTAAAAAGTTATTATTCCCAAGCACTAAAATGACACGTAAGTAAAACACTTTTATAAAGCAGAGAATACTGATTGCAAAAAAAAAATAATTGAAGTAGACAAACTCTATTGGAATTGAAACAAAAGGCACATAGATTTAAATAACCAGATTTTAACCTACAGCACATGAATTTTGTCATTATGTGGGGAAAATGGTTTTTACTTTGTAACTAATGGACCTTTTAAGTTTATGTAATCCAGAAATTAAATGTTAAATTTTTGCTTTAATAAAAGTATGCTGGTTTTCAATCTATGTTAGTAACCCAAGTTTATATAGTAGGCTGTGTATCAGAAATCACCATTTTGTCCTGTAACAGTATTTTTACTAAGAAAGGAAATGCAGGATAAAATCATGGTTTCACGTGTTTTTACCTGTCCAAACTACAAAAATTCATTTTAATTCTTTACAAAAAGAAGCGGTATTGTAACTTAGGCATTTTCAGGCACATGTTAGAAGTTAGGAAGAACATATCCTCCACGTGATAAGTATGTTAGCAAAGTAGACAGCTAAAAATCTGTTTTATAGAATCTGTAGAAGAAGGTGGTATAAGAATTTTATCTTCCATTCTGTAATCTTTTCCAGGATGAAAACGGGGACTTTCTGTATATTGAGGTTTCAGACTCACAGATGAATGATGTGAAAAATTTCTTCTCAGAATGCGACCTCGATTCCTAAAGAGAGGGAAAAACGCTGTGTTGTTTCCTCTATTTCAAAGTGTGTCCCATTTACTACATCAATAATGTTTCAATGAAAAGTTACAGTCCATTTTGATATTGCATCAGTGAGACAGACTTAGTTCAAAAAGGAAAATCAGATTTCCATTATGTACATAGGTGAAGTCCATAGTGGCAAGAAATATCTTCCTTTATTTACAATACGGAATCTTAGAATGAGTTCAGAATTAATTTACTTAGAAAAAAAAAATCAAGCTTTGTTCATTGATCATACAGCTTTAGTAAAGTATGTTGAGTTATTAAAGCAACTGTATCCTCTTTCTAATTGAATAGGGAAAATTTATTTTTATAATATGTTACCGTGCAAAACTATTTAACCAATTCTATTTTTTTCACTTCTGCATTCTCTGTAGATTAAAGCAATGCATTACTATGGGAATTTATAATAATGCTTATATTATTTTTTCAGTAGCTAAAACTCAGATTTATAAAACTTGAGCTGAATAACTGATAGCTGTCCTATTTGTAAACTAATAGACAATAGACTGTGATTAAGTAACTTGTCAGTGGACGGCACTAGCTGCTGACAAAAGGCTGGCAAGATCCAGAAAACAGGGCTATCGTTTTAGGTGCTGTTTTTAGAATACTTGTACTATTCTGTTTATTCTTCCTAAGATCAAATTCTCTGACAGTGTTCCTTTGTATCTCAGCTGCTCTGTATCCAATTTGCGGAACTCCCATCTGTTTTATTCTCTTTATTTAACCAATCTGAGTCCTTTCTTCCCATTCCTACTATGCCATAAGACAGATTCAAACTATCTTTGTTTTCTAACCTTTTCTTCTTAGCTCAGGCCTTTTCAGCAGTCTAACTTTTTTGTTTTGCTAAACTTACTTATCTTTTTACCCTTCCTTCTGGCTCTGCCAGTTTCCTGATACAACCAGCTGTAGTTCCTACATCCCCATCAAGATATTCAGCCCACTTCAATCTCAAAATTTCAGTTTCTTTCCATCATCTGCTAGCTCCACATCACATTGTGCACCGCTTTCCTTAATCTCTAGGTTCCATGGCCATCTAGTGCCAGTTTCCCTGCCCACTTTAGCTTTCATTACACAAAGCTTACAGGACTTCAGTCCCAATCTATTTCTCTTACTCTTTCTTTAGTTTTGACTCCTATGAGAATATGGAGGACAGACACATTTTCTTCTGTCTACTGGCTGGTCCCAACAGAAAAGAACTATGCTCAGTTTCACACTGGCAAACTTCTAGTATTTTTTAAAAGCCACATCTGGGGATAAATCACACAAACACATACAAACAAGAAGTCACACCTTAACAAATAGCAAGCCCCTGCTACAAATCACTGGGCTGCTTAAAGGCTATCAAATAAGAAATGGACACAAATTTTAACGTGCAAAACATGTATTCTTCCCTAGCTTCATTTTATTAAAATACTAGTTTTTTTAAAGAAGCGTAAGCAACTAAAAGCAGCACCTTTTTCCCAATAAAAAGCATGGTTAAGCACCTGCCAGAGTATAACTCCATGAATACAAACCACTGTAAATCACACAAAATATGGAGAAAAGGGGAGAAAGTTGAGTTGTCAATAAAGGAATTAGAACAGTTTCAGAAACAAAAATCATACATTAAAGTGCTGAAAGTTTCCCTCCCTGTTGAATGAAAATAATCCAAACACACACACAGAACTTGGGAAGTTGAACTAGAAAGAAAATAATGATGGAATTAATATATACATGATTATCCCAGGAATTAATGACATGGATTATATAAATTTTATTTTACATAAGAGAATTATTAGGAAATTTACAAACATGGGGGAAGCAGCTAAGTAATATTGCAGACTATGCTAAATTCTATCAGAGCATGTTTTATTATTTACCAATTTGTAAATAGCAAGCATTGCAATGAAACAACTGACCCCAAGTTTCACAACAGGCAGCTGCTAGCTGGTATGTTGATGATGGATCTCAGTCACAGGGGAAGGACTGGACAAGAAACTCAGTATAGGTAGACGAGAGCTGCCCAATGGCTTAATAGTGAATGCTCCATAGTGTCTGTCAAGTAAAAAGAGAGAAAACATATGGATCAGAGAAAGCAAAAAAAAAAGCACACTAAACTGGAATGAGAACAAACTATTAGAATAGAAAAAGAGGAGATTGTAATGAGAACATAGAAGGAAACAATGCAAGAAAAAGCATGCCATCTGCATCTTTCAATTTTAATATAAAATTAACAAATGTATTTTTGGCGGAGTTTTAAAAACCCCTTTTACAGGCAATAGATCTTGTTACAGCTGGTGACAAGCCTCTTGTTAATCATATATTATGACAACTAGAAGTTTAGATTCACATTTCTAAGGTAACTTTAAACAAAAGGTTTATTCTCTCTCTCAATTTCACTGCGTGTATAAATGAAAAAGATACTTACCTATACAGAAAATGTTGTAAGGTTTAATTTTTTTGTTCCAGATGGAATACCACACAATAGCACACAGTACTAGTATAAAATTACTGTACCTTCTCCCAAAATGATCACACCAAGACTTCCCCTTATCAAAACCACAATTTATGTGTGTACACATGCATGAGTATATATACAAACATGTATAAACACATGTATATTTGTGTATTTTACACACACAGAACACAAATTTTAGCTTATTACTCTTAACTGCAGAGAAAAATGGAGTGCTCTAAGTTCAGTTAAATTTACAGAACATTCACTACCAAAAGGCCAAGGTGTTAGCCATCATGCACCATTACAATCTGACTGCATATATACATGAACTATATTACAAATGAATACCCTAAATTCTGTTTTGACATAGGAAAATCCTCCTCTGCCCTTTCAGTTAGAGGGAATATAATTACTGTCAGTATACTGTAGACTGGAAATGCTCAAGCAAAGAACCTTTGACCTTTCTAAAAAGTGTTTTCTTATAGTAGGTAGAAAATTCAATTTTAAAGCTATCAAAAAAGATTGTGGGGAATAGAGAACAAAGTAGTGACAAAAATCAAACAAATCTGAAAACCAGGATACGTTTCTATCATTGGTAGGTTCTTGTCGTTAGAGTTAATTGGGTTTTCAGAAAAAACCCAACAAAATCACCATAGAAATACTTATTACCTTTGTACTCTTCTGTGCCTTTTCAGAACATTTTCTAAAGAAAAGGGTAAGCCTAAAAGACGTACTATAGCTCTGCACTCCAATCCAGTGGAAAGCACCTTTAGGTTTCAAGAATTAGATTAAGGAAGATTGTCAGACTTCGTCAGCTAAAACTAGTCTGTTGTGGGGACAGGAGTGAAGAGTTTAGATAACATAAAACTGATTTCCTCCCCCTCACTCCCCTCCCAAAGCTAAATGTCCAAGCTCAAATAAAAGAGAACACCTCCTCCCCTCCCCAAAGGGCTTAAGAAGTCCCCTAAAGGAAAAGACACTGTATGATCCCATACTATTCAAGTTGGCCAAAACATTCTGTTGGATACAGACCGTGGGAATAGCAAAAACAGGGACTGAGACCAGAACCATGCCTACCCCCTGACAGGTATACTGCAGCTGGAAAAGATGACTGAGAAGAATAAATTAAAAAAACTCAAACAAAAACACGAAACAAAACAAACCCCACCCACCTACCCACCTCCATGTACCAGAACCTTTTACACCTTTGCTCAGTTTATGTAGAGTGCAACTGCGTTGCTCAGCTCCCCAAGCCTCACGGGTCTCCCTCATACACACACAATATCCAGTAAACATTTACCAGGCCAGTGCCTCAGAACTCAAGATAACCATCCAGCAAAACAAAAATTTAACTCACAGGTATTTCTCCCAGGTCTGCAAGCAGAGAACACAAATTTCAATCTTCCCTCAAGTTTCTGCTGTTACTGTCGACTACACAGATCTCACTACCAAACACAATCTCATACGTGTCCTCTAGGAGCATTCAAACATTAATCTCCGTATTAGAGGGTGATTTAAGATCTGAAATACTGCACAAGATCCAGTAGAGATGAAAAAAAATTCATGCTTCCTGAAAAACAAGTGTCACCTAGCAGCCTTTGAGAACGAATGTCAACCTCATCTATTTGTATGGATGTGAAGATGAAATCACTTCCACGCACTCATGAACAAAACGTGCTATAATCCCCAAAAGAAAACACCTTCAAGTAAATACAAAGGATCATTAGCAAACACACGATCAAGGGGAAGGGATTAGTATTTTTTGATTCAAACCTGATCTTAAATACCGAATTTGGATCTAAAAAATAAATTGTAGTTGGAAATCAGGGAATGTTTTCTTCTAATTTTCATTTAAGACTATTACAAATTTTGTACTAAAAGTTACACCAACAAAATTCTACTGAGGTGGTAGAATAGAGAGAATGAAAAATAAGTCTGAGAATTGCCAAAACTGAAGCTTCCTTTGTTAACTGCTAGGCAGTTTACTTGATTGATGAACTGAGTTCTCTTTTTATACATCCACAACAGCAACGGAAACACTGGCTTAGAAATTTGTGATTTTTTTCAATAAATATTTAATCCATTTTGTTTGCTCACCCTTGTGACTTCATTAAAATATGACTGCAATGCATGCTCTGTTTCGAGCTGTATTTGAAAGCTGTAAGAAGTCTACAACTGCCAAAAATATCTGGATACTGTCTATACCCATCCTACTCTGACCATATGACTTACAGCTCCTAGTATAAAGCATATTTTAACTCCTAATGCAATGCAATTCCTAATGCAGTGGAGGCAATTAGCAAGTTACCTTCAAGATAAGGTCCTTATTTGAGGCATCTACTCTCTCTTACATGGTCACCACTTGGCAATTTTCAAGCAGCAGATACATTTGCTGCGATATTTTAACAAGACTACAGCCAGCAGGCAGTATTTTTATGCAGCTGGGGAGCAGGTGGTAATGACCCAACCACTTGCTTAATACATTGCAGTCTGCTGTCAACATTTGCTCTTTTTTAATCATTGTTGAGTGCTCAGCCACAGTGATAAATACAAGCTGATCATATTCATTATACATGGAATACATTCAAAACTTCAAGTGAGTATGTGAGAACGTACAGTGAAATGTGAAAAGGAAGAGTTACATTCCAGAGCCACTAGTTACTACTAAATGAACCTAACTAAATAAATGTTAAAACTTGCCAAAAATATTTGGCATCGTCTTATAATGAATAGAATTATCAGAATTCAACCAGTCTTTGTAAGGGTTTAACTATATCTGTGAATCTACTTGAGACCTGAACAGAGCAGAGTTTCAATTATGGGTAACAGAAGTCTTTGAGAAAATGGGTAAGAATGAGCAAGAAATACAGTGAAGGAATGGACAGGATTAGCAGTTCCATGCTCAGCTTCATCAAGTTTAAATCTGCACTGCTAACACAAGTCTTACTTCCTCTATCCTATCCCAAACTACTTGTATAGGTACAGGAGTTTGTGCAGTTGCTTGACAAACTGGTCTGAGGAACTGATCCAAGTTTAAGTTAGCTCTTTCGGGGCAGTAGGAGTGGGGCTTCATCTTTAACTACATCAGTTCCCTGACCTGGTTTACCATACTGCCTCACAAAAACCTCTACCAGCACAGGAAATGGGTGGTGTGGAAAATGGAATGAATTGCTGGCTTATGCCAGCTTTGCCTGTGTGAAGTCACTTCTAAAGCTATGAATAAACATAGAAAATATTATATCAGGAGATAAATAAGACTGAATTTGCAGCTCATTTCCTATACCACAGTAATCAAACATGGTTTTACCATGCATGTGCATATTCTACTGTAAATTAACACATTATCACTTATCACAGAGTAAACTGCTTTGCCTTTGCTATGAGTTCAGCATGGTACTGTGGCAACTACTGTAGAAGAGAAAGAGCTATCATGCTCTAGATCTACCTTGTATCTTACTTTACACTATCTTGTTCATATAGCCTTGGCCCTAGGAAAGATAATAAAAGTCAAGTTTTAAGGTGAAAAAGCTTGTTTCTCTATTTGATACAGTAAGTATGCACTTGTTTTTGACTCTGAGACTACTATTGCCATTATTTTTTTTAAAGTGTTTTCATACACTGTTAGAAAATGGAATATAAACTGGATATTATGATCGCTGTGTTACACCAACTCCCTTTTAAGTATTTCTTAAAAATATGAATCAGTCAGGATTAGTATTCTCAAATTCATATTCAGCTTCTATTTTTTTTACTGGAGTACTTGCATTTTATTCCAAGACAATATTTAATGTTACAGCCCCCTCTACTGGAAATATTTAGTAGATACTGTTACGCAACAGTCAGGAAAAAAGATTCTTCTCTTAAAAGGAATGTAAAATAAATGAATACATACATATAAAAGCCTATAACATGGCTTTGATTCACTCATATTTAGTCTGTCATTTGTAGCTGAGTAAGCATCTTTCACAGAAGAGTAAGTGCTGTAATATCAGGTAAAACTACCGATACCTTTAGTCTTTTGTTATCAGGCAAATCTAGGCTAAATCTAGTTTACACATTATTTCATGTTGTGTTAACAACCTTATTAACTTAGGCAAAAGGACCTTAAACTGGGACCCAAAAAACCCCAACAACTTGTGTCAGGTGACATGGAAAAAATCACATTTTTCCAATGGCCATTCAAAGTCAGAACTACACAGAAAGACACCCACAGGTGGCCAACTGGGGCAGTTTTTCATGCTCCATGTTCCAAAACCCCACCTCGCCACAACATGAGGTGCTTATCTAAGGCTGCAAGTAATGAAGTCAACTTCTCAAGATCCAGAGAGACAAGGATTTGTAACCGTCATTCCAAAGAACTGAACGAGGTTCACTGTTTTCTCTCAAAATACATTTTTCATTTGCAGTTTTCTTTGTACCTCAAGTTTTAAAATAACTAGTCATGTTTGGTTTTTTTTTTTAGTTTCCCCAAATAGTTCCAAAATAAGTAATACTTATATCCTCTGTAACAAAGCCTCAAGTGAAGAAAAATCTTGGTTTCTCTGCAATGTTTGTTTTCCTTATTTATTAATTCATTAATAAGACTTTTTCATCCCTGGCCCTCTTCTCTTACCATTCCCCTTCAAGAAAGGGGGCAGTAAGACTACAGTGCTTACTTTAATATATTAGTTTGATACTTACAGGTGCAGGCATGGCTATGGCACTCTGGGCATAAGGCTGGTGATGTGGTGCTTGAACTCCATGATCAGAATACAGCTGGTATGAAAAAAAAAAGAGAGCTGAAAAGCTTGCTTCATTATTTTATGTTTTTGCAAGCCTTTCACATGAATTTAGATTCCTTAAAACTTCAAGTTGTGGGCAATGTTTAACTACTGACTTTTTAAAAAAACATTTCAATATTTAAATCTGTTTTCCCCACTGTACCAAAGTTTGGTAAATTTAGTTTATCTAGATCAGTGTCAAAAAGCACTTTCCTTGACAGAAGTAGCACGCTTCTCTACTACAAATCCATTTCACTCAGCTCTAATTGGAACAGTGTTTAAATGTGTAGATTAGAATATTGGAATGTAATTCCCAGCATTATCACACTTACACGAAGTTTACATACAAATAATACACAGGCTTTTCTTTGAATTTTACACCATCTTTTGAATTTCCACATAGTGCTTCCTTTAACATCAACAAATTATGTACCTGGGAACTGAGAGCATGTTACATCCAAATATTCCTTAACTAATTTCATGTTTTTTCTTAGTGCTCACAGATTTCAAATTTCTCTGTGTAAGTTGATATCTGATTTATGAAATACAAAAGTGTAAAAATAACACTGATGATAAGATTTATGATTATACAATAAATATGAGATTTATACACTTTAAAAAAAGAAGAAAAACCCCAACAACTAAAGTCTTGTATTTTTAAAGACCTTTGTAG
>NW_008824035.1:1511145-1532231 GCF_000699105.1 Pygoscelis adeliae
TAAGTGGGAAATCCTGACATATCTAAGATGTTTGAAATACCAGTTTTGGAACTTCTCCTGTAGGAATAAAATACTTTTCAACTGGCGTAAAAGTATTTGATTACTGTCCTAATTTACCATTTATTTTGGCATCCCTGTTAATTCGGAATGAATCAGAGAGGAAAAGTACCAATTAATCATAATACATTTTCAATTTCATAGTAAGTTTTTCTGTAGCCAATTATTTAGTCATTTTTATATCCAATTATAAAGAAATGGCCTTATTGTACATTAAGAATCTCTCAAGAAACATTAGAAATGCTATTGATATAGAAGAAAAAAAAATCAAAGAAAAAAATTATTTAGTCATTCAACTATTCTTAATTCATTCTGACCTTCAGAATATTTAGAAACAGGCTCCTACTCACACAGAAAAAGAATTACTTCAGGAAACTGTTATGGCTTGGGTAGACCAATCCAGCATTCCGAAGAGTCTGACTCTCATTTTATTTAAATGTTATTTTCAAACAAAACAAATTGACTAGTCTTTATACTGCTGTCACACACTTGTGACCCTCTAAAATATTTCAGAATCAAAGCATTCTGCTAGAAAACTGGAAGAGATACTCTAACTTGAGGACAGCTGAAATGATTTAACAGTAGCAGCATGGGTGTGGGGGTAAATACAGGGAACAGTTGACGTAGGTGCTCTGAACTGCCTGTGCCTAAACTAAAAGAGTATGTTTTTCAATTGCAGATAAATGCTTCAATTATAAGTAAAATTTCTATAAAAATACCTCGGGAACTGCAGCTTCCACTAAGAGAGGAGGAGGAGGTATACATCCACTTTCCTGGGTAATCCCTATTGGCTGATAAATGACTTCAGATGGCTGCAGATACAAGAATGAAGGTGAAGAGGCAGGAGACTGAAATAAAACACATTATTTTCATAAATTACATGACTTATGCACTATAAATACCAAAGCTTATTTTACAGTCATCTTTGCTACATACAAATGAAGATAAAGCTTTGAAAGAAAGTGTGAAATTCATCTTTGATAACCTAAAGAAACTAAGTGAGGGGGAAGTGGGTAGGAAGGTCAGGTAGTAGAATAGAACAAAGATGTCCTTTAATCACTTTTATGTATTTTTCAGATTTTATTCACATTTTGGAGAGCATTGTTAGAGAAACCCTAAACTTTATAAAATTGACACTTACTCTCAAGACCACAGAAACATAATACAGTTTAATTTTCTCTTGCAAAAACATTACATTAAAAAAACAAGTATTGAGTTTTAAAATAAAACCCACAGTATTTCTGTAATTCAACACCCAGATTTCAAAGCAGCAGACTGACATCTATTAATAGAGTGGGACTGACCATAACTGGACAAGGCTGGCTGCTACTGAAGTAATGAGGACACATTGTAACAGTTCAAGCTTACAGGACTTGGTCCTCCTTTTAGCTTCAAACTCTTCAAGTTCCTTGAGTGGCAAGATTTCCATACTAAGCTCCTCTGCTACAGAGATCACAAAAATGATAAACTCTCCCCTCTGTCATGGTTCAACCTCAGCGGGCAACTGAGCACCACACAGCTGGTCGCTCACTCCCCCAGCCCCAGTGGGATGGGGGAGAGAATCAGAAGAGTGAAAGTGAGAAAACTTGTGGATTGAGGTAAGAACAGTTTAATAATTGAAATAAAATGAAGTAAAATAGTAATAATAATAATAGAAGAATATACAAAGCACGCCATGCATGATGCAATTGCTCACCACCCGCCTACCGATGCCCAGCCTGCCCCTGAGCAGCGGTTGCTGCCCCCCAGCCAACTCCCCCCAGCTTTATATACTGGGCATGACGTCACATGGTATGGAACATCCCTTTGGCCAGTTTGGGTCAGCTATCCTGGCTGTGCCCCCTCCCAGCTCTTGTACACCTCCTCGCTTGCAGAGCATGGGAGGCTGAAAAGTCCTTGACTTTATTATAAACACTGCTCAGCAACAACTAAACATCAGTGTGTTATCACATTATTCTCATGCTAAATCCAAAACACAGCACTGTACCAGCTACTAGGAAGAAAATTAACTCTTATCCCAGCTGAAACCAGGACACCTCCAAAATTACCAAGTTAGCAATTTCAAATTCTTCCTCCTATTTCAATGGTCTATTTCACCATACTTCTGTGTCTACATGCCTCTGCTAGCAATACTCCAATGAAACACCGCAGTTAGTATCAGTTAATGAGCTAGTTAATACTAATTTCTCCTATCAGGCAAAATATGGCAGTTTTTATCTGCTTCTGAGAACTTATTAGATAATTTAATACAAACTTTTTGCCAGAGGGAGAGGAGAGGGGAAGATGCTCTCTTTACATTAGATTTGTATTTGATGCTTCAATAAATGCTATTTTATGCCTTCTAGTATATCAGCAAGTGTTGTAAATGCATTGCTAAAATACAGCAATTAGTATTTATTTCAACAGTTTTGTGAATAGTGGAAAATTCCACTGTTAGATAAGCACACTATACCTTTAAACTGGATGCAAACTAATGGTAAAATGCTGCAACTATGAACTGTATTTACCTGTGGAACAGACCACTGCCACTGACTTGGAAGACACTGTGTTGGTGCCTAAATTCAAACAAAAAAGTTATTACCTACGTGACTAAGAACATATGCATACACAAATTAGAATTCCCAACATACTAGAGTCAAAACTATCTCAAATCTATAATAAATTCTTAACCAAAAAGAAGAAATATGATTTTCATAAGCCCCCAAATAATTCAGGAACATAGTTTTGTCTACTTCTACTCAGCCTCTGACTTGGGCATTTCATAAGCTTCTAAAATACTGAAGCATCTAAGAAGCGTGCCTAATTAGGAAAACAGAAGATACAAAGTGCAGTTAACTTTCCATCACACATTAAAAACATGGACATACTGCATAAATCCAGTAGTGGGCCACTATTATGGTTAGGGGACTGGAGAACAGACATATCAGGATGCTGAGAGAATTTGGTTTGTTCAGCCTTGAGAAGGATAAAGGTGGGAGGGGATAATTATTGCTGGCTACAACTACCTAAGGGGGGCTGGGGCATGAATATGACTGAGTCAGATTCTCAGAGGCGTTCAGCGCACAGGAGTCAATGGACAGAGGCTGGAACATTGCAAATTTTAACTAGTTATAAGGAAAAAAGTCTTTTACCATGAGAAGGGTCAAATATTGGAAGAGGCTGTCCAGAAAGGTTGTGGAATCTCCATCACTGGAGATACTTAAAATTCAACTGGACAAGTTCCTGAGAAACCTGATCTAACCAGCCCTGCTTTGAGCAGGAGTTTGGCTTAGATGATAAAAGTTAAGGACAGTACTAAGCCAGCTGTCTAGGAACACCAAAGAAAATTTTAATTTATTACATTTCCATGTAGTTATATAGGCAGAATAAATTGTATTCTATTGAAAAGACAGCCTTCAATGAGATTAAAATCTGTTTTATATGACTATTTTGAACAGCCTTTTTATTTCCTAAGAATAAACAGACCTAAGATGGCACTGCAAATAAAACTGCATGGCTGGAAGGAATACTGATTGTCTGAAACCCATTTTCAAACAGATACCTGATAATGGTATGTAGGAGACTGATAAACTGGTTGAGCCACCATCATAGGTGAACTGGAAACAGAGCGTGACTTAAAAAGAAAAAAGTTACAAGTCTTAATGCAACAATTTCATAAATTGTCACTCCTATTAAGAACAGTTCTGAAGTACTATAATGCTGAACCACCTCCCCTCCCTTTTGAAAATGGATTTACCAAGTTTTAACTTACACTTAGATTCTTCAAAACCGCTGTTTCTAAGGGCCTACATTACAGATGAAACAAAAATCTTTGGCATATTTACTTAGTTCTTTCCAGAAAGCACTAGGCCATCACTATCTAGAGGTGCTAAGGCCATCTACTACCCTGATCATAGGTACATTTTTGTAAACACTTAGGGAAATCTAAGTTGTGACTGATGTATTCCTATCCTCTCCACAGCCCCAACCTAATCTTCCCTTTTCCGTTCCCTTCCTCACACCAGCCCCAGCATTCATCTCGTTTCGCAGTGAGACAGTTTAGGGAGCTAAGCCAGTTAGAAATCTGCCTGGATTTTGGGGTGACCCAGTTTAGGGTCAGAGAAACACCAGTGAAAGAAAAGGGGGGCAGAAAAACATGGCCATGGTAGTGGACAACGTAGGACCATGAACCTCTAGTTCCGATTAGTTAAAGCTAGTGTGTGCAACTCCCACGTCATGACAATTGCCTCATTCCTGCAAATATTTAGGAAGGAACTGCTCCACAACTACTGTAATTTATTCTAACACTATATGAAAATGCAGAATGCAAAATGGAAAAAAAAAGAGACCCCATCTGCACTATTATACATGCACAATACACACCAAAAAGTATTAATATCTTTGATTAATGTTTTCTGTAACATCAAATTTTTAGGTTTTTTCCTTAAATTCTTATATGGGTACTTTCCTAATGATGAAAATTAGGAATATGTAAATGACTGAAACCAAAAGAGGCAGCAGTATTTCTCATCGGAAAGACTGAGTGCTACTTGTTTGAAACACAGTGGATCTGAGCCAGGGCACTAGAACCAAAGTTCAGTACTATAACACTAAAAGTATTGGTTTTTCCAACAGGTAGGATTTGAGCAAGTTCTCTAGAACTATAGAGCATGAACTTAAAAAAGGCTTTCTAAAATACGTGGACAGGTGTTTATGCTTATCCTCTAAAGTTGAGAGGGCACTAGGAGGCACTATATCATACCTCTGTTAGAAGAGCAAACATCTTAGAAGTTAACAGAAGTGATTAAAACAGGTTAAATACTGAGAAAAAGATTCTACAGTGCCAAAACAAACAACAAAGAATCTATTACTGTTCTCATCTCTGTTTTGGGAAAGTCTGTTTTTATTTACTAGTAATTCTTCTATTGAGTTTTTACCCTCCAATACGTGAAGGGATTTTCCACTCATTTATAGTGGATCTATATTCCATCTCATTTATAGAGATTCAGCCTCTGTGAATGCTGCTTTTACAGAAATTAGTAAGGATGCATCCTCTGTGTAGGTCCTGTGCCTTATGCAGACCCCATCCGTCTTGCAATCCTTCCCTCTTGTAAAAAAACTGAAGCGATTGACAACTCCTTCCTGTACTTCCCAAGAAATTCTGTCCAAGTTCCCCAAGCCTAGTAAAGCCAATGAATCTACTGAATTATCCTCCTCCTAAAACAAGCAGTATTTGTGGAGTACGTGAATGACTATAAGATTACCCAATTTCACTTCTGATTTGTTTATCTACTATTATGTTCTCTTTTCATCCTCAGCATAATATTTTGCAGCCAAGAACACCTCACTCATAGAGGAATAATAAATGGAGCCAATCAAGGGTCATAAGCACCAACAACTCCTTAGTAAAACAAAACTTCTCCTGGGGTAGGGCCCACACTGATTCTGAACTACCCTGTCCAGTAGGTCACATCAAAGCGAAGTCCCCTGCAGAAGAATAATACACTTAAGTAATATTTTAAAAAAGCAAAACACAAAATAAACAAACTAATATAAGGAAGCCATTTAAACATCAAACACAAGGCTTAGCCAAAGAAACAGGAAGCAGGAGGGACCTGCAGACACTGCACTCATCCTGGTCCACAGAAAACCATATATACAAAAATAAATTACTTACTGGCCATGGCTGCGGAACAGAAGCAACTTCAGATGTATGAAAATAAGCCACTCCATTATGGTAAATATAAGGGTATCCACTTGAAGTAGTTAAGTACATTGTACCAGCTTCTGGTATTACAGTAGAACCTGGAATTAATATTTTAAAGTTTACTTACCAGTAAATTTTTTTCTTAGATGTGTAGGTCATAAAAAAAAATATCATTTCTGATCTTCAGAGAAGCAAAACACTCAAAGGAAAGAACATGAGGCAGCGTGCCTAGTGCCATTTCAATTTCCTCTCAAACACAAAATCATGAAAGCAGATGGTCACAGGATGTCTCCAGAGGTAGATGGAAAGGGGTGCAGAAGATGACATGCATATAAATTACTAAACAGAGATACTCCAATTACCAGCAAATATATATTTTTTTTAATCTTCAAATATCCAAAGGTAACTTCACATTGTAGGAGATTTTCATTGGTAACCTCCACATTTTCGTATTTAGCTGAAACAGGATCCAAGCACTAAAAACAACAGAATGATTTCATTACAAGGTGCAGCCCGGTTTCTCAACACACAAAGACTGTCTTTCTGTGATGGCACATTGCCTGGCAAAAGTGAAAACTGGTATCTAGATGTCAGCAACAGGGACACTTCTCAGCAATGCTGCCGCTACGGCAGAGGCTATAAATGCGCATGGTCTGATCCCAGAGCAGAGTTCTATCTACACAGCCATCTAACGGGTACTGACAGCAAGCATTATGCAAGTAAAGGGACATCTACCCCTATGCAGAGATTGTTTAGCTTTTTCAAACACTACTTTTGAGATCACCTAGGCTCTATCTCTGTCTGCATTTTGGGGGGCATGGGGCAGGACTGCATGTTTCTTTAGAACTTCATGTCAAACATGAAGACAAGTTTCAGTTCCAAATATAAGGAGACTTCTGTAAAAAAAAAAAAAAGGAAAATTAATTCTGTAACTGAAATTGAAATCTTGAAATCACATTAAGTAGGAACATAGCATGGAAAAAACTCAGGAAGAACACAATATAAAGAAGATCACTGAGCAAGTTTTAGTTTTTCATCTCCCTTGCAGAAGTAAGTGCCATGAGGAAGTGCCATTTTATAGACAGACACAACACTGAAGAGATTTCTAGAATGCTAAGTGGAGGACCAAGAAGGGTCCCACAATGATTCAAGGGCCTTCATTGATCGTAAGAGTTTGACTAACTCCTAGAAAAGCCTGAAGACACCCAGATACAATAGAGCTGAAATACTATCCATAGACAGGTCAGGCTAAGATTGTTGTTAGGATAGTGTTAAACAGACCTTAGAAAAATTAGAGGCTACTTTAGCTCCAGTAAGCAATCTAGAATAGTAGTTACTGATATCTCAAATGAGGAGACCAACAGGATCCCATGGCCAGCAATCCTGTCCACTTCGCTAACTCCCAAGTACGTTGCACAGAACTTTCTGCTATTGTTGAATACATCTCTTACAAAGGAAAAGGAAATATTCTCCATCAAACCCACCAAACTCACTGTGACGGGGGGGGGGTGCGGGGCGGCACCAAACTACCACCAAACAACTTGGAGGACGTATAGCTATCTGAAATTCTTCCAGCCCACAACAATTCATTCTTCTTCTAATTGTTCATGTTTGGTTACTACTTTTCAGCTTTTAGAATGCCCATTTTCACAATACTTGGTGCTGGGGAAAAGCAGACTGGGTGGTCCTCCCAGTTCTTAACAAAAAAGGTCCTATGATGACAGAAGAGCTAAAAATTGTTTCAGTTAATAATAGGGAAGACAAGTACTAGATTACAGGTGGGCTGCAGAGGACAGCGATAAGTGGCCTATCTCTTCAATTCTGCTAAATATAATAGAACCACAGCCCTACAGTGATACTGTGAATCTAGATTTTATGGCTTCATGAACCTCAAGATGAGCTGCAGTAGGAGAAAGTATCCTAGCGACTAAGGTTGGTAGGCTGAGCACGGGAACAGATACTAAAATCAGATCCTAGGGTATGTCCCTACATGTCAATAAGATCTTGTATCACAGATCTATCCTAGGCCTGAGGAAGAAGTGGCAGAGTCAAACAGGGCCACAGAGATCTCAAAAGGACACAGCAGCTTTCTCCAAACAGTATTTTTTAGGGTTTTTTCCCCCCTCTGTTCCCCAGGTTTCTGAAATAAAGAGATATGCCCCTCTTCTATCAATACACACATTCAGCACAAGAGTCAGAGGAAGGAAGCACAAGTCAGGCAGTGCAACTGAGAAAGTCCAAGTCAAAGATGGAAAGGGAAATAAAGCACAGCAAAAAGCATATAACCCCTTGATGATGACTGAGCAAAGATCATGCTGAATAATTTCTAAAGCAAAGAAACTATACAGTTGGAACAAAGTATCCCATTTTCCCTGGGCATACCTATGCGCAAGGGGAGGAAGAGAAAGGGAAATTTCCTGTCTGCAGAAAGTGTGTCTGCACCAACAGTGTTAGCGTACACATGAACTACTTCTAATCAATAACGTAACAGTTACAACTAAAGAAAGCTTTAGAATTAAACTAAAATTCTGTGTTGTCCTCAGACAGAAGATGAGCGAAAGTTTTTTTTTTCCCCCTCTTCCAAAAGGTACCATAGGACAAATACTGAAGGAAAGTTACAAAAGTACACTTCATTCCCTGCTGCACTTATAAAGGAATGTATTTTACACCTCTGACACATGGCTCTTACTGAGGAATAACAAAACAGCATGCCCTGCTATGCCAAAAACTTGACAGATCTTGTCTTAAAAGTTGGCGATTTATATCCTACATTTTCAGTAGTGTTTTATAGAAATAAAACAGCCCCGGTAGAGGGGAGGGCATCTTCTCTAGAAGAAAACCTGTCTTCTGTCTCCCCCAAAAGAACATTGTAACAGCACACTTGCTCAAGATAAAGTCATCTGACAAAAGACTTATCAATACTCCTCTTATGTATGTGTTCAGTCTAAATAGTTCTTTGCCAGAGAAGAAACATACAGCATCCGTTCCATTATCTTACAGCAAAGAACTCTTAAGAAGTGAATGGTGACTGCAGCCACCCATTCCTTATAGTTTCTACCAAAGAAAGCAAGATGCAACAGTCCTGATGGATTTTGCTAATACAAATAAATAAATCGGTAACAACCCAAGCAACCAGCACAGCCTGCTTTATCCTGTAGAATCTGTGAGGACACTCAAGTGTTTAGATTTGAGGTTCTGCCTGGCAACTCAGAGAAATTTCCGTTCAGTTTGTTCCTAGATAATCTTTTCCAAGAAAGAAAGTAAACAACATATTAAAAGAGATAAACAGATTGATGATCTTTGGTTCTTTTATTTGGACATTTCTACTGGCATGCACTTACTTCCACTGCAAACCATTCTGAGCATATTCCATGCACAGCATTAATACAGTGCACAACCAGGTACTTCTTGGTTAAAAATTCACATTCGTAGTGACACTTATATAATATACAAATGTAAACAAAAATACATACGAGGACTCCGTATTTGTTGTTTTCTTATTGCTGGACCAATATTCAATTTCTTATCCTTATAATTAAGTTTTTTAGCCTAGAATTAAAGAAAAAAGACATTCGTTATGTGTATTTTCTACAAATATCTAGGCATCCAAGAAACAAAAGTCAGAAGTAGACAAGGCACTTAGTAGGTTTCACGCTCTCCCCTGCTTTTTATTTACAGTGCATCTCAAAAAAACCAGAAGCTATACTAATTCCTTTTCAATCTAACCTTAGACTTCACATAGACAAAATTAATCATCGGTAATTTCAAGTATTACTTACTCCTCATGGAGCCTCTTGACTAACAACTGATACCTATAATTGTCAGCAGATTTTTTTAGTTTTACCTTCCTCACGTATTTACTGCTTTTATAAAAGCACATGTATACACAAACTGACAATTTCAAGTATAGATAAATTTATTTTTTTCATGATCACAACATTATTTTACAAAAGATGACAGGAACAAGTAAGTCTATGAAAATGGCCAGATAAGGGCTGAATGTAGAAAGTCCCCATATTCACTCAGTCCTGACTTAAAACTTCCTTACATCCAGGCTAACAAAACATAAAAGCACACTAAAACAGATATCCTAGTAAAGCTAAACTATTGCAGAAGATTTTTTTTTTTTTTTAATAAAAAGGTGCTAGGTACAGACAAAGCTACATTCTCTTCCAACTGTTTTGCTTACAACAGAAAGTGAGCATCAGGTCCATCAGGTAAATTAAAACCTTGCCTTTGTTTTTAAATTGACACTGAACTCACTACTTGTTAATAAAAAATAGTAAGAATAGGGTAAATCAACTGGTTTTTTTAGTTGTCAACATCTATTTAGTGCTGCTTTGCAAAGTCTGAAAGGGTTCCGAAGGCCTACTTCCCTGAACAGTTACGTAAGGGAGAATGCGCACTAAACACTACCACGTTATACCACGAAGTCTTCAGTTTTCAGAGCTCTAACTTCTCCGGTAAGGAGATAATTACTTCTTAAAGAGGAACATAGAAAGAAACACAGCTCTAAATCACATTCAACAGAAGGACAACAGTTAGGTAATCAATACATTTTCTTCATTTCAGCCCAATTTAGCAAAATACTTGAACACCTGTACAAAATGCAAAGTCCCACCTATCAGATTTAAAGTCAGGAAGAGGTTAGACTATTTTGTTGGATCTGGGACTTCATAAACAAGGATTAATTATGACAAACATACCTGCCTAGCCTATTAAACACAGAGCAACTCCTAGGAAACAGATGCGCATTTCAGTCAAACAGCATTCCAACACAGACAATAGGAAGACGATTCTTTCCAGTGCAATGTATTTCATTGATGTGATCCATCAGAATTTAGACTTTTTTATACACAACTTTCACAATTAAGAGAAATATCTAACCTGTACGGACTTCTTCAAAGCATTTAATACAGCACTGCTTGAAAAATTACACATGATGCTACAGAAAGCGAAGACTAATAGGAAAAACTGTGGTGAATAAAAAATTACTTCAGAAAGATGGAAGAGGTAACATTAGTAGTAATAGCATACGACCAGAAAGAGGATCCTGGTGAAACTCCTCAAGATCTGTTCTCGATACTAACGCAATTTAATACTTTCGAAGACTGCAACATAGAAATTTCTGGTGACACTACTCATGACAGAAAAGTAGGACACAAAAAAAAAATCAGTGCAAAGGATCATCAGGATATATAAATGAGATGAAATTCAAGAGCACAAAATGAAAACAATCATTCATTTCATACATAAGTTATTAAAGCCTAGAAACTCTCAGCTTAAGATGTCCGAGAAAGACCTAGATGCTAATTGATCTCAAGATGAATATGAGATAGCAGTATGATGCAAAGATGAAAAAGGTGATAGAATTGTAGGACATCTAAATTAAAGCACTTATAGTAGACAAAGAAGCATTAGTATCATTGAATGAGACAGCAGTAAGACTTCACATGGAGCAGCTTTTCAGTTACAACAGAGGCAAAAATCCTAAGCCATTTTCACAATGGTACTCAGTACCATTGGTATTCTTCTAGTTCACAGAAATAAAACAATAAAAACAGGGAAAAAAAAGGTGGCTACTCAAAGAAGTTCCTGTCTGTATACCCTCTGGCTCCACAAAACCATATTTTTTGAAAACACTCTGAAAGTGTCTTTGAAAATGTCCTGGCTCTTATTTTGAATTTTAATTTCTAACAAAGGCTCCGTATTTCAACATTTTAACTGGTTTTATATTTGGGAGAATGCAATTTGCAAGCCTTGGATACTGTTTTCTGGTTTGGCTCCCCCCCCTTGCACCTGGATACCCTCACGTGTATGAATAGATCCTGAACAACAGATCTCTCTAATACATTCCAATGAGAACATGGAGCACACATTTAAAAAACAAAACAAACTGAAGAGCTAACATACAGCTGAAGAGCTAACCATGTCTCAAGGGAGGTTCTACAAGGAGCATCAAGACAGTAATGCAGCTAAGAGGAGCAGCAACAACTACACGGACATAAAATGAGCTTCATTGTTTAAGACTTCAAGTGAATCAAATTATTCCTGAAAAGAATTACGTCAGCTCTGACAATCAAACATGTCAGAATAAAAGACAGCAGTTATCTTTCCCAACTCCCCACAAAATCTTGACAGCAATGGATTTTCTAGTAAAGCAAATGAAAGCAATTGTGAAGGATAGAGTCTTTATAGCTCTATATGTACTATGGACCACACATAGACTAAGAAAATAAAGACTGTATGTCAAAGTCAAGAGCTCTACTATGAACTGGCAACTCCCTTCCCTAGTTCCAGAAAATCTCAGTATAAATATTATCTTAGATCTCTCTATGCCATCTTCTTAACTACAGAGACTGAACTTAACAGATCTTCAAATGCAAGTTGGCAAACAGAAGAGGACCAGACAACCAGGGCTACTTAGTGTCTAATATGAAATGGAGTATTTCATTTAAGAGATGAACATAATTGAGACTATCACTTACCTCTTGTAAAATCTTCTGTGCATCTTCTTGTGTTTCGAAAGTAACGAAGCCATACCTAAATAAAAATTACAGAAGCTAAGTCACTGAAGTTCATATTTATATACATTGCACATTATTACTTCATATATAGTACAAGTGACATTAAAAGGTAAACTAATGGGAAAAAATCAATCGTAGAAATAAAGATTGCAGTAACAACTGTAATCTTAAATTAACATCCTTGTTATAGTCTACTTACTAATATATTTAAGTATGTCATCATATATTACTGTTTCTATGCAGCAAACGAGTAGCCCACGTAGAAAGCTATGCAAAACTCTCTCTATTGTCCTTGTTACTCAGTTTATGTCTTTAGTTCCTTCATTTCTATTAAACAGAGATATTGATCTGAAGCTCTCACTTGTTATAGGTGCCCAAGACACTTGGGATGGTTTTGTTTTTTTTTATACTATACTTTACAGCACAGCTCCCACCTACTTCAGCAACAACTGTGAATGCTCCACACTTCCACAAGCACTATCCAGTATATTGAGTTCTCAGGAAAAGCAGCAATGCAGAGACAGTGTTTATCTGTGAATTATTCTTGCCATTCTTGACATGATTAGCATTAAACAAGAGCTCTGTGGTGATTAAGGATGAAGTTTTCTCATACTTCATGACACAGTATGTCTCTTCCGCCATACCTCTTCTAACTGCTGCAACAAATCAAATGGGCTTTCTACACATAACTCCTGCTGTACCAAAACCCCTCAATTAATTCTCAGAGAAATCTAGGCCACTGAATGCGACACTGCCTGTGCAAAAGTTAAGTATCTGACCTTATAATTAAGGTCTGTACCACAACACATACATACCAAAAAATGGATTCCTGCCCCCCCCCAATTAACTTCAACTTTCTGAATATCAACAAATCTTTTTTTGAAGTCTTTTAGTAGTTTTGTATGCCTAATTTCTTAGGTTCATGGCTCATTTCTCATGGTCAGATTTCAGAAGATACCAAGAAGGCCTCTGTCATTCCAGCCAGCAGATCACATTTTGCAATACAATATATCATTCTTTGTGAGCATTTCCATGCTTATTTCAGTACAGAGGTCCAGTAGGTCTCTGACCAACTATACTTCTACATCTGTGGGTTTTTCCTGTATTGCCTTCTCTAAACAAATTTGGAAACATTTCCAAGTTCAAAGAACACAAACTATTTTCCTAGCTTGGGACCTTACCTACACAGACTTTTCATTCTATGTGCTAACTGGACAATAAACTAATAGACATAATCAATCATGCAAACTTGTAAGTTTCTTAAATCACTTGTCAATGAGAAGCAGTGAAGCCTGTGCTTGGATTTAAATAGAAATCCCAACACCGTTGAAAGTAATTATTTTCCAACATATTTACTGTGAGACATATGTTGGCAATCACAGCTGTATCACAATTGGATATTCTTGGGTTATTGTATTATATGGACACATGTATTGCAAGTCTCAGCTATTTCTTGGAATTCAGTAAAAGAGTAAGAGGCTTGGTGACAGATCTGGGACCAGGACCAAGTCCAACATGCCATGCAGGTGTATACTCTATGCTAAGACCTGCAGCTCAGTGTGTAATTTACTAATAAATGTTAAGTGCTGACAGCATTAAAATTATGAGATTCAGACACCACAGGCTTACTACTCAGAAGAGAACTTCTGACCAAAGTGAACTTTAAATGAACTTTACAGGTACAAATTCTCATGCACATTCCTTTTTGCTTCAGCCCTCTTTCCACCCTTCCGTGGCAGTTCAGTTCCCTATCTTGTTTTCTTCACTGTCCTTTGGGTTCTAGCAACAACTTACTACCCAGTCTTAATCTTTCTCCAGTTTTGCTCTTTGGCATTTCTCTATTGTTGACTTCCAGTCTTAGTCCCCTTTTCTGCAATCATGATTCACTGTCAGATTTTTCCCCTGTGTTCTCGTTCCAAAAAATCTTCACAGAAAAACTCAGTTATTGCCATGCACTCTAGCACAATCAGGTGTATCTCACCTCTTCCTCCATTCTTAGGCTCCTTTCCACATTGGCTTTCAGTAGTAGAAATATAGATGTTGAATAACTAAGTTACCTTTATAGGATTATCTACTTAAATTATTATTGTAATAAAAAACCTAAAGGACTATTGAGTTTTTCCTAGTTGCACACAGCTTCATCTTATATAATAACATGACCATAGAATTTTACAGTTATGCAAATTACAAAGACATTTATATGTAGACATTAGCGGGCAAGAACAGATTTTTGCATACACAGAATAACTGGGAACATCAATGACATAAAATTAATAATATTCTCAGCTATGAAAATCATAATCAAATTTACTATAGTCAGTCAGCTTTCTGTTATATTTTCAATTCCCACAACATGCTTATTCTACTATACCAACCCCTTTGATACTCCAGCTCTGTCATTTACTATCTTCACTTCTTTCACACCGCCATACTGAGCAAAAAACTTCCTCAGATCATTTTCATTAGTCTAGTACAGTAAATCAAGCAGGGGGAAAAAAGAAGAAAAGTTGGTTTGCATAGTTATTCAATGAATATTTACCATAAGACTTCTAAAGGATATACTTTGGATAAAGTTTGTTACAAACTAATGATAATCCTGGATAGGAAGAAAGAAGAATGAGAATGTATGAGCCTCACAGCAAGAGGACAGCATCCCTGTTTAATTACTGCATTTTCATATTCAGCAATAATGCTAGAAAACCACTAAAATATTAAAATTCCTCTTTTAGTGGATTTACATAACAACTGTCCCTTTACAGGCAAGACCATTGAAGCAGGTTTACTAGATCTGAATTTCAGTTCCTGTAAATTACATACTAGAGCACTGTTTACAATATGAAACATCACTGCAGTGTTTTCAAACTTCGAAACGGCAGAGTATGTAGGCTTCCATAAGGTTATGCATAGGTCACATATGAAAAAAATCCCCACTAAACCACAGTGACATAATGGTTAAATCCATCTAATTTACCATGATCCCTCTTTCTAAAATATATTTAATATAAGACTGAAAATATGTATAGGCACACCACAGGAACTCCCTTTTATAAATTAAGTAACAAAAGGTCCTTTGAATGGAGAATGGTCTAAATCCACTTGGAGGAAACTGTTCCCTTCTGAGTATGCATGGAAGAAGACAAGTTCCTAATGTAAAGGCACACCTAAGCTAGGTGAACACTCATCTACCTTCTATGAATCGGTTTTCTTTTACAACGTAAGCATATATCAAATATGGTGCCCTAAATACCACATTTCAGATTTTCAAGTGTTGTTCTACATGGTCCATAGTTAATACTATACCTAGTGCTAGAAGAAGTATGCTTATATGCATGGATCTCCACATGCTTCAAGCAATTTCTGTATTCATCTATACTTTTCATTATTTTAAAGATGTGTGTCAGAAGTACCACTTTACCTCTAAGTGAATGACTTTTATTGTTTTTAACTGCATGTATACAATTTAGTAAATCCTCTCCTGTACAAAGGCTTATCTGCCTCATCTAGGTTTGAGAAACAAAACCTAATTTAAACAACTTTCATAACCGGAAAGAATATGAAGTTAATGCTCTTTCTGAATAATTCTACCCTCAAGACACATTTTACAAAAAGAAATAATGCAGCTTGCTTGCTACAACCTTTAAGTCCAGCAGACAGCAATGACAGTAGAAGACTGCTTTATCTCCCTCACTAATCCAAGTATTCAGGCATTAAAATATTAGAAAAATACTCAGCCACTCTGAAAGTGTGAGGGGTAACAACAGACACCAGTGCACTGAACAGGCATTAAATACTTCACATTTTATTAAAGCTCAGTAGTTGTGTCCTCTCCTTGGAATCTGCCTGCACTGGTTCTTGAGAAACTACCCACCATGGAAAGGTTAAAAAATTTCTGACTGGAGTCCAGAACCACTCTCTTGAATAGATGATCATGCCTTGCACCTAAATAGAAGTGTGAAAGCCTGTGTACATAGGAAAACAGATTCAGCCAAACAACTGATAGCTTATATAAACCAATTCTACAGCATATGCTAAAGTGTTGCCACATTCTTGAGTAACGAAAAGCACGTACAAAGTACAAAAGACTCACAGTGGAGATTTTCCTTTCCCTCAAAATTTTCTCCAATAAACACCAAAATGTATCTGCTTAGAAATGAAAGGCCTATAGATAAAATTTCCCATTTCTGAAAGATTGCTTCTTTTAAGCTCCATATGTTACATGCAGCTCAGCTGCTTCACAAAGCTGAGAAAAAGAACCTGAAACAAAATAGTTGAAGGCTAAAATACGCCAAGAAACAACTAAAGAGCCCTTAAGATTGATCAGGCCTGAAAGTGTCATTTAATACCTCAAGGACATGAAGCATGGCTACACAAGACTATAAACTTGGAAAGCCAAACGTTTATCTGCAGAGCAGTGTATTGAAGGGGAATAAGAAGGAAACACTAATCTATGATTCACAGTGAAGTCTGCAAGTATCTGGACAAACATGGTACCTAGAAGCTTGCCAGAAACACATTCAGGACTTGCCTTTTCCTGCTCATGACACGACAAAAGCACTTGTCAGATTCTTAAGAAAGGCTAATGTTAAGCCTTCACCTACGTCAAAGATACATGGCATACACCACTGAAGAAAGAGCTGTTCAGACCAATATGAAAGTGTACCCAATTGTAACTTCTCTTACTGAATTGCTTCTCTAAATTTAAAGAGGCCAGACATTTCCTTTTACAAATAGGAATCACTCCTATGGTGACAGACCAAATGGAAGCATCTGGCAAAATGATAAAAGAGCTTGCTGGAAAGCAAATAACTTTTGTTGATTAGGTGTCTCCCTTTTTCACAAAAATAGATTGCTTTTTTACCACCCCCCCCGCCCCCCCAGCTGACTTGAATAAGACCTTTGGGGGGAAAAAAACAACAAAAACCAATGCTTTTTGCCATAAGACTGCCAATAACAAACAATCCAAGACTGACATATACATCCTATGATTCGAACAGATATTTAAGGCTCTACTTGCTATCAAGAGTCATAGAAATGGAAGAGTAGGTAAAATGTCTACAGAGGTTTCATCCCTTCTATTTCCTTTCCCAACGAAATCCATCTTCTTTATGCTTAGAGATACAAATACACTTAATTCCTCTGTTGTTGAAATTAAGATTCGTAATAGATTTTGACCTATCAGTGACTGAACCAAAAAGTCAAGAGACCCTTCAAAATGAACAATAAATATGACAATTAACAAGAATATTGACACGTTATGCAGAAAAGTGTTTTAACCTTTGAAATTGCAGTGAAGAAAGAACAGAGTGAGACAGGTCTTTTTACAGTTCTAGTAATTTGCTTACAATTAATGCAAAAAGCTACTGTGCCTCTTTGCTAAAGCCCAAATATACTGAAGACCTCATACAACATGTCTTGTATTATGAACGCCTCCATGTGAATTATCTCAGCCAAATGAGCCAGAAGATCCTAGAATTTCTTGTATTTATTATGCAAAATAGCCTGAGTGAATTGTCATTCTTCCTCCTCTTCATCTGAGTCAGTGCTCAAAAGGTCCTCAGCCTAGGAGGATTAAGGCAGAGAAGATACTGTTGGTGGGAACAAAGAAACAGCTAAGTAGACCAACAATGTTTCACTAAAGTCAATGACTTAACTTATTCTCTAAAGTGGTAAGAAAGAAAAATGAGAGTAGCTGGTATAAAGGTCTGGTGCATATCTTGCTACTAATGTTCAAAGTGACTGAACAATGTAAGAATGGTTCAATATTCACTGCTATTTGAGGTTTTTAGGGCATATGCAAAGGCACAAACATTCTAAGAGTTAAGATCAGTACTGCAAATCGTCCACAGAAGTTTTAATATTTGCTTTAAAACAAACACTTGCTTTTAAGAAAATTACTATGCTAAGTGAAGAATACATGCACTGTAGCTCCTTCTTTGTATGAACTGGAAGAAAAGTGCTAGAGGAACTGAAGCTACTGACATTTGCTCTGTTTGCACTCTATAACATTGTGTTTATGGTTTATTAAATTACACAATAAAAAAACCACATACTTTTCTACCACAAGCTCTGCTGATTACAAAAGCCACCTTCTTTGAAGAGAGAAAATTCTGAAGAACCAGTACATCAAAAGCTTCTAGCAGCTAGGTGTACAGAATCAACTTTGTAGTACAGTTACACAAATCAAGGCTTAAGACTTTATTCTCTACTGTTGACTTGAACATCACAGTGAAGAGCACTTACCACCTAAACAAACACACATGTGATTATGTCTCACATTTTTTCCTACTGATTTTTATAGGGTTATAAATTATCATTTAGTAGTAAAATTAGGAAAAAAAATACCTTAAAATCAATTCCTCCTACAAAGATGCGATTTGGAGTAACTGTTCCAAACCTTGGAGCACTGGTCAGATTATTTAATGGCACCGGTGACACAGTGTTGGGAGATGAAGACAAAGATTCTGTTTGCGTCTGATTTGTGGTCTGCTAATTGAAAGAAAATATTTTCAGTATCTTACATGTTATAAGCTATTAAATAAAAAAAAATCTCAACAGAAAATACATACAGAATTTTTTGGGAGGCACAGCGAATGCTGAACAACTGAACATTAACCATGTATTTTTATTCAAAATGCAGCTCAGCAAAGTATTTAAACATACGCTTAGTTTTAAGCAATTCAGTAACTTAGGGAATACACTATGGTCTGAAGTTTGACTTTTATTTTAACACCTTTCTGAATTAGACATTTGGGGCCTAATCCCCCAATGTTAGTTTTTCTCTTTGCACAGCACACTGCTGTATGAATCCTAGGTTATGAATTCTATTTCAGAGATTAATTTATACCTACTAGAAGCCCCTTAGTTTAAGCCTATATAGAAAGCACCTTTTCAACTCAACCTGCACTCTCGCACACATCTACAAAACTGTGCTCTCTGCAACAGCTTCTGCTTCATTTTCCAAGTGCCAAGCACCCATAATTCCACCACATAAAATCAACAAGCCCATTACAAATGATGAGAACAGCACTTGAAGACTAGTCTTTTAATACAACACACTCTTGGCCTACAAACACAGTGCACAGTGATCCTAACAGAAATCCTCTCTGCAAAAGAAGAACCAGATTGTTCTTGCCCCAGTAAAGGAAAGAACACAGTACGGTGGGAACTTCACAGAAACCATTATTTAGTGAAGTCTGCCTGATGTTTTAACTTCCACCATGCTTACACCTGTGAATTGTGAAACAATACAGACTTGCATTTCACAGGAAACCCTTTTCAGAACAAACTAATACTGCCTTACATAGTCAACCCTAACTGTGAGATGATAGCTGTAAAGCAGCTACATAGTACTGTCTCTAGCTTCTCTAATAGGAATTGCAGTAGAGGCTTCAAGACCATTTTTGTTGTGTTCCCCCCCCAACTAAAGTTTACTAAAACCAGTCCTGGGCCATAGTGCCCTGATAGTACCACTAAGGAAGGAGCCCAAAGTGAAAGACAAGCAGCTGCTGCAGGCTGCAGACAACAAGACTAACAGTAAGCAGAGCAGTGAAAACTGGAAGTAGGAATCTAGGGGCATCAGCCTCCAATCTTTCTTTTGAAAGGATTTTAAGAGAAATAAAACTAGAACAGAAAATGAAGTGCTCTTCATTTCAAGAACAGTTCTTTTCACAAAATCCCCCTTTCATTTACCCTGATTTAGCCTCTCACTTATTCACAGAACAGCATTTTCTTATCTCTGCCTTTAAGCATTCCTGGATAAAAACAAATCGCTTATCTTTAGGAGAACACACAAAAAATGAAGGCTGACAGTTAAAGTGCAGGAAGAAACAGAAGATCAATAATGAAGAAGAATGTTACGATCTTAAAGGTCTTTTCCAACCTGAATGATTACCTAAATCATTACCTAAAAAAGTTGTCTTTTTGTTTGCCCCGCAAGCTCTTCTAGGATAATTTGATATTTCCTTAGCTACCTGAGAATTAGTCTCATTAATTCTGTGTAATGCGTTAATGCCATTGTTTTGGATACCTTAAAGACAATCCATCCAGCTTAGTACATGCCTTTTTAGTTTCAGGGAAGACAAAAATCCTCCCCAAATTTACTAAAACATATGCATTTAGGGCAGAGGAAAAACCCAAGTCTTTAACTTGATCTGTTTAGGAGAAAGTATGCATTCCTCCTAGTGGGAATACTATCCTAGAGTAGTGCCTAACCTGAGAAAAACCACACTTACAAGCAAGGAACAATCATAATTGCTACAGTCCCAAAGGTTTTAAAAGGATGACCGTTTTCTGCCAAGAACAACTTCTGAAGGACAATGAAACAGGTTACTTTCTTCATCTCTCACACCAAATACAATATTCGACTTGTATAATCATCTGGCAATTGTGTACAGCACTAAAATATCTGAATTCAAGTATAAAGTAACAATTAACAGTTGACACCACAGCCAAAAGGTATTCCTTGCCTCAAAGATCTCGAATTTCATTTTCTCCACACAAGTTTTAAGAGTCGTCTTATTAAAAAAAAAAAACAAAAACCCAAATGCCAAATGGAAGCAATGAGTAATTAAACACATTGTGAACTCCCAATACAGTAAACCCCAATGCATTTTAAAACATTAAAATCTGTATTCTGATAGCTATCTCAAACATAATTTCCGCTCTTTAATACCAGCATAAGAAAACAGTATTAAAAAAAAAAAAAAATCTATGTGTTAACAGCATGTCACTTGCCTAATCGTTTTACAGGTGTTTAAACTCACTTTTTATCTTTTTTTTTGCCAAACAGTATGGATATGTATATTCATCAGTATTTT
>NW_008824035.1:1532246-1532581 GCF_000699105.1 Pygoscelis adeliae
CGCTCTCCACCAGAATTGATAAATTTTCATGTTTATGTTGAACACATCCACAGTCAGACAACCAAACACTACAAAGGCCTGGTGATCAATCCTACCTTACCCCCTGAACAACCCCCCTTTTACAGTCCGTATCCTATAATGTCAGAGATTAGACACCCGTCTTTCCCAGGTATCATGTACCGCTGTAGACCCGAAGCAAGGGGAGCGGTTTACCAGAACTTGAAGCCACCCCCGAGCGCCGTACCACTGAGGAAATGGCGGCATCCCGCGAGGGCGGGGACAGGGCCGCAACCACCGCCGCCAGCGAGGGGCACTTTGGCGGGAAGGCTGCGTTT
>NW_008824035.1:1533486-1545823 GCF_000699105.1 Pygoscelis adeliae
GGAATAGGGGCTGGAAGAGAAGGAGGTTACCGGCACTGCCCCCAGGAACGGCACTGCGAGGCCCCGGGGCAGAGATGGGAACCTCCCTCCAAGTCTGTCCCCACCACCTGAGGAGGCAGGTGGCAAACTCTAGCCGTGTTTTTATCCCCTCAACCGGGGAGTGAAACGGGGAGGAAAATAGGGTCATGCATTTCACCTGTCCTCTGGCCTCAACGGCAGAAATAGAAAAATGCCATACGTGACAGCGGCAAAAACATAGTTTAGACTACGACTGTCAGCATGAAAAAGTGAAAGTCCTTACTTCGACTCGGAGACTTCCTAAGGTTGCCAAAGAGACTCTCAAGCAGGCAGGCTGCCCTGAAAATGGCTGTGCAACAGTAGGCCTGGGATGACCTTAGAGATGTCATTTGGGGTCTGCTAGCAGAGAGGACTAGAAGATAACACTCGCCTTTGTGACCACTCCTCAATTCCAACTCTTTTTTCAGCCCTTACCCAACTGGAGGAGAAGCACCAATTGTAATGTTTGTGTCAGGTGTACTTCTGTGGTCGTTCAATGAACAGCACCACAACCTGTTCTCCTGTTCTGTAATTTCATCCTGTTTGCAAATGCAGATTGCCCTGAAAATAGCTCTGCTGCTAAACAGGTCTGGGAAAAAAAGAGTCATTCAAATGTCAAAATCATAATCAATGTAGTTACAAGGTACAGCCTGACAAAAATGCTTGATTTGATGACGGCAAGAGCTGGAATGCAGATGAGTGCCGGGAGAACCACCCCAGTGGGAAAGCTGCTTTTCAAAGTGATCAAACATTAACAGGCTAAGCGACAGCAGCTCAATCCCGAGACACATTGTCAGGATCACTGTAGGGTCAGTTTATCATTGGCTACTCTCCTCTTCTACTTTTTTGGGTGCTTTAAAATAAAAACTTCAAGGAAGATTATCTTGATAGCATCTACAATAAAATATATTTTAGTTGAATTCAAATCTTTGTGTCTTGCTTAAGTTTGCTTTATGCAAATTACACCGATCCAACCTAAACCCAACAGCACTTTCCATATAAATTACATCATTTAACTCTCTCTGGCTGTAGGCAGGGCACAGACCTGGGGTCCTTATAGGACCTTGCACTGCTCCTTACCGTTCTGGTGTTGCTTCAGCATCTACCAGCTTCTGCAACATTATTGTTATCACAGGGAATAAAACAGAAAAAAAACTCTAAAAGAGACTTTCTAATAATTCTGTACCAGTAATATAAAACAATATAATGCTTAACTGTTAGTAGTGACTTTTTTTTAGCTGAGAAAATTGTATAAAAGTAAAGGCAATTTTAGCAGAGCTGATGAGATTTTTAGAAATAGTTATTTGCGAGATTACAGAACTCTGCTGAATTGCATTAATTGACTTTTATGAATATTTATCAGACAGCAAAAAAGCTTATCCTAAGAACAGCACTACATTTTAACGATGTGAAAGGCAGAATAGGCCAAGCCTTTCATGTGCTTCTTATCTTGATTTGGGGAATTTGAAGTCAGAACAGCTGAAAGAATACAGAAACATTCAGAGACATGAAAGTGGATTTTGCATAGTTTTAATTGTTGGATCTTCTACATTACACCTCCTCTTCAAGTTAAAAAACCTAAATCTGGGACATTTACATTTAAAATAAGGCAGTTGTGACAAAAATAGGACTTCTGCAAATAAATTAGAAAGATTGAGCTATTTTTTATTCTGATAATTTAAAAAAAATGTTGCCATGCATACAGGATTTAAATATTGCAGCAAAAGTTGCTGGGCTGCCCTAGCACTGTGTGGCTGCTTCATTAAGGGAATAGTATCCTGGCTGAGGAAGTCACTCTCAAAGGAAGTCATGAGTGTGTCTGTTTTTCCTGACTCCGCATGTCAGCAATATACGCAGCATGAAATGATCTCTCCTACTGTTCTCTCCCACAAATTAAAAGGCGGTGCTGGACAAGGACAAGAGTCTGACTGTGCTGGTTCCTGTCGGCTCTTGCCTTTTGTCCTTTTTTATAGCATCAGAGAAAGTCAGAGGTTAAGTGAGAAAAGATAAACTGAAAAAAGCAAGAGAGAAAAATAGGGAGAAAAAATGATTTGGGAGGAGAAAGGAGGAAAAGAATTCTCCAGGCACAAAAAGACAAGGATGATTTTATGAGTAATAATACATGGGCCTGGCAACAGACTGCTATTTCACTCGTTGATTCCCTGACCTTGGAAAAGACATGCTACCTTTTTTGCTTCTGGAACAATCAAAAGCCAAGAGCTCTTATGTATTCAAGGATTTTGAGGAGGCCTTCTGAGACAGATAACAGTGCTTAGAAGCAAGTGATGGTGGTCACCTAAGGAGTGCCACTGAATACAGGGTGGGTACTGGGCGCTCTAGCAGGGTACTGGGTACTCAGGGTATTGCAGGACTCTAGAATAGTGTTGGGAGGGCTCTGAGAGGTACTGGGGGCACTGAGGGAGTATACAGGAGCTTTAGGGGGTACTGCGTTCACTGGGGAGGTACTGGGTAGCTTGGGAATCTATTAGGAGCACTCCAGGGTACCTAGGGGCTCTGTTGGGACTCTGGGGGGTTCTGAGGGCCGAGTACTGGGCGGGTGAGTGGGGTTCCCACACTGTTTCCTAAGGCTCCATCAAGCTGAGCTACTCTACTCCTATCTGAGTTGCTCATTTCCTTCCTGTTTCACATTTTCCCCACCCTCAGTAATGGATGATCCAGGGGAACAGGAGACATGGATGGTCCAGGAGACTGGGCTACTCTCCCGATACTATTTTCCCAGGGTGGTAGATTGTTACTACATAACAAAAGCATCCTCATTCAGTGCATCCTTGCAGAATATTAACATTATTATGGATGATTTCTAGCTCAAAATGTATCAAGGCAATAAGTGATTTCTTTCAAATTTGAAGACATACTTAGATTTTATAGCTCAGTTTAAAAATATCTTATTTTCCAAAAGTAACAGTCAGCATGACATAGGTATTGGAACTAAGTCACTACATAAGACTGATTTGTTTTCTGTCTAACTTTAGAGTATATATGCTTTATTTATAAAGGCTTTTGTGTGTGTTTTATTTTACATGTCTTCAAGGGGGAAAAACTTAGTGGAAACTGCTGCATAGAAGTTCCATTGCTGATGGAACTTGTCACAATTAAAATTTGAAAGATACTGTTAAAAGTGCCAGATCTGGAAAAGTACTTAAAAATGTAGTAGCATCTGTATTTGCACCTGAGTAAAATTATAAAGCTTATCAGTACTTTAATAAATGTCCCTAGCAAATGGAAGAATTGTATTACAATCCCTTGTTAAATCTGATAATGTGGTTATTAATAAGAAATACTAAATAGGTCTACTGAGAAATCTGATTCCTTTATGTATTATAAAAGCATAGTCCTCCCACAAAACACCATAGATATGTGTCACATGGAAATATTAACAGATCTCCAGTTAGGTGGGTGAAGAGAAAATTCTCAGACTCCTCATTTATTTTAAGTTAGTGTGACAGCCTTGATTGGCTTTTCCTCTCATTTTTTCCCTACTGTGTTTCCTTTAGTGAAACAAAAATTTAATGCTTATACTGGCTTTGATAAATTTTATTTTTTTAATATTCTTTTGCAGTTGTCATAATATTATATTTTACATATTTCACTGAAGTGGATATAAAATTCTGCAGACAAATGAGTAGAAAAGACTATAAACAATTGACATGTATTATGAAACAAAAGTGGGAAAAAAATACTTGCAAGAAGCAGGCTTTGCTTGCTCTGGAGGTGTAAAGCTACATGGATATAAGTGCAATTTAATAACACCTATACACTGCCACGATGTTGAAGGGGTCTTCTTATAAGGTAAACAGGTTCTTCTTTTCCCAGTTCATTTGCTTGCCATCAGACAAAATGGCTCTGCCTTCTAATCCCACCTTTTACAGCTTGATTCTTCAATCGTCATTATGTGTCTAGGTATAGATTCCAAATAAAAAAAAAAAAAGTAAAGAAGAATCTCACTGTAGATAGGATGTTGCTAATCTATTCCACATACTTGGGGAAGTTTTTAAGAGTCATGTTGTAATTTTCTATGGTAATATTCTATTCTATTTTTTCTTTATTGTGTCTTAGATCCAGTAGTCCAAAAGGCCAGGAGCTTCTCTCTCTATTGACTTCAGTGATTTGAAGTAGAATGGCACACATAAATACAGTTAAAGAGCCAAGCTATTTTATTGTTGCCCATTACAGATTTTTTTTTCTTTCTTTCCGGTGCATGTGGTAATTTGCTCCTTACATGCAGTTTTTCAGATTCAGGTAAGACAGCTGCTTCTGTTTTAGCAGGTACCTCATTTATGGGGGAATACTTGTGTATATCCCTACACATTTCTGTTGCTTTTGTTCTACTATCTGCTACTCAAAACTTCTACCTGTAAAAGTGAAGAAAAAGTATAACATTACATAATTGCTTAGAAACACTATTCTGAATAGTTGAACATAGCCGTAAAATATAGTCAACCTTTACTTCATTTGTCTTGTCTTTCCCACACTATACTGTATAGAACTGTATGGAATTGAATGTATACCAACCCACCATCTACCTTTCTCCTGTGAATGAAGAGCTCCTGTAGTTGTAGCCCCAGCTGCCATCAATTCGCGTGAAAACACTTCTCGGCATCTTTGCACATGACACTTGCAGAGTATATGTGGGAAACGTCTTGCTGTCTTTTGACAGCAGCATAGCCTGAAGAGTTAATACACTTTAGTTTTTAATCTCTGTAAATCTTGCTACTGAGTCTGACTGTACATCTGAGATTAGATGAAGAGAGGGTAACTGGTTAGAATTAGAGGATTCTTCCAAATCACAATATGAATAGGTGCCTTTTAAGTTTGCCTAACACAGGTATAATTTTCCACTTTTATTGTGGATTTGTCTGTAAATCTCTGCATTTGGGAGTAAAACTCTCCTGGCCTTTTATTTGCAGAATGCTTCGCTTTTGCTAATACTCCTGTAAGTTACAGTGGGAGTTAGTATAGGCTACGGATTTTAACTACCAGCTTATTTAACCCCACTCAGAAAAAATATACATAAACAGTGGTTAACAATGCTTTCAATTTATGCACATTAGTACTCCCACAGTAGCAAATTTCAGGAAAATAAGCTAACATAGATTAGTCATTAACCTTTCTTTTCCATGTCCAATATCTTCTAACCTGACATTAAGGAACAAGAGATTTTGCAATAAAAGATTAAATATACTTCATCCCTGATGGGAAGTATTTTGAATCTTCTTAAAATCCTGTTCAATTAATACCAGAGGAATTTAAGTTACTTTGAGGATTACATTTTGATCGTAATTATATATCTTTTTTTCTTTGAGATGACTTTTCTAATGAATTAAGAGAGATGGGCCAAATTTGTATGCATGAGAAACAACCAGACATAAATGTTTTTAGCAAGTTTTCAAATCCCTCTATCTAGCCACATGTAAGCTTGTACTTGGAAGTGGTATCAAGGACTAGGCCAAAGTCTGCCTATAACTTTAGTTCCAGTATAAAAAGGATAGGCTTTACAGGGTACCTGTTCTCTGCTCGCATCTACCACCACTTTAAGCCAGTGTAGAAGCTGTCAAAAATATTGCTGGGAAACCCTGCCTTGACTTCTTTCACAGGAAAACAGCTTTCTTTGAAATGAGGCAGATGTGGGTATAGCTCTCTACCCTCTTTCCTTGGGTAGCCAGTCAGGCACAGGAGATCTAAAGGTAGCAATGTACTTCTAACACTGACATACTTTGGGTGCATCTGGTTTATCATTTTTGTTTGGATCAAGGGTACAATTTTGAAGCAAATCTCCTGATCGTCCTAATTTATCTGCTTGGTTCACATCACAGAGCAGTTTGAGTGTGCAAACTGACTTCTTCTCAGTTGAAACTAAGAGACATTGTGCCCCAGGAGTGCTGCTACTGTACTCTAATGTGCAGCTATTCTATCCGTGGGACCGGACTAGGGCTTTTCCCAAGTAACCCCCACCCAAAATGCCTATGTTATGGGTGTCAGGTTCTCAGCACCAATACTCTCCCTGTACAGATCCACTCCTATTAGATTATTTGATACTTTTCTTCACATCATTGTCAGGAGCCCCCCGAAAGAATTCCAAATGAGTAGTCTTTTCTCCTGACGGTCAGGCCAGTGCACTTCCCCTCAGTGGTCTAGGCTGCACGTGATTAACTTGTTTATGACCAAACCTAGTTCAGCAATGAAAAATCTTTCAGAGAGCGCATGTTAAGAGGAAGGTTGTGTGTATGATTAGCAGGCAGAAGAATAGCCTAAATTCCATGCTTGGTATACTGACCAAATTTCCTCCAAAGTCTTTAACTGCAAAGTAGAGATGAATATGGCTACTGCTGACATTGCTAGCAATTTTCTTCCGAGGTGGCAAGATTAGAGACTGTAACAGTAGCTTTTTAACTGGGATATTACCAGAATGCTTTCTATCCTCAGTAAGAAGAATTCCTGGCTAATAGGTATCATGTAACACTAATGCTGCTTCCCTAGCAGCTGCACAGTTCATGATAATCCAAATGTTCCCAAAAAATTGCATGTAAGTGCATGGGAACCATGGTGCCACATATATTTCTAACACTGAATATATCCATTGAGCTAGCAAGGATGTGAAAGGCTGTGACATAGTACACTGGCATGAAATGGTACCTGTTGATAGGTAATTTCTATTAGAAAGGGAGAAAGAAAGGGAGAAATGGCATACACCTATTGGATCATACTGTTCATACCAATTAACAAGTAAGTTCACAGAGCCTGAAAGGTAGCAACAACTACAATTAGATTTCTATGCATGTGTCACAGCCAAAGAAATACTAAAAGCAATGATCAGAGGAGTTAAAAAGAGTTCTGTGAAAAACACAGTCATTGGTAAAAGTTCTCATTAAGTGGAATTACCACCTACCTGAAACAAGAGCCATTATTATTATCATTAGACTTGAATAAGAATTCATCTTTAAGACTCCTCCAAATCCTCAAGACAATTTCTGTTATAATGTATACAACATGCCTTCTCTTCCCTCCCCCAAACTTAAGCAACTAGCAACTAAATATGGGGAACTTGAGAAAGCTTCACTAGTTGCACAAATGAATAAACTCTATCTATGTTTTGCTGAGGTTGTAGCACCACTTCTGGGATTATCTGGTGCTGTCCATTAAAAACCTTACTTTTCAGTTACTTGTTAACTTTCCGAACTTCAATAACCTTGGCCAAAAATTTGAAGATGGGTGTATGACTCATGTTGTGATTCTTTGTTTATGTAAGGGAAATGGATTCTTGTCAAACATCTACCCTTGAAAATCACAATAGGAAAAAAAATGTTTTTTTAATTATTTACAAAAACAAACACGTGACATTTTACCATCCTCCCTTAGAAAAATTCTGTCACCTTCTTTTACAACTGATGCTAAATTTGGTAGAAGAATCACTTCCTTATCAGGGATGTGCTCTTTCCTGTCTACAAAATTTGGTTCAAATGTTGCTACCTGCTACACCTCTGAAAAATTTGTTTTCAGAATCTCTGTATCTCAGGTTTTACTCCCCTGTTCATGCCAGGCTCCATTCAGTCTTCTCTGCAGCTGTGGAGCAGTTGTGCTGTACCATGGTCAAAGTCAACCAGCAGAGCCGTGAGCAACGACATTCTCCCTCCTGCTTGCAGTGACCCATCACTACGCCCAGGTTGGGGGTGAAGGCAACTATGTCGGTCAAACGCACGGTGCTAAGAGCTGAGCCTGCAGGAGAGGGAGCAAATGGATAAAGCAAGTCCATAGCAGGAGCAATGAAAGAAGTACCCCCAATGGTGGCACAAAATGCCACAACCATTCTGGCAAGGGTGTCTCTCAGGTCTCCTGTGCTGAGTGGTCCATGGCAGCTGGTGAGCAAAAGATGGTAGCAGTAACTAGGAGGATCCAGGTGGGGGAAGGAGGGAGAAGAAGAGATGCTGAGTGTGAGAACACCTTGCTACAGCTCGGAGGACAAGGAGCTGGGTGACAGTAAAATGTTGTGTCTGGAGGAAGGTAAGAACTGGGATAGGGCTCAAGGTGAGGAAAGCAGTCTCATTCACAGGGATTATCCCATGCAGTGAGAGAAGCTGCAGTCCTATAGCATTTTACATGATTGCAACGTTCTCACCAAAGGATATTAAACTGCACTGGGACCACTAACCTTAATTCTGGTGTTTGCTAACTTTTGGGTGGCTCTTTGCAGCGCTAATGATCTTTTCATATGCACTGATCTCCATATAGAAATCAATACATTCCACTCCAAGGGCTTGGGCCTGTGTCTACATAGTAAGCAGTGGCTGTAAAACAGGATTAAACATGACCTAATTAAAGTCCTGATTTTACCCTTTCTCATACTTAATTGGTGTATCTGTTTGGGAAACAATGCTGCTGAAATAAAGGATTATTCCTCAGAGCTAAGAATTGGCAGGAATCTTCTGTAACTGCAGTATTCTAACTATTAAAAACACTGGGTTAGCCTGAAAGTACTATCAGACAGTGAGAAGAATTCATCAGTGACTTCAGCTGGAACAAGAACATAATTAAGATAGAGGCATATCACAAACGTACTTCTTGCTAAGTTAGAGAAGACACAACATTTATACTACCTAGAAAATAAGATGTATAAGTATAGTGAGGCTTTTTCAACAAAGTAGGAGGCAAGACAAAACAAGAATTAATACAAAAATTAGGAGGCATTGAATCAAGTAGAGTAGATATTTTTTTAAAAATTTAAAACATACACAGTATGTTTTAAATTAAAGATTATTACCTTTTGACTATATTTGCTTTATACAGACTCAAACTTGCTTTTTTTTTCAGCCTAAAAACTCAATAATAGTTTTATAGGCAAAATATGACTTGGGGTTTTCTTGCCAAAACCTGAGTGAAGCTTAGCAACAAGTACATCTTTGTATAAATAAATTATATTATTAATATGCTTTTTTGTTTTATAATATCATATTCAGGATATAACGGCATAGAAAACCACTGAGACTTCAGAAAAAATCACCACTTTAGGAATTACCTAGCAATACATGTTCTCATCAATAGCTTTGCATAAGTCTCATCAATTCTAAAATGAATTATGAATTGCTATCATTGTGAATGCATACTTGAAGAAATTACAACTTGTTCCCTATTGCCCTTTCCCGTCTTGCAAATTAGATGTTCCCGACACAGGAAAAGATGTCAGTTTTCACACTTCATCAGCCATGGTCAATTGGTACAGGAGCACCACTTCCAGCTCCCAGCAGAACACTTAATTTTAAGAGCTCCCCAAAATGCGCTATCTAGGTGGAAACTACTGGCTTATGTAAGCTATACTCCAGCACAGCTCCAGGACGACTGTATTTTCAGCTGTTTTATGATACAAAATATGGCCACTGAGGAACAATTGGGTGACTGGAGGATGGAGTAAGTTGAGTGTACAAAAAACCACATTAAAATACACACTGCAGGCACTTGCTGACTCATGTGTTCAGGCAAACACAAGTAGATTTTTTTTTATCTATCATCTTGCCTTTCTTAGCTTGAGTGAATTCCTTGACTGTTCTTGAAAATCTGTCCCTATCTCAAGTAATTGTAGACAATACTGCAGTGTCTTTGTACAGTGGGCTGCATCAGATCATCTTAAAACTGAATATGAAAACCTGCTAAATACACTTATCACTAAGCAGTCTTGATTTTTTTTACTTTCTAGGCAAGCACTTTTAGTGTATAGCTTCCTTTTGTTAACACTTTTTTTTTAAAATAGATATTAAAAAGTATCAAAGCCGATTGCTCTTTTCCTTCATAATTCATCGTTCTTCACATTTACAAAGAGAAGCAGATACAGATGCCTCAGAAGCATCCAGAGATGCATAGACAGAAATATAGTACTAAAAAATAGTCAACCTTTTATTCTCTTCTAGAGAGACGTTTAACTGTCTCTTAGCTGTACCGTACATAATTCTAAAACCTCTATATCTTGTGGACAAAAAAAATATGATCTGTTTTGTGTTCACTGTAGGCTTGATGTTTATGAAACTTAAAATCTGTAGGTTCCCTGTAGACCCTTTTCAGTTAAAGACTTCAGATGTCAAAGGTGAGAATTAAATTATTTTAAACTTTTGATCTCAGAAGACAAATGCATTTGACAACAAATACCTCTCTAATTTGAAATGTGCAAGACATAACCTAGGAAGGATAAAGTTCTTTAATATGTTATTGCATCTGCCTGTTTGTGCAACACGCTACAGATAGTTTCTGGTAGATGCAGCAGATTCTAGCTATGAGAGTACTTTGCTGTTCCCAAATAATTAAACTGGTGATTAAACTTCACATGATTTCACAAAACATATGAAAAAGCTGCAACATATTTCTACGTGAAGTAATAATTCTCTCTGATAACATATTGCATGGTAATTACCTTTTCCATTGTCTTTAAATTAGTCTTCTGAGGTCAGTCTGTGTGATAGCATGCAGATATGTAGCCATAAGCTGTTATTAGCTCTTTTTTTTTTCCTCTTTGTTGCAATGACTTGGTATCATATTCTCTCTCTTGTACAATGCAGGCTGGGGTTGAGTCCTCCACTCCCTTACCAGTCTTTTCTCACCGGTATTTTTTAAGATAAGTGCTTCTTCAATGTGAATATTTTGTATCTTCTTTTAGGGTTACTTATTTTGTGGCCTTTCTCACTGAAAAAAACTAAAACAACTGTTGTATACATGTATTATGACATATTTTTTACATCAAATTTAGATGGAAGCTCATGAAAAAAAGTTCAGAGGTATGCACATGGGTTGGGGCAATCCCAAGCACAAATACAGGCTGGGCAGAGAATGGATTGAGAGCAGCCCTGAGGAGGAGGACTTGGGGATGTTGGTTGATGAGAAGCTCAACATGACCTAGCAATGTGCACTTGCAGCCCAGAAAGCCAACTGTATCCTGGGCTGCATCAAAGGAGCGTGGCCAGCAGGTCGAGGGAGGTGATTCTTGCCCTCTACTCTGCTCTCATGAGACCCCACCTGCAGTACTGTGTTCAGCTCTGGGGCCCCCAACGTAAGACAGACATGGACCTGTTGGAGCGAGTCCAGAGGAGGGCCACTAAGACAATCAGAGGGCTGGAGCACCTCTCTTATGAAGACAGGCTGAGAGAGCTGGGGTTGTTCAGCCTGGAGAAGAGAAGGCTCCGGGGAGACCTTATAGCAGCCTTCCAGTACCTAAAGGAGCCTACAAGAATGCTGGAGAGGGACTTTTTACAAGGGCATGTAGTGATAGGGCAAGGGGTAATGGCTTTAACCTGAAAGAGGGTAGATTTAGATTAGATATAAGGAAGAAATTCTTCACTATGAAGGTGGTGAGGCACTGGAACAGGTTGCCCAGAGAAGCTGTGGATGCCCCATCCCTGGAAGTGTTCAAGGCCAGGTTGGATGGGGCTTTGAGCAACCTGGTCTAGTGGAAGATGTCCCTGCCTGTGGCAGGGGGGGTGGAACTAGATGATCTTTAAGGTCCCTTCCAACCCAAACCATTCTATGATTTAGATCTGTCCCTCAATTAGCATTTCTTTGTGTTGAACATGATAAATGCCTCAGTAACCTTGACAGAAGTTCTGTTTCTTTTACATGGAATTATAAATATTACATATTGTGTGTGTGTATATATAGAAAAATTTCACATCCTTTGGAATGGCAATTATGTCCTGTAGCTAGGCATCTGTTAGTAGCTAATGACTGGCTGGGGTAAGGAGGATACCTCTTAGTCTTTCCTGCTTAATTGCTGACTGCCAACAGGTGCCCAACACATTCATTAGGAAATTACTTTAGAAACCAGGGAGAAATGAAATTTTCCACTGAGTCTTGTTGCCTTTAAAGCCGATAGCTGTAATTTTGAATAGTCTTACATCTCCAGTGACTATCAGCTTGCCCAGCCCAGCCCTACCCCTCCTGTTTTTCATCTGTCTATATAATCTCTCATCTGGCATGCCTGCTTTCCTATGCTTTTACCCCTGCAGCACTCCCCTTTACCCCATCTTTCCTGAGGTCTCCATGTTAGCTAGTTATTAGTTTCTCATTAGTTATAATCTCAATATTAGATTAGTTATAATCTCATTATAACTAAATACCACCTGATGAATTGCGAAGGACAGCACCACACTCGCACTAACTGTGACCACGGCTCTTGGCCTGGCTGCCAGGGGATAACCTTTCCCGGATGGCTCCTCTCCTCCGCCTCACGTGGAGCCACCGCACCCGGGACCGCGCGGTACTTGGTGCCGGGGCCGCTGCGGGAGCG
>NW_008824035.1:1547827-1566675 GCF_000699105.1 Pygoscelis adeliae
CGTGCCGGGGGGCCGGGGCGCGGGAGCGGCCCTGTGGCGGGGTGCTGCTCCAGCCCCCGCCGGAGAGGTGTCGGGGTCCTGCCCGCACTCGTGCGTGCCCCGTGAATTTCGCAGCGGGGCAGCTTCCCCGCGGAGTTGTAAAGTTTTTGTGTAGCAGCTAGTATCTGTTCTTATTTAATATTTATGAAGCACCTGGAGGCAGAATAGATAGCTTCTACAGCGCTGGTTTTCTTTGCTCTTGAGTAGCAAAATATGCAGTGTCACAAATTAACAGAAGGCGTGTTTGGAGACTGAATGTAGTACAGATTGCTACGGAGCAGCACCGTGTGTTAAACACCCTTTCTGTGAAAATAACAGGTCGGGCGTGATTTTAAAAGCCTCTGTCTTTGTTATAATCTGGTAAGGAAAACGGTCTTATGATGATGTTTATCTTGGGCTTTTTTTCCCAGTTTAATTTTTAAGAATAAACTATGTGGTTTCGAATTAAATGGTATCTCCTTGCAAGTACGTAGGCTAATAGCTAGTTTCTGGGGAGACAATGAATGAAGTCTCCTGGGCAAACTTAATTTAGCATATGGTCACACATGATCCTCTTGTAGTCATTTGCACTTGGAAGGCATCGGGAGAACAGTGGAAAGTGAGACTTCACTTCTGCAAATGTGTGAAGGCACTGGGCAGAGCTCTAGCTCAAGGCAAGAACGCATGCTTAGCTCTTAGAGCTTGGTATATCCATTCAAAGGAGGAATGGATAAACAAAATACTTGCTTTTTGCATTTTAAAGCTTTAACGTTCAGAGGAGACCGAGGTAGTTAACTGCAAAAGAGCCTCGAGGATCCTTTGAAAGTTCCACCTTGAAATATTAACCCATTAAGTCCAACAAAGCATTGAAGCCTGGTTTTGGTCTTCTAAAGGCATCCACTGAATGTGATGAGAATGCTTCCAATCTGAAGTTACGCAAATGCATAAATGCTTTACTGAATCATAGAATCATAGAATCATTAAGGTTGGAAGAGACCTCCAAGATCATCGAGTCCAACCGTCAACCCAACACCACCATGCCCACTAAACCATGTCCCTAAGCACCTCATCTACCCGTCTTTTAAATACTTCCAGGGATGGTGACTCAACCACTTCCCTGGGCAGCCTGTTCCAATGTTTAACCACTCTTTCAGTAAAGAAATTTTTCCTCACATCCAATCTACACCTCCCCTGGCGCAACTTGAGGCCATTTCCTCAATGGAATCAGGAATCAGGACCAAAGTTCTGTAAGTGTTGTGGTACGGAAATGTGTTTTCTCTTGGAATTGTGTGAAGGTTTCAAAGATTGAAAATACACAATCTTGGATTTAAGTTAAAGAACATATCACTGTTTTTACAGACTATACCAGTTCTATGTGGTAGATACGTTTTAATGTCACAAATGTTAGATAAGTTTTAATGACTGGGTAGCGTTTTCACTACAGGTTGATATTTAGTAATACTCCTGAGAGTGATAATGATCTGTCTTCCAACTGGAGGAAATTTCTTGAGGTACATCCTGGGATGGTGTTTATCAGCAGAGAGATTTCTGATAAAGTATTAATGTTGTTACATAAGGAACTAGTAAGGCCTCATCTGAAATACTGGGTAAACTCAGTTTCCTGTGCTTAGGAATGGTGCATTCAAACTGGATCAGGTGCAAAGAAGGATAACTAGGATGGGCTGATAAGGTCAATGGATTGACTACTGTATGGGGGAAAATTTGATTTCTAGGGCAGCATTGCCTTTAGAACAAAGAATGCCTATGCATAGCTCCAGTCTGAAAACTAGAAAATTATTCCAATCACTGCAAGGGTCTGGAATGGTCTTATGATAGAAATGGAATAAAAAATACCATAATTTATCTTAAATTTAGTTGTTAAGCTGATGAATTAAATTAGATAACATGGTTGTGTCTGATAGCAGGTATCTGAACTTGAGAATTTGCAGGCAATGCATCTCTAAGGCATACTGTTGGGACCCCATACAGAGCATTATATTTATTTTCCCACAAGGTTGTCTCAGTGGTGTATGAAAGTGTTTTGAATCACAGTTTTCCTTCGGCATTATACTAGCAAAAGGGAAATACTTTTAAGTTGGGATAGGAATTAAATAATTTATTTGTCTGCATCTTTCAGGAATTTCTGGTGTCCTAGGAAATGTTCATCAGGTGTTGAATGCAAATTTTAGATGGAATTAAGATAAAAACCCCCAACTTATTTTGTCTTTTCTGTTTTTCCAGGACTTTAACATGCAGGAGTTCTGCTGAAGCATTGTACGTTTTGCAGGGGAATGAATTTTACAATGTTTTATTATATTTATTTTACTCTAAAAAGGCTATATGTTCATATAAATATATAGTCAGAGTAGTATTCCATTGCTTTCTTCAAGCTGATCGTACCAGCTGAAAAAGGGGTTTTAAGAAAGCAAAGGAAGTTGTACAGTAAGGGCAAGCTCTTATTCTGCAGGAGTTGAACACTCTTGCCCTGATTTCCCATTTCTCTCCCAATTATTTAAAGGTGTACTTTAAACATGAGTGGTCTCACTGAATTAAGCAAAAAGATAAAAATCTGTAGATTTAGATGATCAAAGTATAATTTTAACAGCATTTTTTTTCCCAGCTGTCTTTTAGAACTCTGCAAGTTTCAAGGTTAGCATCTGAGAGCGCAATTCCAGTGGAAGCCAGACTTGCTTACATTGGAGTGTTTTGGCATCTGCAGTATAACTGTGAAGTATAAAGGACTGAACAGGGACTTGCTTTAAAAACCTTTCCTGCAGCGAATTACATTTGGCATATCCTGCAAATAAAATACGAACCCTTCTAGATAATCTTCAGTGCATTCATGTGCTCTATATTTGGCTTTTGAAACAAGAGAAGTCATTTATATAAAAAGAACAAAATGTAGCTGGAATATTTTTATTCCCATTTTGCTTTGCTAATGTTCACAGCTTTGTAGATTGAGGTAGATTTGAAATAGCATTAATGAGAAATAGTTGTAGCTGCTCTTGTGCTTTAGAAAATTCCCCCGATACATGTGCATTATTTGTTGGTTTGGTTTTTTTTTAATGCAAGGAAGATATAAACGGTCTTACTACAGAACTGGAGCAAGAAGGGGGTTTTGCCATGAGGAGCCTGAAGTCAGCAGAGTGTGATGGTTGGGAGACAAAATTAGAGAAAGGGCAAGAGAGCATAGAACTTGACCCATTTTTGAAGAAGCCTAAAGATGGACCATGCATTGGCTAAATTATTTGCCAAATGTTTCCTTTTTTTTTCTTGTGAATAATCCAGGGCCAGTTGTTTGCAAATAAAATGTTAATTGCAACCACCTTTATGTCAGGAGAATGGAAGACAGTGCTCGAAGAACTGGATTTCTTCTTTCTTTACATGTAATGCTTTGCAAGCCTTCCTGTGTAGGGTTCTGAACAGAGTTGACTGATGTTGTTTTCCTTCTGGCGTGTTCCTTCTGACATTGCCGTGTACAAGCATTTTAACAAACAAGTAGGAAGGCTGTGTAATTTGTTCTGTAATGCCTACTGAAATATTTTGTAACTTTTTACCAAAATATTTCTGTCAGTTCTTATCAGGCTTCTCTCTCTGCTTTGTTTGCATGCAATACAAACTTTTGGGACCATGTGGGTTTTTATCTTCATGGATCTTTGTGTCAAGATACAGTAGCAGATAACGCAGCTCTGTATTACGTTAATAACAGCAGACTATGCCCATGAAATGAACTTGAAGAGTCAGATTTTAACTTCAGTCACGGTAGAGCTATGAGACCTTTCACTGAAGTTCTTCCAAAGACTATTTGCTTCCATTTCATGCATAGATTTTTTTCTTTAAAAGCCAGTTGAGTTGTCCTTGCCTGTCATATACTGCTAGTCTAAGAACTGCAAGGATTAGGGTTTTGCAGTTGAATTCATCAGTGGAAGTGTATCAAGATAGCCAGCTGTCTTGTTTCAAGAAGTTATATTTATCCTAGTGACATTTTTAGTTTTAAAAAACCCCAAACCTACAATAAAAAAGAATGAGGCTTGTGTTCTGAAGTGTGGTGACAGAATTTAAGTGTTTTAAAAACATGATACATCTGTCTGTGCAACATGACTATTTAAGACACTTTTTTCAGAAGACAGTAGAGTTTTCCAGGACTGTAATGATTCTCCAATAACTCTTACTTAGCTTTTTGCTGTATAAGCTTACATTTAGATACTTGCTACTTAATAATCTAAAACTATGACTATGTAAGATTCATTAAAGCTGATTAATTAGTTGATAGCCCAATGGTGATTTTGCCACAACTGCATTATTTGGCATATTCATAAGTACCCTAGAAAAAGAGGAAAATATTTAGGTAGAACATATATTAAAGAATACAGTACAGCCTAAAAAGGTATAGAGGAGGGCAAGAATGACATGCCTAGCCATGGAAAGACTGCCACAAAATGAGAAATTCATCATATTGGTCTGGAAAAAGGTAACTGGCGGGTGATACTTTAATGTATGTAAATTCCCAAACATTGTGGAGAGAGAAACAGGGAACTGATATTCACTCTCTCTCACAGAACGTGAAGTAGGGGAAACCCAATGGCAGTTATATAGCAGCAGGTTTAAAATAAATGAAAGTATTTTCTGATGCAGCATGTGATTAAATCATACACTTAACAGTCACAGAAAGCTGTGGCAGTCAGAAATGTAAACAGGTTCAAGCAGGTTCAAAATGACAGATTGATGGAGGAGAGCTTCGCAAGGCACCAAAAGCATCTGGCTTAGAAAGTCACTAAACTATAAGTGGTTGAACACTGGGAGGCTACAGCAAAGGATTGATCACTTTGTACTTTCCTGCTTCTTCTGTGTCTCCCCATGCATGTACTCCTGTAGCTGGGATACCAGCCTAGACTGACCTTTATCTAACCCAGTATCTATTTGTTAAGAAAAACTTAAATACACTGTTAAGAGACACAGGAGACTGTTTTCCATTATTGCTAGTGTAAAAATTTCTTAGCAATGAAAAGAATCTTCTCTGTTAATTAGTTATTTAGAATTAAATTTTTTTTTTTGGCCAGTTTTACAGAAGAGAAGCATTTTGGAGACATTTCTTGGATTGCTGCGGCATAGCTGTTTGTAGTCTTTATAATATTTTCATAACACTGCACCTGTATTCCATACACCATTTTTTTCATAAGCATGTACTTAAGACAGGTTTGAACAGAACCTGTACTGGCTGTAGTCCTGCTTTTATCAAATGAATTATATCCAGTAGTTAGTATCACTGAAGATGGACAGTTTTTCTATGGATGTTGCATTTATCACTAAGATACTTTTTCATGGAGGGCAGTAGGCATTTCAGAGTGGGGTTTAACCCCCACCTCTTCCCTGAAAACAAAGCAATATTGGTAGGTCCAGTATGGCTGTGCCTAAGATAGTAACATTGTAGTGAGAAGGATTTAGGTCTTGTGGAATTTTTTTGTGTCAAGCTATCAATAATAATTATCTGTAGCAATGCAGACCACAATCCACCGAAGACTTAAGTGTATAAAATGGGATTCAGGTGCAGGATTTAGGCATATGGGTCCCATGAAGCTGTCCTGAAGGCTCACCTAGCTTCTTCTGCCTTTCAGGGATCTAGGTTTTGCCAGAAAAGTTTCTTACAGAGATTTTTCTCTTGTGCAGGCCTGGAGTCACTTACACTTGCTACTGAGCATTTTAATATGTACCTCGTGCCCAAGTCAGTCTATGAATAATAGGTGAAGGTTTCTTTCTGAATGGAAATTCCAAGAAATTCCATTTCTTGGAATTTTTCACGTTTAGTTTAGACTTTCTGTTTCTGATGGTTGGATTTGCCACAAAATACAGTAATTCTGATTTCCAGCCATCTCTGCACTCAAGTAAAAAGTTATTTAAATTAACTTCTGCTCAAGGAGAACTTGGGACCTGGCTAAAAGTCTCTTAAAAATCAATGGGAGCCTTTACACTGGCTTGTGTAAGCTTTAGGTAGTACTTTCAAAAAAACCAAACCCCAACAACCTACATCCAGGGCAAACTGCTTCTATTAAAGTTTATAGCAAATTTGTCTATTCTGCTGACTGCTAACTTTGGAGTAGTTCTCTTGTCAATCGCCTCCATATAGCACATAATGTAACACATGACTAGTGATCTCATTAAACATGTGGGTAGAGATGCTTAATAGCATTGTGTTTGTGGTATCTTTCCATACAGGATCATAATAGTCAAGGTTATTTGAATGTCTTCCACTGAAACTGCCTAAAGGTGACCTTTTCCAGACTGGTGGGACAATATCCTTTCTGTAGGATAGCAAGTCCCACGATCTGCAAACACCAGTTCTGGCAGGTCTTTTCAAGAAGTCATTTGATAGGTTTTCTAGGTAAGAGGTAGGAGCTGTTACGGTCAGGAATAAGAGATGAAGTTGGTGATACTGGTTGATTTGTTTTTAAAGTATGTTATGTGCACAAAGACTATTGTGCAAAGTACATAAGTAACGATTAAAAATAATGTTCTGTTGGAGTAATGGTGCTGGTCGGTAGAGCAGCGGCAGAGGAATGCTTTCTACTGTTTTCCAAATACGTTAAGCAGATGTTAATAAAACTAAGTTTTCGTATCTGTGCAGAGATGCAAATCCTGCTTCTTATGATAATATTTTATTCCTTTTGTAGTTCCGCCGAGATCAACTCCATCTGTAACAAAAATGTTTTATTTGAGTTAATGATATATTTCTTTTTTCTGTACTTCCCCACAGTAGATGTGAAAATGCAGGCAGTTACTGTAGAACCAATAATGCGTCCTCTGTGGTGAAACATTTAGCTGAACATGCTTGTAAACCTCATCAGCACACTTTTTTCTTTCTAGGATGCACCTGGTAGGTGTAATTTTTGGTAATACCTTGGTGATTTTCTTAAGAAATGGGGAATGATGATTAATATAACTTTTTATTACACATGTATTCTAGCTTATTTTTTTCTTTTAGCCAATATGACTTGGAGGTTTTGACATGCACGACAGTTTAGGAATTACTCAGACTTGATTAAAAAGTTAAGTTCTGCAAAAGGCTAAATGCCTTTACCAAATACTAAGTTCTGAAGACTGGTATCTTTGTATGTATTGGTGTAGAGGTGTATTTATCGTCAAAGCCTTGTTCTGAAATCTTTCTGTATCATAAACATTTTTGGTTTTGAAGCCTACTTATGTAGAATACTGTCTTCTGGGGGAATCTTTTTATGTCAGAAATTCGCAGTTTTAGTGATTATTGAGCCCCTTCCTGAAATGTGTTTTAAATTACTGAGGTTATTGTAATGACTTCATTTAGTCATGGTTCATTGTTAACACGTGTATTTATTAAGTTGAAAGTCTCCGACCATTAAGACTGTGTACAGGCACTAATTTAAATAATTAACTGGAATCAAACTGAGATAAAATATTCCTGTTCCAGAGCCACTTACATCAACAAAATTAGTCTCGGGATTATTTTGGGCAGCATGCATCAGGTAATGTTATTGTGATGTGCCTATTTAAAGATGCCTCAAAGTCTAAAAGGTAACTGACTCCAAAGTATTACTACTTTGCTACTGTACTGAGAGTATTTTAAAAAATATTCTAGCTGTAAATGTATACCATGAAGGTTTGATTCTCCTCCTGAGTTGCATGCTCAGGGGAGTACTAACACTCACACCATATCTTGGATAATCCTAGCAAAAACAGCTACAAAAAACATTCATTATATTCATACTGATTATCCCCCAGAGGTTCTCCATCCTGCTAGATCTCTTCCCTCCTGGTTGACCTATGTCATGCTGCTTTGGTACTTCTTCGAGGGGCAAAAGGAGCATGTCTTTGCTGCCCAGTACCTTGCTCAGAGATTCATACAAAGTGGAAATTAGTTTCAGTACTGCAAAGTTGTAATGTATTGATTTGCATGGGTGTAAATGACTACAGAAGAAGCAGGGTGGTGGATAATTAGGACTCCAAAATCATCATTCTTCACCGGAAGTTTGTTTTGGTAACTTGGATACAACTTCTGAATGGGCAATAAGAATCTCTGATTATCTATTCAGTATGAAGCTGGCTACTTAATTACATGCCTTTCAAATAAGTCTAGAATCATAAAGTATAGTGCTCACGGTTTATTATTTTATGGACCCAAAGTCTGTCAAGCTATGTTGAGCAGTGATCCTCCCAGCATAATTTGGGTCTAATTACCTGTATTGTATTATAGGTAGACATAGCATGTTTTTAATTCATTAGACAGTTCTGATGGATTGCTAATCTGTTTTGATTGTAAGCTACACAAAGTTTTTATCTTATTTAGCTCTTTCAGACAGTTTGGGGGGAAAACACAACAAAAAAGGAGTTGCTTAAATAAAATGCAGGGTGCATTTGTGGTTTGAGAAAGGCCTGCTGCCTATGCAAACATGACTATATCCGTCTTGCTATTGTGTATGCTCGTGTACCTTTCTCTGTTTTGTGTTGATGCATCTCCTAGAAAGTGTATCTGCTTAAAAAACCAAACAAACAGAAACCAAAAGAACAGCCAACCAAAAACTTCTGCCAGGAGTATTGATGAAAAAGACCCCATGAATTTAAGAAATTCTGTAACATTGGATCCTACTGCAAAGTCAATACATTTTAAGAGGAGTATGTGTGCTGTAGTGACTGCATGCGAATGTTAGCTACACCATGTTTGCAAGAAAAAGGTAGGAAGTAAATAGCAATAAGAAGAAAAACTCCTTGATCAGGAATAAGATCCTAGTGTTCAAGTAACCAGGAAAGCCATCGGGCAGAGCAGGGTGAGAGCACGTCTAGAAGCTCAAGTGAAATTCAGAAAATTGGATTATATGTAATCCGAACGCTGCTGGGAGGGGAGGCTGTCACGAGGAGCAGGCAAGGCTGAAATAAAACTGGGGAGCCTGGCTGGGAGCTTGGGCAGTGGAGTCAGGAGTCAGACGAGAGTGCACAAGCAGGGTAGGGACGAGGTGAAGGGCAGTGACCAGGACTCGAGCGAGAGCCTGGAGCACAGCCACAGAGATCCCATTTGCAGACCCAGCGCTGAGGGAAAGTCGTGCAGGGCAGAAAAATAACAGTTTGTTGCCTGAGCTGAATTGCTCTGGTATAGTGGTCTCTTGGGCATGTACAGAGCTAGAGGTGTGTAGGTATCGAGGGGGAGTGGCGGCTGAATGATGTAAAGTTTTGGGATAGAGTGGGGGGGCCTGTAAGAGGGTGCAAGGTAGCTGCTGGGAGGCCAGAGGGTCTTTTTTTGCCACAAGCACTTATGGCAGGGTTGGTGGGGGGGACAAGACCAGAGGGTCTTTTTTTGCCACAAGCACTTATGGCAGCTCTGGTGGAGGGAACAAGAGGAGGATGAGCGAGGGCTGCCTTGGTCCTGCTCTTGCCAGCTCAGTGGTTGCATCTTAATTCCTTGCATCCCTCTCTTCCTGAGTGAAGCTCGCCACCCATTCTGAGGCAACTCTAAAGCCATTTGGGCATCTCCTGTTAAGCTTTCCACACCCCCATAGTGTTTAGGCAAATTTTACCATTGTAAGTTAATATCACAGGGGTGTTTTAATTCCGTTTTTGTTGTCAGCATAATTTTTTGAGAGAAGAGACATTGTTGGTGGATTCTGTCAGTTTTAGCCTACTGTTGCTATTTGCATAGAAGAAGAAAAAGCATCATGTTTTACTTAACATTGGATTTTTCTCTTAAGACATTTGCAAAATTACAGTATAGGCAACTTTCATTGTAAATGTAGATGAGTTCTGGGTTCTTCCATTAAATTTTTTTATAAGCTGTACTTTTGTTTGGAAGAGCCATGAGATTTGATTTTCTTTTTTCCCTTTAATTTAATTTTATAACATTTTTCATAAATACCTGATTAGAAGTTGCATTTTGCTCAGCTAAAGTGACTGGTGATTTCTTCAAGCCAGAGCTATCAGCAGAGAGCACTAGGAATGAATTACTGTAAGATCTCTTTTCTTTTTCCAAATGAGATTATGTAGGAGCTTATTAAATTAATTAAACAAATGTGATATTTTAATAAAAGAATTATATTCCATTGGAGTATGACACACCTCCAGGCTACCTCATATAAATACTGTAATAAAAAATTCTGTGAGTACCGGCTAGAAAATAGACGTTGGAATTCATTAAACATATGAAAAAAGACTTTTTGCAAACATTTTGTGTTCTGCGGTAGATGAAGCCCGGTCCCGGAGACTGCCTGGAAGCTGTACAGCCTTCAGTGGGAACGCTGTGCTTGAGGTCTGCCAGGGCCGGCCTCACTCTGCAGGTAACACCCGAGTCTTGGCGCTGGGGTAAATACAGATTTGTTCTGGGAAATATGTATGGATGTATCCTGAAGGAAGTCTCGTCTTCTAGTGTTATGTAAAATGGGTTGTACTTGTGTATGATTTGGAAATGCAAGTCATAGTATATATAGCTTGTGAATTTCTTTCTCAGTGTTATGATTCACAGTGGCAGTTGCTCCCTAAAGCAATGCAGTTTTTGAGTATAAACATAGTTTCTGCAGTCTCCGAAATCAATAGCAATTTTCCCATTGCCATCAATGGAGGAAGGATTGATTTGAACACAAATACCCAATCACTAAACCTTGTTATTTTACTTTGCAATTTTCTTTTTCAGGCTCTTAAAGACTTAAAATGTTGTTAATTTTGTTATGCTGATCCTACTTTGAGCTAGGTGAGGTTTGTCTGGCAAACCTGTATTTAAACCTGAACAACATTACTGCTGAAGAATGAATTTTAGGGGACTGATTCCAGATAACAGCTGCTCTAACTAGAAACACAAAAAAAGAGTAAGTTGCTATTAGAGCTGAGAAAAAAAGATAGAGATGACTTAATAAACAACTGCACTTGGTGTGAGTTATTTGCTTGGCAGTGCTGCTGCAGGGTCTGGGTGCTGAACGCATATGAACAATTCCATTCATATTCAATCCTTTTTTTTGCTATATCTTTGTGGATGAGAGGGAGGCACCTTCATACATAGGGGTGAGATACACGAGTCTGATGGACAGGAATAATGCTTAGAAGTAATTCGTTTCAATGGGGTGATCCAAATCTCATTGAGATAAAATCAGAGCCTGTTCATAGACTTCAGAACATTCTCCCAGTACCCTTGGTTGCCACAGAGGAGTGTTCTCTGCAGCAGTACCTCCCAACTTTGAAGACTTGCTTTTTTTAACCATTATAATTACTTAAATTGCATTATGTTCTCGTCCTGAGCATAGATTACATAGACCAGTCCAAGGACTGTTGTGTCTTTCTGCAGAAGAAGCTGGGTTGCAGCAGTAGAGGGGGAGGATAAGTAAATTTTTTGACTTGGGAGAGTGAAATGTGACTGTGTTAAGCAGCATGCTTTGCCTAGGCTCCGTAGCCTTGCTGGGAGGGTGTGGGGAGCAGTTAAAGCTTAAATGATAAGAAAAAAGGTTAATTTAATGAAATGGGGTTACTATCCTCATTTGCTTTGATCAATGTAAAGACTGTAAGTATCTTTCACTGTAACAATGTCCCATGTGCTGTGAAATGTTGACATACAAGCACTTGTGATGAAATCTTGTGACTGTTGGAGAGTCATTAAGAGGACTGTCCCTTTGCCAGAAAAGCTTACCTTTCTGAGGGCTGATGCCCAGACTCACGTTTAGATGTGAGCTGATGCTGGATGGATGATCCCATTTACCAAGAAGAGATGAGACTGGAAGAGGAACAGAGGGTGTGTTAAGCGGGGTGACTGCAGAGATGTGAGGTGCTGGGAAGCTGCACCTTGTTGATGTCCACTTGTGGCAGTGCCTATGATGTCTGGAGAAGAGCGCTTTTCAAAGAATCAGGACTGTGGACTCCATCATTCTGTGGAGTAAAAACCCCAAAGCTTAAGAGTACACTCAAATCCTATAGCAGTACTTTGCCTTCCAAATAGGAGAGGACCATACATTTTTCTTAGCTTTCTTAAGAAAATTGGCATATAGCTGGTGTTTGGCTTCCACGTATCCCTTCTCTGCAAAGAGGGAACTGCATATCTCCTTCAGACCAGCTTTTAACTTCTCCAAAGATACTCAGCTATCAGCTTGAATAAACTGAGCTATATCCTACTGTAAGTGCATTTGGCATCGTTTTTAGAAATTTGAGGATTTGAAAGGAACAGTGTGGGCACAGCGTTTCATTCACTGGGCGAGGAGAGAAAAGATTGGCTTTCTAACGTAAAAAGGTTGCAGCATTTTCTGTCTTGTTTGAACAGTTGGGAGGCAAAAGACATGACCCTGCTGAGATGCACCATTTATGTGGTGTAGATGTGGTATAATCCAGAACTTTTTATTTCATTTGATATGCCATTTACTTTGTTTACCTATCCGTACACCTACTCACGGATTGCAGAATGTGTCTAACTTGTGTTGTGGCATATTGCAGCCAGGAGCACATAGTGCACAGTTCTCCAAATATCATTCAAGGAAAACACTGAAGTGTTTACGTGTCTGGATATCTGTATGTTCTAAAGAACATAGTTCCACTTGCTTATATTATCTTCCCATCCATCTACCTATGTATGTATCACATATACTTTGCATGCTAATAGAAATCCACAGAACATGTTAAATTGACTTTTTAGGCTAAATTTTGCATTATTACACAATTTTAGCAGTGGGAAATGGTAATGTTGTTTCCTTTAGTGAACCCAAGGGCTGAACTTGGTAATTATTGCAAAATACCACTTCTTTTCAAAAGGAAAGAAAGACTATTTTAATTCAGCATTGCAGCAGAGATATATGTATAAGAAGGCAAAGTATGGTTTACACTGCCAAATAACTTGCCTATATTGCAAGTACTGTTTTTTAGTTATCTCTTACTCTTTTTGGCCTACTGTAAATGTAAGTTACAATGGTTCATTCAAAAGGATTTTTTAAAAAGAAATTGTGTATAGACAAGCCTCAATTTTAAGCTGACAGTCATCAGGAGTTAGCTAAAACTAAATATGGTACTAGGTTGTCTATGTAGCGATTTGCATTAGTTCTTATTTTAATTAAGTTTCTGTGTGGACAAAGGCCAAGGGCCCTTTTCTTGGAAGATGGAGATGACAAAAAGTGTCAGAACGACCAGAGAATGCAAAAGAGCAAATGTCGCATCCATAGGGCGGTGGGTTTGCTGGAAAACTGGTGTGCTTACCTTCAGTCTGAGCTGGTGGTTCTGCAAAAAGATGCTGTTTGTGTTGCTCTCTGAGGAGGAACAGAGGTGCAGACTATCTTGTGCTGCTGTGGCAAACTGCAATACAGAGCACTCCCTCATGCCAACAGAATTGCTTGCACAGAGGTGTTGCAGGCCTGAGACTTCATTTATTCTTACTTAGGCCTGTTGCATCGAAGCAGCATTTGATCCATGCTGTATGATCAGGGCAAAGGGGTCCAGGAAGGCTGGACGATCTTCAAGAAGGAAGTCTTAAAGGCGCAGGAGCAGGCTGTCCCTGTACGCCGCAAGAAGAACGGGCGGAGAAGACGACCGGCCTGGCTGAACGGGGAGCTTTTGCTGGGACTCAGGAAAAAAAGGAGAGTTTATCGCTTGTGGAAGAAGGGGCAGGCGACTCAAGAAGAGTACAGGGATCTCGTTAGGTCGTGCAGAGAGGAAATGAGAAAGGCAAAAGCCCAGCTAGAATGCAATCTGGCTGCTGTCGTTAAAGACAACAAAAAAAGTTTTTACAAATTCATCAATGACAAGAAGAGAGCCAGGGAGAATCTCCATCCTTTATTGGATGCGGGGGGGAACATTGTCACCGAGGATGAGGAAAAGGCTGAGGTACTTAATGCCTTCTTTGCCTCAGTCTTTAACAGGCAGACCAGTTATCCTCAGGGTACTCAGCGCCCTGAGCTGGAAAACAGGGATAGATTGGATGTAAGGAAAAATTTCTTTACTGAAAGAGTAGTTAAACATTGGACCAGGCTGCCCAGGGAAGTGGTTGAGTCACCATCCCTGGAGGTATTTAAAAGACGTGTAGATGAAGCGCTTAGGGACATGGTTTAGTGGGCATGGTGTTGTTGGGTTGACGGTTGGACTCGATGATCTTGGAGGTCTCTTCCAACCTTAATGATTCTATGATTCTATGATTTAGGTAGAAAAGACTATTCAAAGACTATTCAGGAGCCTTTGGCAAAACTCTTGGTATCAGAAGCGGACGTTATCTTCATGAGTGCTGAATATTAGCAGTTGTAAATGAATGGCATCTTTCAGGATAGGACCAATGAATGCCCCCTATGGAAAAATACCAGTTACTTCAGTTACTTGCAGTTTAGACAGTGGAAATTGTTCTTTAATCTTCCTCACTGTGTATATAAAATGTGAACCATACTGTTGAATTAATAAAACAGTACATGAATCTGTTTTTTTTTGTTGTTGCCTTTTTTTTTTTTTTTTTTTTTAGTGGTTGGTTGTCATGCCTATCTGTATTTTTAGTGGCTGTTCATAGTGCATTTTCTCTTCAGGAACTTTGTACATTTCCAGTTATGGGTTGATACCTCAATCCATGGGCAGTGTTTGGGTATAACATTGCATTACCCCTTTGGGTTTATTATGCTCCAATAAAGTAATTAATGGATGAATGCAAATATGGAGGTAAATTATATGAAAGAGAATAATATTGTAGAAAAGATGGAAACACGCTGCGTGTTTGTATACCTTGATATCACCAGTTACTTCTTAGTTAGGGGTCTTGGGTGCTTATTAATCTGTACACCAGATTTTGCACTGTTGCAAAACTTGCAGATTTCCTCCCTCTTCCATGTTTTTGAAAATACGGTGGTTTTTGTTTGTTTCTTTTGGGGTTTTTTTTGTGTTTTTTTTTTTTTTTGTGTGTGTGTTTTGCCACTGCATATATAATGCATGTTTTGGTTGCTGTATAAAAGATTATATTACGTCAAGAAAGTATTTGGGGTACCAGTCACACTCAGCTGTATTGGTAGTGGCAGTTCCACGGCAATTATAATTTTAAATCCCTTGTAAAAAAGGCTGGAGAAGCTAACTTCACGAGCATTTAAGACTCCAGACATCAGGGAGGTATTAAGCATCCTTCTGGAGGGACCTGAGATGGCTGGACACAATTACAGAGCTGTTAAATGAGCTTCTAATGATGTCAGATGAGCTACTAACAACCAAAGAATGCCAAGCTTTTCTCTTTTTCTGTGATGATTTAGTGATCAATAGCAGTAAAATAATCCAGGCAATGCACTAGGGAGAATTGCTGCTCTTCTCAAGTGGTTGTTTAACTTTTAAGATAAGCTTCATGGTGTTTCCAGTGATAATAATGATTAATGCTTCCTTTGCTGTTGACCGCTCTAGGTTTTTTTTTTCCTTCGTAGTTTGTATACTACATGAGAAGTTTACCACTCTCTCTCCCAGCAGGTCACTTCCAGCCGTGCCTAGCTGCTTAATTAATCGACTCGTTACGATGATGGATTAGTATTTGGTTTTACAGATCTGTCTGAGTGCCTTCTTCCCTGAGGATACCACCGTACTTTGTTCTGGGAGGTGTGAAAAGCAAGAAGAAAAGTTTAATTGCCAAATAACTGCACCTAGAAGCATTCAAAGAGTTGGAGGAGAACAGCCTGGGAAATAATTCCCTTCTCCTGCTCACTTTGAAGTATGTTGTGTGTTGTGCAATAGTGTGCTTGTAGGGGAAGGACTATTTGGCCGGAAGAGAAAGCAGAGCTTGTTGAGCGTTAATTGCAGGGACCTTTCCCACGTAATCCTATATGAATATTCTGCTGGAGAAGATGCTGCTTGTATTAATTACTGTAGTGTATGCTTGGAGCCAAAACACAGGGAGATACAGGATGGCACTGGAGTATCTATTATTGCCGAAACACAGGGAGATTCAGGATGGTATTGGAGTATCTATTAATATAGACTACAAAGGTTGTGATGGACCTACAAAATCCTTCCCTTGGACTGGGGCACAGGGAGGGGGGAAACGTGTCATGAATCCAGTTCAAATTTTTGAATAACATTTCTCCTGTAAATTTTTTTCTGTAAGCAAGGGTAATTTGTGTGTGCAAGCTTCATCCTGTTTAGCCATACTTTGTCCATTCTGTGAAGCCAATGTCTGGTGTTAAAAGTCGGGAACAGAGGAGGCTGGCATCATTGAATGTGACTGCCAGCTTGGGGGAATAGGCTGGATGTATAGAGCAGGGGAGCAATGGAGAAAGCTTGCAATGTGACTTAATGAGGCCTTGACTAAGTATTTCTAACGTTTGCCAGAGTCCGCCAGCCATTTTAAAATAGCTGCTTTACCTCATTTTACGGCCAAATACTTCTGCTCTTTCCTATTTTTTCAATCTTACCTTGCCATTTAAAACTAGAACATTTTATTTTATTTTATTTTAAAGCAAATGGTCATCAGTTAACAGTGAAGATCGTTAATTACATTGTCAAGTTAAAAAACATACACCTGCAACCTTTTGTCCACATAGTAATGTTTTTTGCCTTGTATGTTGGAATTAAATCTATGCTGCTTTGAAACCACTGGGAGTGTGCTCACTGTTTTCCAAATGGCTGATCAAGCCACAGTGGTGTTGATCAACCTGTGAATTTTGACTCAGACATAGAGATTTTTAATTTTTTTTCACTCACTATCCACCATGATCTTGTTACTGTCAACTCAAAATCTGGCCCTTGATTTTGATCTGTGGCCTTGCCTACACTGGGAAATTCTTGGGAAATGGAAGACAAATTGAATAAAGATGTAAAAACAACACATAGAAGTCCAGATTAAATCCCATTCGATGATTGTCAGAAAAAATAGTGCTTTTAGTTTACTGTCATTGCGATTCCCTGCTAGTGGAGGTTCAACTCTCAGTAACACGTTTTGACTTCATGAATTTAGCCAGCTAGTCTTATTTCTGTGCTGTCCCCGAGTAGTTCAAAGCTAAGTATTGAACCAGTTCGTTCAGTGCTTTTGGGGTTCTGCCTGAGATCACCTTGCACCACTGTTACAATATCAGGGTTTGCCAAAACTTGTGGGAGCGATTCACTGTGGCGCTAACACTGGACTAGTAAGAGTGATAATACCATGTTGTCGACAGACTTGTTGAGTATTAGTGTGTTTTGGGGTTTTTTTTAATCATGCTTTTTAAGACTTGCATTATATTTGACAAAAGTATAGAGCTGTGATTGCTCTTTCTGTAGTAGGCTCTACCAGTGTCCCAAGACTTCAGAATATGGAATGATAGTTTCTGCATGAAAACTAACTTTGGATCATGTAGGAGTTACTGTGTTTATTTCTTTTACCCCCATAGTACTGTTTAAAGCTATATTATTTTTGTTGCCATAATAACGTAGTGGTGAGTGTTTAGTTCAAGTGTGTAACAATAATTTGAGAGATTAAAACCCCATGCTTTGTCTTTTTGCGAAGGAATACAAGGTGTTAGACAAAGAAGATAAAATGCTTTGTGTGCATTTAAGATTGATGGTAAGAGAAAGACAGGCAGACACTCTCTAATTTTAACATTTACAAGGACACTGTGCAGCACAATAAAAGTTCAGGGTTTTTTTATAAGCTTCTTCCCAAAAAGCAGTATGGTTGCAACACTGATTAAAAATAGAAGGTTGGAGAAGGAAACGAGAAGGCACAGAAAAGAGAGCAGAGAGATTCTTGTATTGAATGAGAAAGGAGTCTTTGCGATGAGGGAGCATCGCTTTCCAGAAGGATGAGACTTTTAAACCACTGTATTAGAACAGAAATGAAGTTCTTTTTTTTTATTCTCCATCCAGCTTTGAGAGTATCAGATTTTTCTCTCTTGTGTTTGCTAACAGTGAGGTTAAAGAGGACGCAATGTCTCTTGTGCTGGGCTGCTTGGCTGCAGCCCCAGCCTGGATAGCCTGTCTGCCTGCTGGCCTCAGCTGTCCAACCTGCATGACTAGGGAGGGAAGCATTGCTCCCTTCGGAATAGCTTTTACTGAAATTCATGTTAACACCTGTGTCATAAATATGACAAATATTGCTTGTGCGACAAGTTGTTAGTTACTCTTATAGCAACAGTTGGTTTTAAATCTTACTGTATTTATGTCTTGTTATCTTTCTGCAAATGATTCTTCCTTTTTGCATGTAAGGATGGAGATTATATATACATTACTCTCCCAACTAACACGAAAAGCTGAAGAGTCTTGGATGCTGATCCTAGTTACTATTCAGTATTCACGTTTTGCTGGACTGTGTCCTGAAGCTGTTTAGGTTTCTTATTTTTCCAGACTGATGGAATCCCTTTAGCCCCAGAATTTTCCTTTTTCAGTGGAATAATGACACTTTCTCAGCTTCATTGTTCTCTACCATTTTACAAAGTCAGTTACTGGAAATACCTTTTTTTTTGTTTTTGGCAAGGCTGAAGCAATTTCACCTTGGGATTTTGTCAGCTCTGCTGGAATCTGTATGTTCTTGCCAGGTTGGATACCTTCCCTTTGGACTTCCCCTCCCCTCCTGGAGCTGCTATATACAGTGTGGCACTGTGACAATCCAGGCAGGTCATAAATAACTCTTGACAGAGGCCTTGCTAGAAACTAAATTTCTTGGCTTTTCGGGAATCCTTCACTCAGAACCAATCCTCTTCCTGTCCCATGGTTTTAATTCTATTTCTCAAATCTTAACTACTCAGTTTGTTGCTTTTAAAGGAAGCCCCCCTGCCTTCTTTTACTTTTTTTTTTTTAAGTATTATGATGCCAATGTAAAATCTCTCTCTCTGTGAGGAAGAGGGCTTCTGCGGATGTGCTGAAAACCACCCAAGGAAAGGATGGAAAGGGGAAAAGACATTTCACAGTAAAACTTTTGATTGCCAGTTCCT
>NW_008824035.1:1566692-1578961 GCF_000699105.1 Pygoscelis adeliae
GGAATCAGAATGCCTGTCGTTTCCTTCTTTCCGGCTCTGCCCTGTAGAGTTGTATCAAAGATGAATTTAGTTGTCTTGCTACATTCCCTTTGGAATTTGCCAGCGCTGTTAATACTCCATTATTTTGGAAAGAAGCCTCCAAATTGTGTTATATTTTATGGGTCCTATAAATTATAATTTCTGGCTATAAAGAAAAATACTAGGCTGAAAATATTTTCGGATTTAAATTATCCATAGTTAAATAGATGAGGAAAATGACTGAAGGATACAGGTAGTATTACGCTGATCAGTTTTCTAAGAAACAACGTCAAGAGCTGTAGTGATTGAACAATGTAATGAGTTATTTGAATAATGTGTTTGACAAGTGATAAAAAAAGTCAACCTGCAGTTTTTAGGAGGAGAAATAAACTTTCCTAAGAGGTTTACTTTGGATACAAATTGAAAGGGATTTCGGAATGATCACTTCTGCAGCGAAGCAAAAATATCATTCCTTAGAGGCTACTGTTACCAAAAGTCACCAAGTTATTATTTTATTTAAAATCTGTGTAGTTCTGTTTTATTTTTCAAATATATCTTGTTTTATAAGGTTACAACCATGGGAATGGAAATCTGCTGTCTTAAAAAAATTGTGTATGAGATCGCCTTTCCGGCTTCTTTTGCAAAATGCTTTGACATCCACTTTTTCTATAGAAATGCATATTACTTTCTCAAAACTCTTAAGACTTTCAGGGTGGTGAAACCTCCTTCTCCCACAAGAGACACCACCAAGAGAAATATGCTTGGTGTTGGGCACCAAACAGCCGTTATTCTGGATATTGCATAGTATGTATTGGATATACGTTTATATATTGTGCCAGAATATACAGATTCTAAATTGGCAACCTGCTTTATTCTTCAAAGATTCTTTTATCTATGAGAGGGTCTGGTCTACTGAAAAAAACTTCATTTTAGTGGGTTGTTACATCTAAATAAGATCTCATTGAAAAATAATCTCTTTAAAAGGTGTAATTACCAGGTATATGAAAAGCACTGGGAGGACTCTGAATTAGTGTAGTCCAGGTTTCAGTGGGATTTGAGTGTTGAAGGGACACTTCATTGCGTGAACTGGCTGATGAAAGAAATAACTATAAATTGTATTCTTTCTCGGTTGTAAGTTTTCTTCAGACCCATTAATGCTGTGATCCTACGAGCCCATTGTTTTCTTGCCATGTATTGGCAAGACCCTTAATAACGGCAAGTTAAGCGTACAGGTAACTAATTGCAGGATTGTGGTTGAACACTGCCGTGAGCCAGATTCTGGCTGGGCCTCCTGGAGAGAGGAAGGATTCAGTACTGTGTTTTCCCTTGTATCGCCACTTCCCACAGCATATACGGGAGAAGTATGCAGTCTGGCTACTCTGCCTGAAGCCACTGAGGTGTACAAAAAGGGCAGTGAAGTGTCACACACAATGTATTGCTCTTATTTTATTTTCTCATCTCTGGACTTGTTTGGAGCAGAGCTTGACAGAAGTGTCGACCAGGGCCCGTAGAACCAAGCGCTGAAACATTTTTACAGTAACAACCTAATTATCTGTATTCATAACCTTGCTTTGCAGGTTTATTTCAGGTATAGATGGCCTTCAGTAGCAAGTCATCCTCTGCACGTATGCAGTAGGCCAGCATGCAGAGATGTTTAAGCCTACATGCATTTGCAACGTGTTCTTTTTTTCTGCATAAATCAAAACCCAGGTCTGGGGGTTATAGTTTAGCGTGAGTAGTAGTGAGAACTGAAAATTCTGCAGTTGAGCCTGGTTTAATTTCTTCCTGATGCTCATTCTCCTGAGTGTTTTTGCATGTAAAAGCTCTTATTTCTGTTTTTAAAAGGTGAAGAAATACCAGCTAAAACAACCCCCTCCCCAAAACACCCCCCAAGTCTATTTCAGTAATGACATAGCTAGCAAAAATAAAAGTAGATTTCTCAGTTCTTTTTTCCTTTGAAGAAGCAAATGGTGTAGGTATGAGCTTAGAGCATATAAAAAAGTTTTAACTGCTACTTTAATTTGAGTGACAGAACTGTAACTGTGGCACTTCTTATGAAGGTGAGTTATTAATAACTAACTTCCTATTACTAATTTTTGCCACCAGCAGGTTATTTAAGGCCAAGAAATTCTCAAGTCCTATCTGCAATTTCTAGTTACCAATTGATTTTTTTTTTTTTTTTTTTTTTAAGTGGCCATTAGAACAATTCAGGTAATCAAGGGGACATATTTTCTGGAGGCTTTTATTTTGGGAACTGTGTTTTCTCATTTCAAACTACTGTACTTGGATCGTGTAAGGAAAAGCTGTGCAAGATGCATATTGCATAATATTGTAAGTAGGATTTTCTTGCCAAGGTCCAGTTGCTAACGCTGTTTGTGACCGTCCTTTTGAACTTGCTGCTGATGCTGACAGAGAGGCAGGTGCTGTGGAGTTCGTAACTTCTGACAGAGTCCCTGCGGCTCTGCACTTGGGTGGGGAGGCTGCCTAGGGCGCTGTGTGTTGGTGCGCTCCCTCCTGCGGCAGGATGGTCAGCCCTGCTGAGCGTGAGGGGACATGGTGGGGAGTTGAGGGTATTTGAAGTGCAACTTCAGGCTCTCAGGGGTAGGGACTTGCAGTTGTAAGCAAAGAAGGATGTGGAGGCTGAGGATGTTGCTGTGGGGATATGGAGCAAGGCATATAGGACACTCAGCTGTGTTCATTCCTCAAAGCTTTTTGTTCCGCACAATGACTTAAGTGACTTCCACTCTAATTTTCAAAGGATGTTTATTCAAAAGTGTCATTTCTTATCTTTTTCATGCTAATTTATTTTGCAGAGGCTTATAATGTCCATCCCAATTGCCCTGATTTTCTTCTCAGTACAGAGTTGCCACGTTTGGCCTTGCCACAGAGTTTATGTAGTGGTGTCCTTTTGCTCACTGTCCCTCCAGATGCTTTGTTTTATGGTAGCTATTTTCTGATGATCCAAGCCTTGTAATAGTTGAATCCGTAAATATTTTTATTGCATCTTTGTTAAGTAACATATTACTGCAGAACATTTTATGACAGTCTTCCAATTCCAAATAAAGGAAGCTAACATGCTTTCCATTTTTCCCTGGGAGCTACAAAATTTTGGATGTCAAATGTACTTCTTAGTGTAAAGCAGTATTGTCAAGCAATGCACTGCTTTCCTGACTAGCGTGACCGTTAATTTAACAGAGTGTGATGCTTTAGAACAAACACCCTCCCTTGGGTTAGTTTACTGGTAATTCCTTTCCTGTCCAATAGAAACCATTGGGTCAAATTAAGTTTAGGTGCAATTAATAGTTCTCTTACACAGTTACAATTTGGGTAAGATGTATTTTAGCTTATTATTTCATATTCAGATATTTTAAAAAGACCAATTAACTGAGAACACAAAGAAAATGTTTTATTTCTCAGTTTAGCTTGTAAATATCAGTGGAAACTGATTGCTTCCTTTTCTTTAGCTCTGTTTTTAGAGGGGTTGAAGAGGCCCGCTTTTCTTCTGCTGGGTGGGACCTTCCTCTAAATACTGTCTCAGTGATTCTTCCGAGGTCTAGAGAGGTCTCAAAGCTGATAGATGAATTATTATTTCCTCTTCTTGTCTTCATTTTGTCAATTTTGTTGTGAAAGTAGGAAGTAGAGATAACTGCAGGCTTGGTTACAAATGAAACCCTTCAGGCTTTTCATGGATGTTGTTTGTATTAAAATACTCTTACTTAGCAAAACCTTGGTTTTGGGCTGTTAATCCAAGAAAGATGTTTAAAAGAGTAGTTGAGCCTTAGGAGAGTGCTTTAACAAAATATTTATGTATTTTGATCAAGATGATTAGAGATTGGGTTTAAAGGATGAGTTTTTCTGGCATCAGTGAAGGATAACTGCTACTGTGCTGAAGCAACCTCAGGATAACTAGCTGCGGAAGAAACTGCTGGATCCACTCATTGTAATATGCTTCTGACTGACTTTTAGTCTCCTCATCACAATCTCAATAATAATAACGCTAACAGTTTTAAAAATGTGTGAAACAACATAGTATAAGGTAGTAAAGACCTCACTGCATTGGCAGACGACTGTAAGCCCTACTGTAGTAGCAGTGTCTAGCCTTGGGAAGAAAGCTAAGCCTAGGGTATTAAATTGTGTTTCTATTATATAAGTTTCTATAAAAGTTAATTTAAAGGATAAATTTGGACTAGATAAACCTTTTTGGGGAGGCAACTATGTTATAAAAAGAAGGTGATACAATTCTCCCAAATGATACTTCTCTGCTGAAAAATGTTGGTAGCACATAAATCCAGAATTTGTCACAGCTGTGCATCAGGGATATGCAAAGCAGAAAACATTGTCATTGAGACACAGAGGTGTTAGTCTGTAAATACAAAAATAGCTCATAAATATTTTCATTCCTACAGAGTCTTAGTATGTTCTGCTATGGAGGGATACAATATGGACTAGAGTACTTTGAGAAATGAGAGGCTTATCTCTTGGATTATTCATTCTAATCATGGCAAATGGACTTTCAAAGCACCACTTTTGTACATGTGAGTCCGTTCTTTGCCCTCAGTGTCAACCAGACAATCTCCCACTGAATTTGTGATGTAAATCACCGCGAAAGTAGACTGAGCCAGATACTGCCTTCCTTTATCCACTGTAAACTTGTAGGTGGGGCTTCATAGGTATTAATGGAGGCACTTTTTAAAATCAGAGTGAGACAGGGTATTGAAACAGTTTACCCACATGGACACTTAATGTCATCTTTAGGTTGCTTGCATTTCAATTGTCTTTGGGCAGTTTTACTGATCAGTTCTAATGTTGGATTAGAAACATTTGGTAAGCCTGTGTCTCCGGTGTCATGATGGTTCATGTTAGAAGGAGAGTCTTCTCTGTGCCCTGGTGAATGTTTGAAAAAGCAAGTATGTCTTTGATGCAGAGTCTGCACACTCAATGTTGTTTAAATACAGATCTTATCCTTGTGTGCTGTATCTTCTGTTAACGTGTGCAAAGATCCTGTTTTAGATGTGTCACCTTTGTAAAATCTTGTGTCACCTACTATTGCTAGAAGCTAGTAAAGTCAGCTCTGATGTATGCCATTAGCAGCAAACACTCTATGGATTCACTCAGGCTGGTTTGTTGCTGACCCACAGGAGTGTTCCCTGTGATCTGAAGCCTTTGTATATAAAAACAAGAAGTAAAAGGACCCCCCTGTTGTGTGCAGTTCCTTTCAGAAAGGGGAAGTAGCAGAGATGGGATAACTTCTTTTCTGTTTGTCATAATGGGAATGATAATTTTATAAAACAAGCATAAACATTTATATTGTAATCCGTATATTATTACGGTTGGACTCGATGATCTTAAAGGTCTTTTCCAACCTAAATGATTACCTAAATGATTCTATGATTCTGTTTAGACCTATCTTCGTGAAACTCATTTTCTGAATTGGCAATTTGCTTGATTGGTCAGAAAAGTGACTCTGTGGACAAATGTATACAGAAAATGCCATGTAAAGGATAAAAATACACATGCTTTCATACAACTTTATAATCTTGATCTTGCACATATTTGGCAAGAAGCCCATTTTTCTAGATGTAAAAAGTACATTATATGCTCCAGTCAAAACTGATTTGAGTGAGTTAATAATCTCAGGATAAAAAACCACCACACTTTGTGTGAATTTAGCTACATATAGCACACATTCAGCAGTGAAGCTGTTCTGTATGTGTGATGACTATTTGAGATGTGCAATCAGTAAAGAAAGGGTGCGAGATTGATCTGCCTTACACAAACATTAATTTAAAACCCAGTGTATTCAGATCTAAAAACAAGCAGCTGCATTTGTTTAGCCCTTTTCTGATATCAACACAAACAAGTGATTTAACAGAAAATAGAAATGTGAAATATTGTATGATCTAAAAGTGTCTTTGACATCACTTGGGTCAGGACTGTGCTTGGAGCCTCTGCATTGTGAGCCCATATATAGCAGATCATCTGTTTATGATTCTTCACACATCCAAAGTCAAATGGCTCAGTGTGAGACTAAATGAATGAGTGTGAAGAGTACAGACTCGATCAGCACTACAGAAATTATTGGCATACTGGATACACGGACTGCATAAGTACCTTTGGTCCAGCTTCCAAGGTGTACTTGGGGCTCTTGCTCTTCCACTGAATGAAAAGACAAGCTAAAGACGTTCCGTGTCATTTGGAGTGGGACCTCTGTAGGAGGGTGTGTTATCCTTAAACTTTTAGTGAGGCTTTGTAACAGGCAAGAGACATAAGAGATGTAACTTTTTCTTTACAAATAAAAATAAATGGAATGATTGCTTCAGTCTCAGCTGTTTTCCACTGAGTGTCAGTAGTCTTAAGTGTGGAATAGGCTTGGTAAGGAAATTCAAGCTTATCAAAAGTTACTTTGCTCTTTTGGAAAAAAAACCCAAAAACATTTCTTAATCTGTTTCACTGTACACTCTGGAGCCTGCAGACAACTTTTAAGCTCACAACTTAGTATTGTGTTTGAAAAATTCAGGGTCAGTTATGGTAAAGGAGTGTAATTTTTGTGGTTCTGTGGACAATAACTTGATTTTGTGAAGAAGTGGCATAGCTTTTAGGAATAAGCAGCAGGTTAGAATTTGAATTAAAGCAAAATCTATTTGAGGACTGAACTACGTAGCTCATCTCCATACCAATTGCCATTATATGTCTTTGTCCAATTTTCATACAAACAGGATAAAACGGGTGAAGTACTGCAAGAGGAGCAGTTTTACAGCTCATCAGAAAATGGAGTACTAGGCAGATGGCAGTGTTTTCACAAAGTACAATTTTTTTCAGTGTCAAATCAGTGGGTTCATCACATACAGAAGTTGTACCTGGGTGCATGCTTCAGCTGATACATGACCTGCAACATTGCTGAGGTCACCGACTAGCATAGATGTTGAAACCTGAACGGTAAACCATCACAGCAGATGCACTGCTTATAAGAATGTTGCAAATACTTAGAGAAAATAATTTTCATCAACATTAATGATTAAAGTATAGTAATGGGATAATTGTTGACTAGAGTTTAGAAGCAGCTGCCGGCAAACAGGATTTGTCATTATCTCTCCATTTAGAGAGAAAACGACAAGGTTTTGTCAGCAAGACTCATGGTTCAGTAGAAAACTTATTGTAGTGCTAGCAGGGAAGACCTGCTAGAAACTGCCAGTAGTTCTCAGGAGAGCTCAAGGTTTTATTTATGTATGTTGCAAAGCTAAGGAGGGATGCCCCTAAAACCATTAATTGTGGAACATCCAGTTAATCCTCATAGTTCTGTTCCTCAGGCTGTGCTCCAGCCTTATCAGTGGGGAAGCAAATCATTCTTGTCTCTTGATGGGCAGGGAGGAGAACACGTTGTGTCATACCCCAGTGAGAAAAATGGTGGGTTTACTTTCTGTTACCCTCCAGCTCGGTCTGTAATGCTCCAAAAGAGAAAAGTCAGCAGAGCTGAAGACTGCTCAAAAAGAGCCATGTCTGAATTTGAGAAAAATCTCAGGCTTTGCTCATGCAGTTTCTGCGTCACCCCGCCGGTCTTTTGCTGGACTTCCCAGCTCAGCAGGTCAGCCTGCAGCTCTCCTAATGCGGGGAGGTGTTCTGCATGCACAGTTTCTGCCACAGTACATGCTTGATCTGGTATAAGACCTGGAGGACTGAGCATAGTATTGATAATAAGTAATAATTCCAGGCTTTGCCTGCCTGCTTCATGCACATTTTCAAATAATTCACTTCTGTAGCAGAATTTAGATGGGTGCAAAGAGAGACTATATGTTTTTAACAACATAAATACAAGGAGTTTAACAGTTCTTGCAATTATAACAGCTTTAAGTCTGCAATCCGTTATTTAATATTTATTTGCCATTTTTATCACATTTCCAGAGCAAAGTGACAACTAAAATTAGAGCTGACACAGTAAATCCTGCCCTATGACAAGCTTGCAAAATTCTACTCTCCCACTCAGCTAGAGTGAGTAATGGGTTTTGATGGGTGTGTAATATATCATTACGGATTTTTTTCCCCCTTTACTATCACTGTAGGGGTGTGTTCTGAGCTTGGATCAGTAAGTTTTCCTACCTTTCATTAAATGTTGCTTTACTGTTAGTTACCATTCTTACTTATGAGAACCTGCTTTTTTATGGCATTAATTACGGGAGTCATGGCTCCTTTGTTTAGTGTTATTAATTTCCTATTGGAAAGGCTTTATTTCCCTTGTCTGATTTTAGAGATGCTTTTCGCTATCATGGGCATAGCAACCAGTTCAAAGTTACAGCCTGTGAGGGTGCTTTGCTCTCCCTCTGGGTCAGTCAGTACGGGTGATGCACAGCCATAGACAATCTGCTGAGTGCTTCATCCTGAAGCGTTAGGAAACCGTATCTTTATCTACTATCAGATGAAAGGAAGAGTTCAGTGACTACCATGCCAGCCTGAACCTCTTCAAGCTTTGGTTGACGAAAATGCCTAATGTATTGGATTTTTACAGAGATCCTTCTGCAGTGGGCATGCATCTATTCCTGTAGGCAGATATTTATGGTTTGCAGCTGTAGGACCAGATTGCAGCAGGCACCCTTGACTGCAGAGGGGACTGACTGCGGTGCTGTCTGGCCTTGTGGGAAATGTGCTGAGGTAGGCACGATGTGTGCAGGGGCACTGTTCGGCAAAGTCTCCTGCCGTGTTCTTTTACTGGGTACGGCATGCCATGTTCTGCCCTCCTCTTTGCCTTTCTCCTGCTCACACAGGTGCAGACGCTTTCCCACACTTGACCCCTTTTTGTTTGATTAAACTAGTTGATGCATGTTGCCAATGTAGCCAGCAGTGGGGCTGATGAGACCTTGCCGTGGCAGGGGACAGAGAGGAGAGAGCTTTTACAGATGCTTTCATTCCTTTTGGGGCTATGGGAGGTGATTTTCATCTGGCTTTTACAACAAGGAGCCCTTCTTTGAATTCTGCATGCTACAATGAAGGCTATCTCCAGAAAACCATTTTCATTAATTCTATTGCATTTACAGGAAATACCAAAGATTAAATAACAGGAGTGGTGGAATGTGGTTATTCCAACATAACGCTGGGCTTTAATGAGGAGTCAGAAGGATATTATAATAGAGGCTACAACCATGATTGAGCCTGCAGAAACTTCTTTGATAACACTGTCAGCATTCTGCTGCTGTTGCTGGAGGAAAGCTTGGTGCAGACTGTGTAGTGAAGAATAATGGTAGGGGGATTGCTTCTCATTTGTCATTAGATCCATCTAGCCAAAAAACCTTTAACCATTTTATTTCAGATCTGGAAGCAAATGTAGGTCCAACAGATTTCATACAAGGGCCCTTGCTGTCACTAGGGTTTTGTGCAATATTTCCTTTTACATGTGTATGTGCAGACTGTTTTGTTGAACGGCATGGCAAGAGTTTTGGAATCAAAATTTATAGTACAAATTAAATACATTTTGGGAAGCTGACACTTGAAATGGAAATAGTGGAGGAAAATGAACATATTGAACCACCCACTTATTGCTTACTCATTCTGTTTCTTGACACACGCAGCTTCTGTTGGGTTTGCTAGAGCACAAGGATTAGGAGAGCTGATTCTTTGCTTCCTTGTCCCTTGTGTTGCTGTTCATGCTTGGCGAGAATATCATTTCATGTTGATGATCTTGGAAGACTGCAGGGAGGGGCAGACATCAGAGATGGACTTTCTGCTTTGCGTTTTCTGGTCATGGGTAGGTATCAGCTGTGTAACATGAATATCTAGGGAGTTCTTTAGCTCTTGGCTATATGTGTAATAATTTTTTTTCAATAGAAACAGATTCCAGAAAGAAAAGACAAATGCTGATTCTTACAAGCACTTTGGGTAAGGTCGCAAAGTCAGGCACTCAGTGTAGGTCCTTGTGTGCAATTATGTCTTTTAAACATTCCTGACCTCTTTTCAAATGTTGGCAAGGCAACTTATTTTTTTCCTAGCTTTGCTCTTGGAACTGCTGAATTATTTTGATATTTTAAAATTTTTTTTCCTTCTTTAAAGGCAGGCACCTGCTATGGAAAATTTCAGCTTGAAGAGTTGAAAGCTGGCAAGTGTATAAGCTGAAAAAAGGCACGCTCTTGCTAATGAGTAAAATTGGCAATAGATGGTTTCATTGGCTTGGCCTTCAACGTGCATGACTTCTGAACATACAGTTCAAAGAGAGCTAAAAACATTTCCTCAACACTCTATATTTAGTCAGCATTTACCTAACAACAGTCTAATCTGCTGAAAAAAATCTTGATGACAGTCTCAAGAAAGTCAGCATCCGTTTGTTTTCTCTTTCAGTTTGCTCACAGCCTGTGTAGGTCAGGCTGATACCCTTGGATTCTCACTTTCATGAGTAATGTATTTGCATTAACATTATAAAGCTTTTACATGATGAAAAGAATATGAAATAAAAGCATCTAAATCCAACTGCAAAAAGCCCCTCCATCATCTTGGCATTAGGAGAGTATTTGTGGCTCTGTTTGATCCTGTTGTCTCTGAAAAATTCTGTTTTCTACTGAAGTTTTAGGGGTGAGCAGGGTAGTAACTTTGCTCACATGCACACATGACTTTGCTATTTGATTCCTATTCTATAGGCAGCAAACTGGAGAAAACTTCTCAGTGTGAAAAATGCAAAAAACCCATGCTGTCGAGCTTGTAAAGTCATCTTGGTCTTCCAGACCTTTTCTGGGAACCACGGCTCTGTCACCAACAAGCTTTGGTTTACTGGGTCAGATGAATGTAGGCCCTCAAAGGTAGCATCACCGAGATAAGCTGGGTGGCTCTGGTGGCAGTGGATTGAGAATCAGGATGATAGGTAGGCACAGCTCAGTTCTTTGTTCACAACAAAGAATGTCACCCTGTAAATGGAGCTGTCTTCCCCTTAAGGATAGAGCTGTTTCTTTTTAATGGTTTGGGAACAAAGACGAGACTTCTATACAGTACCTCGTCACTACCCACTCAGCATACCCCAAGAGTAGTGTATTTTCACAAGCATATATTGTTTAGGTGAAATAGAGGTACTGTAAAGTTCTTACGGAATTTTCAGAATCTATAGCAAAGATAACCAACACGGAGACAATACATCTTCTTAGCACTAACACCTTTTTACAAATTTAAGCAATCGGATTAAAAAATAAGGGAGAATGCATTCACTTTTCCCTCTTCTCAAAGTCCTAATGGTTTGGTTAAAAAACCCCTACAACTGGTCAATATTTCTTTACATAGATAAATGTTATGCTTAGTTTGTTGCACTTTCAGGAAACAATTAACAGCTTCCTCTGGGTGCATCTCTCTCAGTATTTCAGCTCGGAGCGAGAGTGAGTGTGCTCTTGAATTGAGCCCCTGGATTGTTCCCTGTTACTGAGCCTTGGGTCTTGCTGCAGAGTGGTCGGGGGGAGCACGGCCGGGCTCCGAGGAGGGCAGGGGGGCGTGAGGATGCTCCGCTCCCTACTGAGTGTCCAGCCTGGGGCCCAGTTAGAGCTAGTCCCAGCAAAGCCCTTGATGTATGTATGTGGTGTGGGGAGGCCAAGGCCTCAACATCAACTCTTTTGCTCCGCAAACCTATTCCAGTTGGGCCATGCTGTTTTGCTGATGTATAGGCGGCTTGTGTTTGCGTGTCAAAAGAGTTTTAAAGATGGGCAGAACGAAGAGAGACTAGTGTAGTATAATACATAAAGCAAAATCTTCAAATTATGTTTGTGGTAGTGTTTTTATCTTGTGTGCATAATTATTTGCAAGAAGCTATTTTTATTTTTCAGCATAGGTACTTTGTAATAATCACTGGTATTTTAAAAAATTAAATCACACTTTTTACTAGTAATAAAAATCTGAGGTAATTTTGCCAGAGTGCTGCCAAACAGCTCATTTTTCAAACTTAGTCATTTGAGTGTAATGTAGCTATGTCTTCTTCAGTTATGTAGAAGTTTTATTAAGAAGCCTGAGTTATGCAAAATTCTGTTTTAAAATGGTGTTTATTAATAGATTTGCTTGCTCTCCTTGGCTTAATTCAACTAATTAGACTGTTATTAGGCTGCTAATGTAGAAGACAGAACTATCCTGGAGTGCAGTATTGCTTGAGGAGATCTTAGGCAAGCTGTGCATACAAAGTTACAGGTACCTTGGGGACTTCAGTGCTTTGCAGGATATGGCTGTTGTGCGGTGACGTCTTGAAAAGAAGCAACACCAGCAAAGCCAAAATAACCGAGAGCTTTACTCCGTGCTTAAGGTCA
>NW_008824035.1:1579072-1639287 GCF_000699105.1 Pygoscelis adeliae
TAACCAGGTGTTATGTTTCCTGGTTTGGGACTTGGTCCCTGGGTCCTGGGCTGTCACCAAGGTCTGAATTTGAGCAATTGGGTGAGCTTAGTTTGTCTATAAGCACTTACTTACACATCAAAAGCGTAATCTTGTGACTGTCCTCACTGCAGGAGCTCTGGGGAAATACATGCCACCATCTCCTCTGCTGAGACACAGTGGGATTTTGCATGGTCAGTTGTGTCAGTACCAGGCTGTCTTGCTGAAACGGAGGCTGGGCAGCTGGGTACGTTAAAGCTGAGGCTGAGACAGCGCTTCAGCATAAATCCTGCCCCTGTGCTGTGCCTTGCAAGGCAGCTGGGAGCACTGAGAGCCTCCCTTTACACAGGCTGTAGCTCTGCCCACCCCGACAGGCCTTTAAGACAGAAAGACTAGTAGGGTATCACAGTGTTGCCTTGCCTGGATATGCCCCTTCTCCCCTGGCCTTTTCTTTCCTCATAAGAGGGGAAAAAAAAAAATTCCAGTCTTCTGCTGCTCTTCTTTTAAAACCTAGTTGTACTCCCACCTCCACTCCCCCATGTCTTCAGACTGTTTCTTGGGTAGCGACTAGCTAACTGATGAGATTCATGTGGTGGCTGCAATAGTCTATTTTGTGATGTATAAGGAATAAATTTTCAGTCTCGGGGAACTGTTAACTCCTGCATGTACTTCAAGTCCATCTGCCAAAGGAGGAGAAAAGAAGCGGATGGTCAAGTGAGCAAAACTATCCCAAAAATCTAAATGAAGAGAACTTGATTTTCTTGTATGTAAGGGGAGAGGTAGCTAACTGCTTTGGTGCCAGTATCAGATGGTCTATTACATACTTTTACTTGTTCTGAAATGCTTCACAATCACAGTAGAATTTAAATAAAAATTTGTTATAGTGGGTTAAACACTAATGTGGCATAAAGCCTGTTTTTTGGTAACATTCATTCTGCTGAGTTACTTGTATTGTACACACGGGCAAGAAAGCTATTTAGTCAAGTCCTTTCTGAGTGTCCTTGATGGGGAAAAAAGCCTTTAAGAGACCTATTTACTTCTATTATTCTTGGCCTGTCTTACTACTTTCTTATCCTTTAAAAATGCTGGTATAGAAGCAAATGGTGTATAGCAATGTGTTGTCGGGGGTTCCTTTCCTCATACTAGGCAAAAAAAAAAAAAGAAAAAAAAAGTAAAACATCTAAGTTATTCTCTCTGATTTTTGTGGGTTTTCTTGCAATCACTTTATCTCATTTGAAAATATTTTTTCTGCCTGCAAGCTGTCTGAAAAATCCATATACAGCAAAGGAAATTGATTAATGCTCCTCAGGGGAGTAGTTCTGGCTATGAACAAACTGTTGTCAAACGTAGAATGTAAACAAACTGAAAATTTAAGATTTCCACCTGCCTAATTGTTCTTTGACGGTAACGTTGGAAGGAAAACCTGTGATAATAGCAATGAGATCTTTCCCAAAAGAGGCAGGAGTTTAAAGTTGATACAGCATCATTTCCTATCAGTGCTGCACTAGCATCCTGTCTCTTATTTTCTTACTCCTCCAGCCCCCACCTTGGATATTATAAGGTTGGTAGGATGCAGCATGGCCTGTGAGAATTTACTTGGGAAGTGGGGCTGCTTTCCCCTGTGAACAGCAGAGTTCAACTCTACCTACCTGGCTTACCATTTTCTTTCTCATAAGAGGAGTGTCCCCATGTCTCTGTAAGGATTTGGTTGTGGTTAGTAGGCTGGGTGTAGACCAGGGATCTAAAATGTTATGTAGTCAGACTTCAGAGAGGTTTTTTTTTCTTTTGGTGTTTTCCCTTTCCAGGGTGGAAAGAGACTCTTCATCCTGCCGAAGGGAGGGAGGCAGGAATCTTTGCTCCCTCCTCACAGCAACGTGGAGTTGTGGATGGGCCACCAGAGCTTTGTACAAATGTGTTCCTCTGCCTGGTGCCAGCTCTGCCAGCTTTCTGGACGTGGTGAGAGCCTCCTGGCAGAGCAGCACACCTGCTGTGGTTTGATTTTTGGATTTTTTCCAGCTGCAGAGGCTGAAGTGTTAGTATTTTGTTTGTTTGCAGCCTGGCAGAGAGAGCACGTATATTAAACCGTGGTGGTTTAGGACTGGCTCTAAACCTGAGTGCAGTAACTATCCTTAATATTTTTTGTGGCTCTATTCAGGATATCTGAGGTAAGACCATGGTTAAACCCAGTCAAAGATCCGTAGAAAGCATTTCCAGCTCTATGTTTGTTAAATCAGTTCTGTTCCCTTTCAGTTCTAGTTTTTCTTCTTTCCTTGAGGGCAGCAAACATAGCCAAGGTGAGTGATGAACAGCCCTTTCCTGAGGCTGCTGTCGTCTTCCTTGGCTCATTTGGCAGCGAAGATGCATTGACCAAATGGTTGATAATTGTGGAAGTACCTTGGAGCCATCAAGGCTTGGGAAGCTAGGCAGTTGTGAGATCCCAGCTTCTTCTGTGCTTCTGCCTACCTGACTGTGTACCCCAGGCTCCGTATTGGCTCTAGCACAAAGATTAACCTTAGAATGGAAATCATCTATCTGGACTGCCAAATGAAGATCCACAGCATGGTACTGATGTGCCCGCTATGCAAACCTGTATGGTCACAGTCAAGTTTACTGAACATCTCTTAAAGAAACTCTTGAGATAAAATCTCTTCTAAAGAAGCAGCATCTGCAGCTGTTACACATATGCTCCTAAGGAACAGAGTAATCGCTGAATACCTTATCAGGTGCTATTTCTTTCTCCAGTTTAACCTGAACTGTGAAGGACAAAGAAAGCTTTTTGCTTGTTTTTTTTTTTTTCTTTTTTTTTCTTTTTTTTCTTTTCATCTTGGGTAAAGGAAATAGGGTTTGTAAACATTTTTTTTGTTTCATTAAAACCTACGGATAAGAAAGAAACAGCATGGCACTGTCACATCTGCAGTCCTTGTGACTTCATCCCATATGTACAAAGGACAATATTCAAACCTGTATGGCTCTATAAATTACTGTGGAGGCAGTCAGCAGGAGCTGACCTGGACCATTCTTAGTGGTGAGGGAGATGAATGGGAAACTAAGAATCCTTTTGTGGTTGCTTTGTTTGCTTCTTGAAATTGGAGGGACTGTTTGAATACTGCATGCTTCCTAATGACTTCTGCTCCCTGACGCCCCCCCCCCCCCCCCCTCACAATTTAAAATATTTAACTTGCTGAAAGACTTTGGTTTGAAATCCTCTAAGTGGGAAAGCACTGATTGTTGGCGAGTTCAAATGTAAAACCGGTTGCAAGTACTTGTGGGGGAACAGTGCAATGGAGCCGAACAGTACACTGAAAATGAGAGTACTATGAATCAAAACACATTTGCTATTTGATGTTCACTGCTGGTTTCTAAGAGCACAGCTAGTAAATACTGGATCCAAAGTCCATTTAAGTCAATTAAAAAATCTTATTGTAATTAATTGGGGCCAGATTTTGAATGAAATCCTTCTTCCAAGGTACTTTACCTTAAATTTCTATTATAAGGTGTGGATCAATTTTCCTTGGATGTTCTGTGAACATGATTGTATAGTGGCTTTATATGGCTGAAGCGAATCAGACTCGTATATGTAACTTAACCACTGATTAATATAAGCTATGGGAAGCTATAATTAAGTAATTTTGATTCTCAGGAAGGAACAGGTAAACATGGATTCTTTTCTTTGCATTTACACATATTTGAAATGACTTTCTTTGAAGCTTTTAAAGAGAGGCATTAAAAGCAATGTTTTGGGAAAGCTAAAAGTCATGTTAATATTGCTGCTTAGGGCTTGCTTTTGCCTGGTCAGGATTACCAGATGCTCAAATTAATTTAATTTATTGCCTAAGCTTTGTCTGACCCTTCTTTAGAGGTGAATCCACTGAAAAAAATTACTCTGTTCTGTATTGTATGCTGTTAAATCTTGCAGAATGGGTTTGGGTTGTTGATTATAGTCCATCATTCCTGTTACACTAATTAAACAGTATTTGAGGTATGTAGTGGAGCTGTCTGACGCTGCGCCCCAACATCATACCATATTGTATTGAGGCATTTTTCTATTTACCTAGAGCTGTGCTGGGAGCACTGTCTTGCAGCACTGGAAGCTTGTGCCAGGACTGTTTTGCATCTTTCTTTACAGCTCTCCACACAGTGCATCCTCTCTGGCTCTTCTCCCTCCCTCGTGAGTTGGAAGAACATGCTGGATGTTTCTCCCCTTACTGTTTCCGTTTAATTTGTCCGCTGCGTGAGAGCCAGGAAAAAAGTGCTGCTGCTTCATCCACCCCGTGAGCAGGTCCACTCCTTGGCCTGGCTGGGGGGATGCTGTGCCGGGCAGGGTGCTCCAGGGCTGGCCCGCGGCTGCGGAGCAAGCATGATCGTAATTCCTCTTTGCTCAGGGAGGCAGTTCTCAGCCTCGTGGAGGGCTTGGACATTTCTTTAAGACTCTCCTAAAGAATTGAGGACAGATATATTTTTCTTTATCTCCTATAAACATACAGCTTTCGCTACATTAAAGGACCACCATCAAAGGGGTGGTGAAGTCAGCTCTCAGAAGAGACAAAATGGCAGATTTAAGATTGTCCAGGTAGTCATACTATGGCTTACCATGTTCGTACATTTTAATGCTCTCCTTTATGGTCACATTGGCCACATACGTTTTCTCTGAGACTCCTATTTATCCAGCACACAGGAGGGACTCTTTACCTAATGATCAGCTCTTCAGTATTTTGTTTTTGTCATTGCTGCGTGTGTAGCCCAGGCTATATTTACGACATGCTGCTGAAGTGATGCTTTCAGGATAGGATTATTAACTAACTCATGAGCTTTCCTTTGGTTCTCATTAGTATAATAGCTTAGTGTTGCTCAAGCAATAATTACTTTGCCTTCCTCACCTGGAAACTGAGGGTGTATCTTTAATTTTATAGGCAGAGTAACTGAGACATGGAGAAAAAAGTGTTACTTAGAATGCCTGATTTAAAAGGCTTTTATTTTGAAGAATCCTTAGTGTTACATATCTTCAGGAATGGGTCAAAGAAAGGGTCATCACATTTTTCTGGCACATGAAGACAAGGAAGAAGGGCTGGGGTTTTTTCCCCTCTAATGTCATTCTTGTAAATTGCAGATCTGTCCGATTCGAAATTCAGCTGGAGAACGACGATGTTTAATTTAAACAAGGTCACATAGTGGAGAGCGTTAAGGAACCTTAAAAGTAGTCAGTCCCATCAACATTTAGGTCTTTGTTTTATCAGGAAGATGTTTGCTCTTTCTCTGCTGTTTGTGTCCGCTCTGAGCTAGTGATGTTCTGCCTGCTCACTTGTGGCTGTGGAGGGAGATGGTTGCTGCCCCCTCCGTACCAACCCAGGCCAGAATTACAATCCTTGCAGCGATGAAGTCTAAGAGGTGGCATTGGGATGCTTCCCACTTTTCCCTTCCCTGAACATTGTTTGCTGGAGCTCCTGGGGCTTTTTGGATGCATGGCACCAAGCAAGGCTGGCTAGCCCATGGTGTGGGAGTGAGTGCCCAGGGCACCTTTTGGGCAGCCTGGGAGTCCCAGAGTGTGACACAGGATGGCACCATGGCCTGGTGTTCCTCTGAACCGCATCAGGGGAGAAATGGTATTACTGTCTTGTTCCATGTGATCTCATACTAACTTTTCAGTTCAGACAACCAACCTTAGCATTTTTGCATTATTTTCCTGGGACCTAAAGTAAAATGGTAATAATTACATTTGACTGTGGGTTTTTTCCTTACAATGTTTTGTTTTGTTTTGTTTTGTTTTTTGTTTTGTTTTGTTTTTTTAAAGGCCATAAGGACTCAGTGGGGGGGTAGAATGTCTCAGTCCAGCCTTGTGACTGTGACAGTGTGCAAATGGATGTTTGCATATGGATATAAAGCAGTTAAATGGGGAGCAGTTAGATTTACAGTTGCTTTAATTTTTCTTTTTACAGCTAGAAGAATGTAAAGGGCTTTAGTGTAAGGAGAGCCATGGCCAGAGTGATCTAGCTTGCCTGGTTATGAATGCTTTCTGACGACAATATAATATCTATCCAATGCAGTAACATAAATCACAGCTCTCCTCAGTGAATCGTGTTGTGAAAGCCAGTGGATATGGTATGACTATACTAGCATGTGTCCTTGTGAGTAAATTGAGAGATGTGTATTGCAGTGATACAAAGAATGATTTTTATATGCATTAATCTTTCATGTAGATTGGGCAGGTAAGGAAGGCTGTTTGCAGGGAAGAACAAATTAAGCATATGTGTTTTGTTCCATCAATTTCCTTGCTTATATCCTTCATTTGTATCTTGTCAAGACTTCACAGCACCTGTACCTATGCAACTGTGTTGGATGTGTACTTAGCATCTGTTTATTCGGTGCCAGTTTTTGTAACTCACTGGCATTTGTTCTTTCTATTCCTTTTTAAGCAATGAATACAGAAAAAGAAATAAATTGAAAAGACTACAAATGTCAAGAAAAAGTACAAAATTCAAATAAAAGAGAATCTAAAGTAAAAATGTCCATCTGAGACAAAGAAATGGGAAAGGGAGTGGTGTTTTTTCACTACACTATACTCAGCTGTGGTCCATCCACTCTTTGAGAAGAAATAGATTAAACCAAGTGTGAACTCGATATATCTTGTTTTGTTGTCAGTGGCAAGGCTGGACTTGATGGACATCTGAAGACGTATCTTGTTTTGGACTCCAAAGCTATTTTGCTATGGGTCCCAGGACAAAAACGCAGCACTGTATGGGTAGCGGCAGAGATGCAGTTCCTGGTGGAGGGGTGCATTTGTGGTGGTCAGTTTTGTCTGGGACAACAGAAAGAAGTGTGTACAACGGCAAGCACTGCTGCTGGTGAGAACTGGCTTTGCCCTTTTGGTGGTTGGGTAGACCGATGCCTTTGACTGCAGTCAGTCTCATCTAAGATTGGAAGAAGGGTCTCCTGTCGGGAGCATTTAGATTTTTTTTTTTCCACAGAATGATTTAAGCAGTTCTCCAGCAGGTAAGTTACAATAGATTTTCTGACAGGTTAAATAGTAAATTAAACATTGTATTTATTAGGTGGTCTTTTAACACCATGAATTTAGATTTATTGTTCTGTTATTCTGCCCCTTCCTGCATGGGTACCTCTGTGACAACTTCAAGTAGAGGATACTGAAATTGGTGTATAGAGGAAACCTGTTATTGGGACCCAGGCACAAGTTAACTATTTCACATGGCAGAAAGCGAGAAAGACATGAATTGCGTACCTACAGATTCTAAGGTAGCAAAACATAGTATTTGCTGCAAATGCATGATTCTTTAACACAAAAATTTATTTCTGAAGTGCTGTGCTGTGAGAGGGTGAGATATGGGTGAGTTAAAGTATGACTTTGTCTTGTGTTTCCTCTAAGCATTTTATTCTCTGTAAGTGGCGTTTCTATTCAGTGTTGCAAAAGCCATGCTGACCTTGACAAGGAAACCCAAGGAAAGAAAAACAAAATGTGTGAATGCAAAATGTAGGTTCCCTGGCCTGACAGGTATATTGAATAACAGAAGCCATGGATTTTAAGAGATCGTGAATGAGTCAGCTGCGCAGTGCTAGTGGGACTTAAAAGAAGGAAAATTTTGTTCTGGGTATTAGCAGGAGTTGTGTACGTAAGATTCAGGTGTAGCTCTGTGTGTAGTATTGATGAAACCTCACCAGAGAGCCGTATTCAAGTTTTGTGCAGCGTGGTTTAAGAAGAAGCAGATTGATTGAAAGTGGTTGAAAGAGAGGTTCTTGAGAGTACTGGAAGACTTAATTGTGAGGAAAATGGGGAAATCACTGGCTTTGAGTTGCCTCTGTCCTGAGTCTGCTTTTGGCATGCAGCCATCTGGGAGCTGGAAGGCTGCTGCTGTGTTGCCAAGGGTTGTGTTTCCCCGGTCTTTCTAAGGATGCTCGTGGGATGTCAGGCCACCTTCTCTGCCTGAGGAGCTGTCTGAGAAGCTGAGGACTCCCCTGCCTTCACACTGGAGACACCTCTCACTGAATTACTGAATTTTTAAGGTACTGAACCTTTGGTAGGAGTGTTGCTTCTGGAGTCACAGGCACCTTGCTGTGAAGCATTTGGGAGGCCCAATCTGGTGCCTTTCTTCAGGGTGCTGCTCACTGTCGCTGACTGCACGTGTATCTTCTCTTAGCAGGCAGGATTAAAATTCTTCACTGGTTCAAGTCACTCATTTGCATGAATACATCTCCCTTGGTGATCACAAAAGACACATAAATTGCAAATATAAGTACCAAAATGAAACAAAATACACTAATACACTCCCGCAGCCACTGATCTTAGTAGTAATTTACAATTGTTTTTTCTTAAGTCCCCACTCCACCTGCCTGATCCTCAGGGTTACAGTTCCCTTATGGCCCCAGTTCAAGAAAGCAGTTAAATATTGGTCTTAAGGATGTTGTTATTTAAGGCAAGCCTTTTAATATTTTCCTAGTGTTAAACCCCCTGAGAATGGGACTTAATCCCCTGTTTGAACTTTAGCATGTCCTTTTTTATTCTGAATATGGATGCTTTTAAAATTGAAACATGACTGGGTAACTATGTGGGGAAAAAGTACTTCTTTAGACCTCATCAGATATTTTGCTGTATAAAGAGGAAAAAGTAATATCTTTAACAAGAGGGCTGTTTTTTCCCATTTCCCAATTTTACCTTTTTATTGCTGATGATGTTGTTGATAATAGTACCCAGAGATCTTTGCAGTACAGGCGGAGGTTACAACGCTAAAACAAAACACATGCAGATGAGCGTGCTTTGTCCTTCTCCCAAGAAATCCCTTCTGAAATGCCCTGGCCTGGGCACGGGAGGGAGGCAGCAGGGCTGGCTGGGTGGGCGCATGAAGGAGCAGGGTGGCAGGAGCTGCTGCCCCATGCCTGCCGTGCACCCCAGCCGGTCCTCACCCCCCCCCAGCCAAGCTCCCCAGGGCTGCCGTCCCTTTGGGAGGGGACTGCTCTAGGCCAAGTTCACCGCGTCTCCTGCTTCCTTTACATCCCCTCTGCCCTACTAGTATTCAAGTCACTAACTGTTCTGACTGGTTTTCTGATCTAAATAGGAGCCCTCTGTGAATTAAGTGAAGACCCTTGGTTTCCATTACAGCTTAGGCTAGATTTATTTATTTATTTTTAAATGTCCTCTATTGGTAAATGGGAAGGATGTTGTTCTGTTGTACCAACTGGCTCCCAAGTAACTGTGTGTTAATTAGGTGGGTTAACAGTTGGTTCTGTTGCAAATGCTCTCTGGCCCTTCTAGCTGTTCTTTTTTTTTTTTTTTTTTTTTGAAACAAAGGTAGAAGTATTTGCAATAATTTTTCTCTTCTAAAGTTACTGTTTATGCAGTAGAGCTGCAGACTGTTCTGTTCAGATTTTTTTGGTAAGAAATAACATACCTCAAAGTTTCTTAATGTGTTGTGCACCCAATCAAGTGAACCAAAAGCATGTAGCTAAACCATTTGTTACCATTCATTGCTGTTGAGGTTTGAAGATGTTGCATACAGGTAAGCGACTGCTGTGCAGTTGCTCACGTTTTGATTAATGTACATATCTGGCTGGAATGATTTTGCTGCCTTGTTTTTGCACTGCTTCCTTTTTTTTTTTTTTTTTTAGACTCAAATACCCAAATCACGAAAGATACACACCATGCTGCAGAAGCCTGGAGTTCCTGAGACTCCTGTGCCGTGTGTCATATTTCCAGTGTGGGAGAACAATGAGGATATAGAGTGTGTTTTGCTGTGCTGCTGTCACCCACCCAGGCATGCTGTGTGGGCAGAAGGAAACTGTCCTCGCAGGTTTTAAGCACCCTTATGTTTATTTTTTATTTCTCATTGGTTTTATTTTCCAGAAGAAAGGGCAAGAAAAAGAAGGGAGGAGGTGAGAGGGTGTTGGAAAAGCAGGGGAATGGGGGCAAACTGATCAAGTGCTTGTTTCGTTAATGTACTGAGAAGCCCCATCAGAGTGGCACATGCAGCTTTTGGTGAGGGTGGAGAGCTCAGTGTCTTACCGTAGGCGTCCTGTCACCTGAAATAAGGAGGTGCTCAGCTGGGTGCTGGAAAGGGAGAACTGCTTGTGATACGGAGTCGATGTGATAGAGGAGATTTGGAGAGAGATCTGAGTGCTAAGGTAAAAAGGCAAATATCCTGGAAAATAACTTCAGTTGCTGCTGTCCAAAGAAAAGAAGAGAGTCTAGCAAAGAAAAGGGGTATGCAGAAAGATACGTGGCAAGGATAGTCTGGAGAGATGGAACTAATACAGGAGACAGAGCTAGAGGAGTGAGGGCTCTTGGAGATTTGGTATGTAGGGGGAGAAGGAAGGCACTACAAAACAATTAAGTTGGATTTACTGATTCACAATTTTTTACCTCATGTCCCTCTTAAGTTCTACAAGTCTTACAAAATGGAAATCCAGAGGCAAATTGACTTGTTGTAAGGAAGACCAGGAATGAACACACATCACACTCTCCAAAACAGTTTTCTTTTCAGGGGGAAAAATGCCAGACGCATTTGGCTTATAATCTTGAGAATCTGAGAATAAGAGAAGGCAGTTGTCATGTAATGTTTTGATAATGCTCTCACTAGTGTAATAGGAAAACTATGTATTCATCATCCAGGGAATCAATGCCTAGAGTCTACAATAAATGAGGCTTTTGCTCACTTAAGAGACTACTAAGTCTGTGAGAAACTGGCAATTAATGTCATTAATGATTAATGTTTGATTGTGTTAGAAGCTGTATTTGATGATTAATAGCAACATCAATGTATATTTATAAAAGAAGTTAATGGCTGTAGAACAATTTACTGGCTGAAGAGAAAATTGGTTGCTTCCTGTTAAATATCAAGTTAATGCTGCTTTAGTCAGAGATGTATTTGTAAGTAGGCAGCCTTGTTTACTCGTAAAATCAACATAACTTTGAGAAATTGCCGTAAATACATTTCACAAAATTGAAGCTAGATAAATAGAACTGAAAGAAAACCTGAAGTTTTTGTATTGTCTCTCTCAATATCTGTAAGTGAACTTAGTTTTGTATTAATGTTTTTCTCATCCTTATCATGGCTCAATGAAAATGAGCATTAAAAAGTTCAGTAAGAGGGAAAACTGCTTTTAAGTCAAATGTCCCCAAATGTTTTGCTGGTCTGTAGTGAAGAAAGGCAAATGCTCTAATCTGTGCTTTCTTGGCTCACGCAATTGCATGTTAGTTTCTTCCATGTAACTTAAACTGCAGATTTACTACTCTTAGATTCTTTACTTTATTCACATAAAGATTATTCACATAAGGATTATTCTTTGATTGTGCAACACAAAATGAATGAAATCATATGTGTTTTGAGCAGATTTTCCACAGCTGTCATTTCAATAATCAAAACTGGATTGCTGTCCAAGGGACCCTGAGTTTTGTTTAAATGAAAATACCTAAGAAGCACAACTCTATGCAAGAGAAGGAGGTGCCATGGTGAGGACAATATTGTGTTTGCATATTCATTTAGCTTTTCAATACACACTCTTACCCAAGACAAAAGTAGTGTCTCCAGACATGTCTGCCTGGTTTAGCTTGGAAGGACAGGGTTTATATTACAAGCACTCTGAAAACGAGACAGACAGATCACCTTTTTGTTATTTAGGTTTAAGAGTTTAAGCAAGATTTAACAACCTCTAAGACTTGAGTGTTATGATGGGTTTGAGACTGCATAGAAAGCTGCTGTAGGTACAGAGACTGCCCTTGGTTATAATTACTCTTCTGAGCTTTGTCAGGCAGCCAGGCAGTCCTTCTCTGTGTCGTTCCCCCTTGTTGGAAGCTGGATGTTGCATTGTAGCAGTGCCAGTGGAAAGGACAGTTGACTTCTTTTTCTCTAAATTTCTCAGATGTAGTCTTTGCGTCTGGCATATTTCTTCAGGAACTGCTTCCCAGGGAAGGTATTTAGGCTTAGCATGGGCTAGTGCATGGGAAGTGCAACACATAAGCTTTATCTTGGGCTCTTCCAATAAGTTCAGGTGACCTTGGGTAAGTTGCTTAATATCTTCATGCTTTTGTTTCCTCTCCTGCTCTTTGCCCTTGTTGTTTGTTTAGTTGGGATGGTATCTTTTACTGAGCACAATGGAAAGCTCATCTTAGATTGGTCATCAAAGTATTATCTTAATGCAAATGAAAAAGAGGATTTTTTTTTCCCCTCTTTAGCTGTAGAACATTGACCTTGAAAGGCGCTAGCATTCTTTCATTTTCCTTGTTACTTTTTTAACTATTAGTCTTCCTCTTGTTGGGCTTTTCTCTTTATTTTAGATCAGAAAGCATCTACTTTATGCAAATGCCTGATACTTCCAGTTGTTGATCAAACTGGGGGGATGGGGGAAGAAAAAAGAAGTGAGGTTCGGCTACTCTGATTAATATTCAAAGATGTTTTCTTACAGAAGTGAAGGGAAACTGACTTTTTCATTTTGGGTCAAATGCAGTGTTTCTGATGTGTCAAAATAGTTTATTCTGATGTATCTGAAGCTAATTGTGTTGACATTTGCAAAAATGTGCTAGTTTGCCTTTCCAAGGGAAAGTGAGGTTCTCAAAACAGAGCCCGGAGCTACGTTCCCCTTTGCGCAAGGGCTGAGTTAGCTTGAACTGAGGGCACCACTCAGGGTTTTGATTCCTGTTGGAAGGTCTGTGAAGCTAGCTCCCAGTGCTCAAATGGCAGGCCACTGAGCAGCCACCACCCTTTACCTGGTTCAGAGCAGGAGTTTAAATCAGGATTTCCAAGATATCTCACGTAGGGGACGAGAGCAGCGTGAACAGGACAATGTGGGTCCTCCACAGCCGGAGAGGGCCAGGGTCACTGGGTAAAAGGGAACAGTGGTTTGCAAATCTAACAGTAATTTGAGGGTGGGCAGGTGTTTATTACAAGAGCTTGAAAATTTAATGTTGTGGAAATGTCAGTATAGTTTATTCTGGAACTGCTGGAATGAACTGTTAAGAGATTTTTTTTTTTTTTGTAATGTTTTGCTGAACCTGAACCAAATAAGCACAACAGTTTGAAAATATTTTTTCTTTTGTTGCAGCCAAAGTGTTTGGCAAAATTCACCTGTATATACCTGTTGTTTTGGTTACCCTGAAGTACCAGTCCTGACAAAATGAATTGTTTAAAACAAATGCTGAAAAATATTGAGTGTGGTTCTCATCTTATAGACAAATGCCAACTGTCGTTTCTACCGGCTATGCATTTTATAAATTAATTCAGTAGTTACATGCATTAAGAATAAGAGTGTCTGTTAGCATACAGCTTTGTGATAATACAAAAAAACCTTTTCATCGCCATTGCCTTTCCTTGATTATAGTACACACAGCACAGTAGTCATTGAACACTAACAGTAGCGAACTGATTATCATTCACAAAGTAGTTGAGACTGAAGAGTTAGAAATATGGAGAGGGAATGACATACGTAGTGTTGGCTGTGAAATACTCATGGAAATCCAATTCTTTCATAAATATTAATTTGACATTGGTTTAGCATTTAATAAGTGGAATTGCTCAAGATGATAAAGATGCTTTATTACATCTGGATAGCCTTAGGAAATATTTCTGTCTGCCATTTAAAAAAAAAAGTATGAAAAAAAATATGAAAAGGTTTTAAGTTATGAAAAGTAAAAGAGGGTTGAATGTGAAGTTAATTGGGGTTTAGAGTATATAAAGTAGGGCCACATTCTTCTCTACATTTACATAAATGGAGTCAAAGCCCATTCTGAATGAAAAGGGAACGCAACTTGATTTCTTTCTAAATTTGTCAAATGTCTTCAAGGCATCGTTGCCCTGAGTTTGAAAATGCCCATGTGCAAAGTACAGGCTCTGTTTTACTGCAGCACACATAAAAATGTCTTGACCAAGGAACCAAAATGACTGAGAGGTGACCTTTTGATTCATTGACTGCTTTAAAGGCAAGTTATTGTCTAGCCTGTTGCTTTTGGACTACGTTGGATGCTGCAGTGCGCAGTCAAAACTGCTGGTTATTTGTGTTGCTGTTAACAGTTCTCATTATAAGTAGGCTACATAGTAAGTGATACTATTTTGTTGTATGCTGAAGAGTGAATCAGGTGGTCGCTACCACTAATGGGCTGCCAAAAGAGAACCTAAGAGTATTTGAGAAATGTTAAGCTGAGTTACTTGTGTGTCTTCAATCATTCTTGTGTGCAAAATAATCCCAGTACATGATTTGTGCAAGCATAAATGTCTTAGGCCATGAGAAAAGATAAAAACAAGAAAGAACCTTAAGGGCAGAATAATAGTATTTAACATTCTTATTGTATTTTCAATACCCACAGCGTTCCAGAAATGTTGATCTTTGTAAGCTCCAGGGAGTTAGCTTGAAGTAATGCTTCCCCATTTTAGAGGAAGGGGACATTTTGCCTACCGTTCTGTCCTACCTGATGGGTCCCTTGTTCTGAGCAGCAAAACAAAGTTGCTTCAGTGTGAGCTTCCTTTGGTGGCTTACCTGCATATGTGGCTTCCCACCCTGTTCCAGCAGAATCAGAGGTGCCCTTTCAGAGGTTTTGTTTGCACTGTTGAGAAGTGCAAGCCTGGTCTGGGGTGAAATCTTGGTCTGCACTTGGAGTCTCTCTATAAACTTTAATGAAGTCACTTCATCTTTGTTTCCTTGTTAAGAGGACCTACAGGTTTCCTCAAAAAGGACTATTTTGAGAGAGAGGAATGCTTCCAGAATTGTTCTTCATTCGTTGTTTTCTTTTGTTGCTTTTTCTTGCCACGTTATTTTATGGTATTCTCCAGGTCATAGGTTTGTTGTCATAGTGATGATACTAATCTTTGTAAAATAATAAAATTATTTATTTTTTTGACAGCAGGAAGAGAAGTAGATCAAGTTGTTGATATGCAATATCATAAGCATTCTTCTTGGCAGGAAACTTGTACAGATGAGAGGTCTCCTAACAAAAAACAGACTTCTATCTTCATGGGGAGATTTTAATCCAGTTTTAGATTAATAAAGGTTAAGACTGTTTAAAGCTCTTGTTTACTTGTCTATTCTAACGCCATGCCTCCTTTTTTAAGACACATGGTACTACATTTCCTTTAAAAAAAAAACCACAAAACAACCAAACAACCCCCCCCTAAAAATCGGAAGTTAAAAAAAAATGTTCCTGCAGTGTTCCTTGGTAACTATTTTGGTTTGACATTTTAATTATAGCCCAAATGCCTCAACATCACTTTAAACCTATATATACTAGAGAATTGTCTTTATTCCCAAGAGCTTGCAGTCAAAGAGAACAGACAAAGCAGGTGTTTGAAGCAAGCATGTGGACTGGGGTCATTTCAGCTGAACCCTCACACTCAAAGCTGCCAGTACTGGCTTGTATCGTAACTTCTTACTAGTGCAAGGTGCAGTTGGTCCTGTTGTTACAGATACAGTGGTTTAAACTTGTTTTCATATGAGTAGTCTGTTCACTGTACAAGGCAGGCAAAGCTGGCTCAGCCAGGAGATAAGTTTGTCTGAAAATTCACTTGTGCTTTAGTTGTATAGATTTATTTTTTTTTTTTCTGGACTTTAACCTCTTGGGTTCAATTTCTTTTTGCTGGGCTGATACTTCAGGCCAAAGATGTTTAAGAAAAGATCTTATTGAAAGTCCCAACTAAAATAGCTCAATCTTGTGAGAATGCACAAGAGAGGTAACAGTTGTAGACCGCTCCATGAGAAAGATCTTTCCAGCTATCCCAGGACACTTGTAGTACGACGGGAATGCCTGGAGGGGTATGCTACAAAGAGAGTCCTTTTTAGCTTGTCAATTTATAACCCCTTTTGACTTCTGACATATAACAGCTGGGAAAAGTTGATTTTCTTTAAAACCCTGGGGGAGGTTCTTCTAACAAGGTAAGAAATGCGATGCTAGGAACCTCACCGTGAAATTGCAATTAAAGGCAAACCATTTATATCGCCATTGAAGGCAGCTACTACGTTAGTCCTGAACACTCTCCTTAGTTTACCTCGAAATGAAACTAATGTGACTCATCTCCACAAATGTCACCTTGCAGGAAAACATACCTTTGTTGTCAGTGAAGAGCAGCAGTCAGTTCCTCTTCCACCGCAGAGCCCAGGGTGCACTGTACTGCAACACCCAGGTGGTTGCAGCAGCTTCTCCCTGAAAGCATTTAACCAGTGAGTTCCAGTTGCTGTGTTGCCCCTTTACCCCTGAGGATAGTATTTATTGTTACTAATGTGGGAGAAGGGATTAGATGGTTTCAATATTATTATGAAGTCTAATAATCTTATTTAGGGGGGAAAAAAGCTCTAGAATTAGCTGAGTTGTATTTTGAGAAAAAAATGAGCCTTTCGCACCTTCCTCTCAGCTGTGAAACGTAGTTGGCTGGTACCCTGTGCTTATCCTGGCTGTTAGTGCTAATGATCTCTGAATTCAAACACTGAAGAGCAACACTTACTACAGGATCAGAAGTCCCAGTGATGCATAGTTTGGTCCTCGACTGATTGTTATAAAAAGCATCTTTGTAGGAATATGAGCAGGCTATGCTCCAGAATGCCCGTTTCTTGTATTTCTTTATCACATGCTTTGAATGATAAATGAATGCTGAACCTGATAAATTTTTGGTTAGCATGTTGTTGTTGGGTTTTTTTTCTGGTTTTGCTCCCCCTTCTACCTCCACTGAAATCCAGATTCAGATATATTTGAATTCAGCTATTTAGATAACTTCTCTTAGAACATCATCTTAGTGTGAAAATGAAAGCAGAAGCTATTTAGAGGTAAATCTGGATACTATAGTGCTAAGTTTGCTCATATGCCCTTGAAAATATAAGAATTGTCAACTACTCATTCTTTTCATAACATCGCTATTCAAATGTTAATGTGCTACCATGAATTTGAGAGTGAGAGAAATACTCATATCCCTTTCAGATTTTCTGAAAGTGCTAAATGTAACTGATCTCTTGTTTTGCTGGGTCATGGACAGGAGGTGGCAACAGGTGGGTAATTCCTTGTTTGGGCAAGGTACAAAAATAACTACAACTGCTTGTTCTTCTGGTTTACATACACTGTTAAATGACATTTATATTTATTGTCCTTTTCACGATCCACTTAAGATATGCATGACTGAATTATTTACAAGAGGAAAACCCTAGAGACAATGTGGCTCAGAAGTGGGCCTTTTATCTCTAGGTTGAAAGTTCAAATTCAACCCAATTTGGAAGGCTGTTTTAGCATGTGGTAAACTGGATAGTTAATGCTCTCATATGGCTAAAGCTTAGGTTTCCAGCAGGGTTCCCAGGCATCCAAGAGAGAGCTGAGGATGGCCAGGGCACTGAACACTTTGCTTCTCTTCTTACTTGGGGTATACTGCCTTGGAAATGAGACTGGGGCAGAACAATTCCCACTGCTGTAGCAGTGTGTCTTGGTTACCAGTCCAGTCAGAGCTCAGCAGCTGGAGGAGAAAGAGAGGCTCTAACTGCGATCACATTTTCCCAATCCTTGTTTTGATAAAGGAGCAAAATGGTATTTTAACTGTAACTGAAGGTGGGTTTTGCCTTCCCAGCTGTACTGCTCTACTTTCCAGCCCGCAGATTAAGTTTTAAAAGTATTTATCAAGTAAAGTCTGAATATGAAACCTCCTTTTAAGGGCCTCCCTCTTCAGGTAAATTGGCTGAGTACTGTGTCCATGCATGATGCTTTTAGTTTTTTCCGCCAGATAAGGTTTGTTGTTTGTGTGTGTGTGGTAGTCACACTCATACTTTTCTTTTTTTGACCAGTTTTATATAAATCTTTGTGGAGGCAAAGAGTATATTGAGAGGTGGCAGAAAGTGACTGTTTAGTATTAATCTTCCGGTTAATAATTAAAATAACAGGGAGAGCCAGTTGAAATAAACACTTATTTTTCTTCTAATTACGATTAGATAAAACTTTGAGCCGTATCAAGCAGTAGACTACAGCATTCAGACCTTAACCACTCATCAAGAAAAGGTCTTGTTATACTCAGACTGATTCGCCATCTGCTACATTTTAATCTCTAGGTGTTCATGTAAGACAGCCATCAAAAATTTGGCAATACACTTGTGATTACAGGGCTAGGTCTCTCTTTTCCCCTTTCCATTGCAAATTAGCTCCTTCAAAATAAAACCTAGTTAAAGTAATGCTGGGGTGCTAGTCCAATAATATCTTGTGCCACTTCACTATCAGTTTGAAATGTAGTAATGGATTAACTCAATTCTTTGGATTGTATAGTTGATACAATACATACTGGTTTCCATTCATGCATGCTTTATGAATGTGATGCTATGTGTGTTAATGAGTACACATCATTGTACATCTTGTTAAAATCAGGTACTGTAGGATTTGCTATGTTAGAAGGACAACTGCCTTAAAATTAAGATCCAAAAAATCAATAATTTAATTTTAAAAAGGGCAAATGCATTATAATTGTATTTAAATTAAACTTAAAAAATGTGAAGTGCCAGATTATGATAGAAGGTGTTTTCTTCATTCTTCTTGTTCTGCTTTTACAGGAAGTAGGCAAGAAAGTGGGCTAAAACATTCACTCAGCTCTTAAAACAAACAAAACCCAACCAAACAAACCCCCCCAACTGAACAAAAAACCCAAAACCTTTTGAACACTTTCTGGAGACTACTGCTGTTTGTGGGTGGAGACCAGAGAAGAGGAAAGCAGTTGCTCGCACATCTAAGATGACCCATATCTTGAACATGGAATGAAAATGTTAGTCTTGACATCTTGTGCATTTTGAAAATCAGATTAGTGGAAAAAAGAAGTGGCTTGAGCCATGCATGCAGTTTGTCGGCTTGTCTGATTTAAAATTGCATGTACCTGTTAAAATAACTGAGAACCAAGAAGGCAAGGATTTACACAGATAAAAAGGCCTGCTAAGTAGAAAAGCTCTATGGCTTTCCTTATTGTAGAGCTGAAAAATGGTAGTGTTGAGATAAAAGGAGTTTACCTACTGCTGATTTTGCAATGGAAGGTTTATTGACTTTTCACAGACATCAAATAAGTGTTCACTTGCATTTTAATTTATTGCCACGCTGATGAGCCGAAGGGGCCTCTCTCTCTCAGTGCAGAGCCCACTCAAGCTGTCTGAGTGCCTAGCAGTGTTAGGCTCAGTCAGCAGCCCCACCCAGCCCGATTCAAAGCCTGATTATTCAAAATACAGCAATGGGCCTGGGCTGCAGCAATGTATGGACTGCTCCAGGAAGGGCAATTAACTCTGGGACAGGGCTCAGGTTGTCAGTGAAACTCCAGACTCAGCAAAGGGACTGGCATTTGTCCTCGCCACGTGTATGAACTTTGAGAGCGAGCTTGGGATGGCAGATTTGCCGAGCTGCACGCATATTCTAGAGAAAACCAAGGGACTGTATTGGCCTTGGTGGAGATTTGAGCACTGATGGTAGAAGCGAACTCTGCTGTGGACAAAGAAAAATTTTTGAAGATCAGTAAGCCGTTGGATCCTTTTGCTGTTTAAATATTTTTGCATTTCTCAACACCAGTAGATTACTAATGCTTTTGTTTCGTTTAGGAAGATAGCTCATCAGCATCCCTTAGATAAGTCTGTCTTACCTTCCTAATATGATTTTTTGCTATTGTTTCTAAGAATTCCTTTACCCATTTGAAGGGAAGTAAGTGGAGACCAAGGCAGTCAAGTCTACTTTGCAGGATGACAGCCTTGCTTTTGCAGTTACAGCTGTCTGGTCCCACGAGCTACCTCTTTTGGTGAAGGTACATGCCATACTGACACTGGCCCAGCACTTTGAAACTAGTATAAACCACATCTAGAAGAGGGCTTTAGTCAGAACAGAAATGTTGCAAGTAATCCTAATGCTGCACTTCATCTGCAAACTTGTCTTGTGTGGGACTGGCCCTGCTGGTTCTCGGAGAAGATGAAACTGAGAAATTTCTCAGAAATGTGCGTGCACTCATTTGTGTATACAGAGACCTGCATCAAATGGTTTTTCCATGTTTGGTGATGGAGTTTCTGCCAGACCATTTGGCACACATTTAATCAGGGATTAGAAGAGAAGGGAAATGCTGAAAAAACTTAAGCAGTTAGAAAACACTTTGAAGTTACATTGCTGTTGCTTTCTTCTTTGATCTCCAGATGTACCGGTCATTTTTATTTCCATGCATGCAATTATTAATTGCTCTTATATTTAATGTTTTGAGGAGGAACACTGTTTTACCTTTAATCAGCAATAAAAGTGCTGTGATCCCATTGATTCACGCCAGAGCAACAGAACTTACTCAGGTAATAAGATAATGAGCTTTAGGTTTTTCCTAGAGAATTGTGGCCCTGTAGCTGTCACTTGTAACAGTGAATCCTCAGCTTACATCTTGTTCCTTCTCCAAGGTTTTAACCTTCAGGTTGTACATTACAGTACCTCATTGTAAAATATTACAATTTGTATTTATTTTGTCTGTGGCAGGGACTTTCCCACAGTAAGAGAGGAGAGCTATGGAAATATCCAGATTCCCCTTGTGGAAGGGAGAGTGTGGAAAATGTCCAGTTTCCCCTTTGGTGGTTAAAAGGGGGGGGGGGGGGAGGGAGTTGTTAGTTGTGCCCCCTGTTACAGTGATTTGTTTCCTGGATCAGCCATAAGCCACACTTGCAGTGTAATTCTTAAATATTTGCAGTGTAAAAGGATTTACACAAACAGTTTAGCACAAAGACCCAATTTTATAAACAGTTCTAGAAACCAGACCACCAAAGTGAAATCTAATTATTGTTTCAATCTGAACACTAAGTGTGCTCTGTAGAAATTAGCCCATCTCGGAGAAGGAAACGGAGCTGCCATCCAAGCCAGTAAAACTCTCAAGAGGCTAATGTTTTGTGAGACTCCCCTGCTGTCACCCAGACTACTGACTCTAAGAAATACTGACAGATACAAATACACAGTGCCCTTCACTCTACTTGGAACCACTTTGGACTGGCTGTGGGCTTGGGCAAATGTTGCTGTAGGGATTACACATAGGTCACACTTTCAAATTTGCCAGTTTGAGGGCTACAACATCATTTTTATAACTAAAAACTGAGATTTTTTTTTTAAGTCATCACATCATTTTATGAGCTGTGCTTAGATTTGGTCCTCCTACTCTCAATTTATAGTTCTTTGAAGTGATTTCTCTCCTATTTGGAATAAAATTGAAATGGTCTAAGAATATTTTCAGTAACATTTTTTGTACAAGCAATGCAGTTCACTTTGTATGTGGTGCTTAAAAGCCAGTAAATAGTACTGGCTTTTCTTCGCGACAGCAGAATGCAGCAGTTGGGGCTGTTTGTCCTGAATTATAACACAGACTGTGGGACTTGATAAGAAGGCACTATGTGGGAGCAAGATAAAATTACGTCCTTGAGATTATACTAAAAATACATTCGTGAAAACAGTGTTTTCATGGCATGGTTTGATTTAACCTGTCCTTGAAGACATCACACCTCTTTTTGCCTGGTACTGTTTTATCTTGCTGTACAGATGGCATATTGGGAAAATAAAGCACAGTGATAATGGTCAGTGTCCTGCGTATCAGAAGCTTTGCAAGCAGCAGTTGCACACTGTGTTTATAACCTCAGGCACTTTATACTTATCCCTGCTTGTCAGAACAGGATTCCCACTGGGTATAAGGGCTTGTTTGGGCTTCTGTCTTAGGAGCAATGAAGGAAATGATCTGTTTTTCAGAGCACCTTGCTGGAGCGTTGCCTCTATACCTGTATTCTAGAAATGACAGTTGCCTCAAAGTTAAGATAATGTTATGAAAACAGACAGGCACAGGAGCACTCCAGAATAAACATAGCTTTTGTTTTGCATTAAAAAAAAAAGTTAATTAGAATATTTGCTACTTGGAGCTTGATGTATAAAAATCAGTATGAAGTAAGAAAGATTTGACTCCTTTTCGTCATAAATCAAGGTGCAAAGATTGTTTACTCTCTTGTAAATGTCATTATGCTCAGGTTGTGGAGTCCTATGTATCTTAAGTCTCTCTCAGGATCTTGGTGTGTATGTGAATTTGCTTACAAATGTTGAACCATAACCTAGTATCCATCTAGTCTGGGAGAGGGAGGAGAAATCTACACGTCTCGCTCTGGCTTTACATCTTTGGAACATTGTATATCCAGATTACATTGTTTTTCTTGGTTAGAAATGAATCATCTCATTTTTTTAAAAAAGTGCATGCCCAAATTCAGCTCAGTGCCTGGAACTGAATTAGTCTTAGTAGAGAGGATTCAGTCCCTAAATGTGGTTTGTTGTTGCAGTCAGAACCTGAAAGCAGGAAAAAAGCACCAAAAGTTTGTGTTTCCAAGTGTGTTCTGGAGTGAGTTTGTGATAAAGATGCTGCTGCTTTTGGCTGTGCTGTTGTTGCATCTTTGTCTCTTCAGGGCTTCATGTAACCAACACTATAAGCTGAAGAATTAGAGACACTTAATGTTTTACTGCAAAACTCTCTTTTCTTAGCATAAAGTTGGGTAGATAGGGTTATGTGATGCTGCAGAGACTTCAGATGGTCATGTCAGATGGACCTTGTGCGTTTTAACTAGGAACACTGAACACATTATGGCCTGTGCTTTAGAAGATCATGTGATCTTCTAAATATTTGGAGCTAATAAAAGTATTTTATGGACAGCAAAACTATCTTAGGATCATTCAAAAACTTATACTTAAGTCTGCAACATAAAATAGGTGTTAATATTAAACCACATCTTGCACTTAGACATCTGCAATAGAAATGGACCCGGGGTCTAGCAAGTGTTCAGAGGAGGTGTTGTAGGGTAGTTGTGATAGTGACCAGCCAGTTTGACTTCTAAGAAATACTGCTGATGGTAAGACAGATCGACAAGGAGTCCTATGTATACATCATACTTCTATAGGGCTCCTCAGTCACCCACCCTGTGCATGATAAAGACTAGGTCTAGCACTAAATGAGTATATAGTCTGAGTATCTCTCAGTCTGCAAGAAGGGAACAGTGTTTGGTCTGATCTGCGTTCAAGGAAGGCTTCCCATGGCTTCATCTGGCTTTAGTTCAAAGCAATGAGGTCGGAGGGAGATACAACTGTGCTAATAGGAAATAATAAGATTTGGTGGTGCATCCCTTTTCCAGTTTGATTTTTGAGTTACTCCCTGTTCCTATTTATCCTCCTTCCACCTCTGCCAGTAACCATGAAACAGTCTTCTATGAAATGAAAATTAATGATTAGAGAGATTAGTAGGCAACAATTATCCAAAGCCTTTCTATGAGAGCCATAATAAAATTGAAAGTCTTTTATGTAATGCTCTGCATCCACTGAAGTAATTCCTTTAAATAAGAAAATGGGGTATTACTGTCAGCATTTGTTGTACATGGTGAGATGCTGTGAATTTGGAGGAGACCAAATGGGTTAAGTCTGTGATGCGGTACTCCCAGGGCTATATAACTCATGAGAACTGCATAGAACAGGTTTCTAAATGTCGTCCCAGAGCGAGGAGAGTACGTATTAATTAGGTGGAGGTGGAAACAGACCTTTCAAACGTCTCTTTTTATCACTGAGCTATGTTATTTTATTTTCCCATAAGCAATGGTTGTCTTGCCTGCTGCGGCAAGAAGGGCTAGAGCAGGGGCTGGTGGAAATCAGGAGCAAATGGCCTGGAACTGCTGAGGGGAATGAGTGCTTGTTGGGCTTGACTGTTTAAAAACGTAAATGTATTTCAGTAAAGAAACAGTGAAAGCAGCATGCATTTAGGATAAACTATTTAAGAAGCAAGTCTTCCTGGCTTCACCACCTCCAGAGTAGCCTGGGCTGCAAGTTGTGACGGCAGTAGCCCTGTGGGACGACAGGGGCTGAGGGGCTGGCAGTGGGCAGAGCTGAGCAGGGCAGGGAGTGGGAGAGAGAGTGGCAGGCCAGGAGCTACCTTCAGCTTTCCCAGAAGGACTGAATAAATGTGGGGTGCGGGATGGACCACCTTCTTGCCTCCTTCTCTCCCTGCCTTTTCTCTTTGCTGCTCTAGGTGAATGAGTAACTCTTTGCTTAGACTGAAGGCCAGGTTCCAGGCAGGGTAGCACGTGGACCACAGACACCTGGTCCACGGACTAATTCTAAGGGATTTGTGAAGGGTGAAGTAAGTTTTCTAGTCAGACTTAAATACACTTCAGAGCACTTCACACTGCCACTAGAAAATGTGTAGGAGTCTGGAAGTTGAAAAAAGTTTGAAAACTGCTATTTATACAGAGCTGTTTTGCCTGGTGCTTTCCTGTCAGCATCCAGAAGGTTCCCTTCTCTGCTTCAGTGAGACATGCGTCTGTGGGAGAGGAGTGGATATGCCATTTCTACATGCTCCCTGCTACTTGTCTTCTGAATAAATCTGTTCCTCTTGCCGAGGGGCTGAGTGGGGCATGTACCAAGATGCAGTCAGGTTTTGCTTCGCTGGAATAAAAGATCAATCTGACTCAGCATTTTTGCTTCTAATGATGTGCTTGCTCTCTCCGCTCCCCACCCCCAGGCATCTGGTTTATGCTCTGAGCAATGTGATAACTCGTATTTAGACTTAATTTCTGTGCTACTTAATTAAGCATTTAAGATGTTTTTGAACACCTATGTCAAACATTAAATTGTTCCACAGGCTAAGAACGACTGGACTGTGGATGTGGTTATCGCTGCTGGCACTGCCTTTGCTTCCCGGCAGAATGCGACAGGTCATTCAAATGCTACAGTAAATGTCGAAAAGGGGCCTGAACTTTAATTCCTGATAGACTTCCCCTCCCACATTCTGTGCCTTTTGAGATTCCAGTTTTGCTAAAAGTCGTAATTATTTACAAAATACCTTTATTCACACCAGGTAGCAGTGGGTGAACTGAAGTCAGAACGTGGCTGCATTCAGAGCTCTGCCCTGATCCTCACGAGCTAGATCCTGCTGCTCATGTCGGAGGTAGTGCCTGGCTCCTCATGCTGGCAGGTGGACATCACCCAGGAGCTCTTCGGTGTGCAGTGTTCCTGAGAAACAGCTTGTCTGGGATCCTACCTTAAGTTTTTGAAATATCCTCTCTTCATCCTAAATGATCATATTCAATCCCACGGTGAAGCTGAATTTCCCTTAGCACCTTCTCTGCACTGTAACAGAAGAGCCAAAGGCATCTATGTGTGACCAGCAGTTTTGTCTTTTGGTTTTTTGGGGTTTTTTTTGGGGGGGGAGAGGGGGGAGAAGCAGAGCCTTTTCAGAGAAGGATCAAAATTAATTTAGGTGGTTAGTCTATAATACAGCTTGCAGCTTTTACTTTCTACTTATTTGTCTGACTTCCTCATAATCTTGTTGGTTTGGTTGTCTTGATTTTGCAGTTTCAAAGTACAGTAAACTAGAATGATCCCATTCAGTGTTTACTTGGTTATAACAACAGTTTGTCTGTCATTCTAAAATCCCCATTGTACCATAATATGCAACAGAGTGTCTGCAGAAGAATTAATCATGACAAAAAGGAGGCAAAAACAAAAGCCCTGGAGTACACAATCAATCCATGGTGTGTTTTTTCTTTGCTATTTTTTCCTAGGTTTATTTCCTTTCCTTTATTATTTTCTCCTTGTGGTTTGACAGAAGATGCTAGGATAGGAAGGATCCAATTTTGGCAGAGGTCTATTTAATAGCCGCCTCCGAGTTGTTGCCACGGAAGTTGTAAATATAGTGCGGCCAGCACTTGTGGTATACTTTACACAAACTCAGTACCAACGATCTCCTTGTCAGTGTACTAGCCCTTGGTTTTTGGAGGTCTGCCTCCTTTCCTGGCACTGCTGATTTCATTTCACAGGCTGTATTAAAACCCTTTTTTGTTTAGCAATATCTTAAGGGCTTAAAATATTCCTGTATTATAATTAATTCTGCTATACATCTTCTGAATAATGCATCTCTGACCCAGGTTTGTCTATGGAAGCAATCAAAAACCCACATTTTTTCTTAAGAGCTGTTGTAGTCTAGTTTAAACACAGTACGTAGCAATTTGGCATTTCACTGAATTATATTGCAATCATGTAGGTGAAGCTGTTTCTCTTGTGTGTGTTTTCCACAGCCCTCTGGATTTTTTTGCTTAGAAAATCTGCCTCATTGTTCATTTGCAATTGCAAATAGCTCCACTGCAATAGCACCCAGAGGTGCTTTAATAATACCAATAGCAAGAACTTATTAAAAGATGACCATAAATCAGTAGGTCTCCAGAGTGGATTTAGTGGTTTGGTTATATTCCAACTGAAATTAAAGTCACAGTATTGCCATTAAGTTTATTAAGAAAGTATGTTGTGGAGATGAGAAGCAAAAAAATGAATACATAAAATGTAGCCAAGAGATGAGAGACTGCTATTATTAAAACATAAATGCTCTGCATCCTACATTGGTAAGTAATTATTCCCCAAAAAAGAAGTGCCAGAGGCTTCCACTAATGCATCAGGGACTTTCCTAGCATTGAATTTTACAAGAAGATACTCAGCTATTGCAGTAAGGAGTGACTGTAGAAAGAGCGAGAAAAGGTAATGCAGGTTGTATGGTGTGACACATGGATTGCTAAGCATTTATGGATATAATACAAGAGGCATGGCTGCTGACAGCACTCTGCTTCAGCTGAAGTCTCAGGTGCATGTGCTGCTGGGCTGGACTAATAAATTTCCTTACCAAACTGCTACCATTTCAAGGGGCAGATCCTCAGCTGCTCAGTTCACTGGAGTTGGAATTATTTAGGGCACACGAGAGTCTGGTTGGGATTTCTGTCCATGCTAAAAGAAGTGAGGAACAGTGATGGATGTTCAGCAGAAAGTGCTGAAGACAGGCTGTGGAGACCTCTGAGTCCTGTAAATGCAGGGAGCAGATGTGGGTGCTCTCCTTGACGGTCTGACCGAACACAGCTGTGTGCTGAGCAGTGGTGAAACCCAGGCATCGTATTCTCCCTGGTGCTCCCTTGCGCTGGCAGAGCTACACAGAGTGATGGGTGCTGCTGATGTGGGCTGAGATTCACAACATTGGTAAATGAGGAAGTCTGGAAAAGCACAGCAAAATGACTGGGGGGGATTTAGCGTTTCCTGAGTAATAGTGTTTTGAAGAATTCATCTGCTTGCACTTGGGCAGAGCTCACTGTGGTAATACAGGTGCCTCATGGGAAGGGCAGGGGAATCCAAATTGTTTGAATACTACCGTCCCTTGGGTTATATCATACAGATATCATTGGGGAGGTGTTACTGCTGTACAGGACTTCTGCAAAAGTCACTCAGTCTTCAGTGGTGGGGACAGCAAGAGAAAGTGTTTTAAGTTGAGAATGATTGCCAGCCTCCGCATGTGATGCTTGATCTCTGTTGGAAGGAAATTCAGACATCTAGAGTGGGCGGAAGCTGTTGTGTACCTTTTCCAGGTCCTCAGTCTGGCTGAGGTTTCCCACAAAGTCTCAAGCAAGCATGGAGACCTGTCTTCCAGGTTGGCGCATCAGAAACGAGATGACTTGCAGACTATAGCATGCTGACAGGAATTGCAAATGCATTTAAAGTTGGAGAAAATGGCAAAATACAGCAGCTTGAAACATGAGGTACATGAATAAGAAACTGAAACTCAGCCTCGTATGTAAGCAAGTGTATTGGGTAGAAGTAAACCAAAGCAGGCACTTAACTGGGGCAAGACACTTGCCAAGCAATAATGGCAGAGGAGACTTAGGTGAAAGTTAAACGAGAGAGTCTGCCTATAGATTATAGATCTGCTTTGTAAAGCTGTGGTGCCTGCATTTAAAATGCCATTTTATTTCTGTGCTTTTTCAGTGTCAGAATGACACAGACTAACTAGAAGGAGTTTAGATAAGAGAGCAATAAATAATTAAAATGCTGGAGGGGAGTCTGAAGAAAGAAGCAAGTACAGATTAAGTCTGGCAAAGTGTAGACTATGGAAAGCTATAAATCTACACCCCTTTGAGAGTAAGAGCAAGGAAGGAAGAACAGCATTGCTGTTAGGTATGTGCTAGCAGATTCTTCTGGCCATTGGGTATGATGAAGCTCTATAGGCTTCGGTCTGCAGGGCTCTGCCTAAACAGGTCAGACTGCAGGAGCAGGGCCTATGTGAAGCAAGAGCACTGACAATCGTAAAGGCTAACAAGATGCAAAGCTCAGGGAATACCGGCTCCTAGAGAGTGAAATGAGAGTAATTCCACTGTTTAAAAATGGTTTAGCTTAGAATTAGGCTAGAGAAGGCATGATAAAATACCAAATATTGAGAAGAATCGTGTGGAGGGGATGAGGATTAAAAAAAAAAAAAAGTAGAAACTGGGAAATGCAGGAGAAGGACTGTAGCCTTTCTTTTTATTCTTCTGCATGGAGACATTTGCAGATATGGCCCATGGTACTATAGGAAATGTTACTTGGGGGTGTTTTTGGTTTTTGGAGTGGTTTTTTTTGTTTCGTTTTTGTTTTTTTACAAGCTGGAAAATGGACAGAGCCAGATTGAATGTACAAAGCTGCAATTTCATTACTGAAATGAGCTGTGCTCCCACAGATTGAATGGGCTTTTCCTTAGGAAAGTAATTAAGGAAAGAAGCAGACTTGATAAAGAGCACAGTGATTTAAATCTGCTTTTTAAAACTATTACATTGCAGTAAATCTTGACTGAAATTAGCAATGTAAGTAATCTTGATGTTAAAACTCTTTCTGCTGTGGAGACTGCGAGTCTTGAGGCACTCCAAGAGGTTTTCTCCGTTTTGCATAAAGTTTGCCACTAGTAAGGTTTTTACTTGTTTCCTAGCAAAACAAATAAATTAAAAATCCAACTCCAGAGCAAACAAGTTTTTCTGCCAGCTCAAAAGACGGGTGTTGGCTGCACTGATGCCTATCTGGGGTAGAGCCAAGGGCTCCCTGTGCTGCGCCTGGGGAATCCCTCAGAGTTCTGCCTGTGCCCACCCAGCCAGCAGCCAGCTGTCTCCAGAGGCTACCTGTGGACACCTGCCTTTCATCGAGCTGGGTTACAGCGACATCATACCTCCTTTCTGCAACGCACGGGGCTGGCATAGTCCCTCAGACTGTACCCACAGCTTCAGTAGGAGAAAGAGGAAGCGAGTTCTCAGTGATCTTCAGATAAGCTGTGGTGTTTTACTGTATGCACAGGTGGTGCCACCCTGCTCGTATTTATTATCTGATTGTAAAACGAAACAAAACCAGTGCAGTAATCTTTGGTCTGGTAATACTGTGCAGGGCTTAAGTAATGCTGCCTCACCTGTAGACTCCTGTGATTCCTGCTCTGCTCCCCAGAAGGATATGCAAACCTCAGAGAACTCACCTCTGCCTGCAGCTGAGGTCAAGACAATGAGCTGCCTGTGTGATCAAAAAATGTCTTTTAGGACAGCTGTGGTCCTAGGCTGGCATGGAGCTGGTGAAAGCAGGGTGTTTTCCCTACCAAAGGCACTGACCCTGGGCTGAGCTACCATACAAGATAAGATTAAGTCAAAGCCTGTCCATTTTGGGAGCAACTTGCAACACCTGTCTGTCTGTCTGTCTGCCACAGCCCCTGCACTGTTAGCATCAATAAAGAATAAAGAGAAACAGAAGAAAAGCAAGAAGCATTTTGGAAAAACAGAGAAGCACGGTATGAGTCTGAACACCCACATCAAGTACTTGGCTGCACAGCCTGAGATTCTGTACGTACCTGCTGTCAGATATATGTAGAAATGAGACTTAATACTGTGTATTTACCAGTTCAACTAAAAGTAATGCAATCCACCACTACCTGGCCTTCCCTGGGTACTTGATTGGGTGGAAGAAGGAGCAGGGTTACTGACTTTGATCAATCATCTGTCCCTTTGCTGAGGCTGTGAAGGAGATGCTGGTTATTCTAGTCTTGTGGGAACCTGAACTATACAAACTGAAGTAGTATTACCACTGCAAATATGTCCTAGGGTAACAGCACTTTTGGGATTAATCTGGGGACAGTGTGAATGGGATCTCAAAACTGATGGTGCTTCAATACCCACCCTCCTGGAAGGGCTTCCCAGTGAATGTCACAACCTAAAATGCCCTCTCTTCAGATCATAAAAATGGGGCTGCCCTGAGAACACTGAGTTGTTTTAAATGCTATTAGCCACTGGGGACAGTTGTCTGTGTTTTGGATCTGGAGGGTGTTTGGTGGGAAACCACCTCTAGGTAACCCGTGGATGTCTTCTGTGTCTGTGATGAGTACAGTGAGTGACAGGGTAAGAACAAGGGGAAGGGCACCTTGAGGACATTGGGACACAGCTGCTGTAAATCTCAAGCACCTCAGCATATTTGTGGAAAGATTGGCAAAATCTTAAGAATGTGGTATTTGCTGCCACCATCTAGTGATTCACAAGAGAGCCAGCAGTTCTGAGTTAGGCTGGATCAGGTTGGATCAGGTCCTCATGGCTTATAAACCAATGCGACTCTTGGCTGTAACACAACATGCAGACCCAGTAGTCCACAAAGTTCACTGGAGTGTTACTTGTCCTTCATGCATAGAGGAGAACTCAGTTGGCCTTTTCTGAAAGCTGCTTGTTTTTCTGACCTCCAGAACTAACACTTCTTCAGTTTTCTTCACTTACTTTGAAATAACAGTTGCAGTAATGATTATGTACATAGAGAGTCAACAACAGGAAAGTTGCAGAACTGTGTATAATTTACGCTGATAAATGAGTTAAAATTTATTATAATAAATTTATTATAATAAAATTTATTATAAAATCTTTTAACCCTCATTTACGGGTTAAAAGAGTTTATGTTTCTATTTACCATTGTTTTGGATTGTTTTTTTTCCCCCTCCACTTCTTTATTTTTAAAAGTAGCACATGCATGCTATACAGGAGGTACTCCTGCTGTTTGTTCATACATTTTCTTCACATTCCTCGAAAATGGAGCAGTTACATGACCTCAGGATGTTGTTTCACCCTGAAAGACTCTGCTGAGACTTCCAAGTGTGTCTTGCAACTTGGCAAGCTCTAACTTGTTTAGTGGGTGTAAATAGTTCAAACTGATGAAACTGCTGAGAATAAACTCAAGATCTTGAACATTTTTGTTTACTATAACTTCCCATGTTAGGATCAGCTTTGTTCAATTTGGTTTGCTGCATATTGCCAAGGAGAAATCTAGGGATGTTGGAGTGCATGAAATGTGTATTTGGAGGGTGTGTGTTCCAGAAAGGTTAGGTATTTATAATAGATGTGTGTATTTCAGAGCGTAAGAAGATTAGTGTGCTTTTCATTTAAGTACTTTCTTCAGTGGAAGCAAAATAGCAAAGGAAGATAATGGTGGCAGAGACCAGAAGTGAATAGGATTGTATCACATCAAAATTATACCAAATGTGGACGGGCTGCCTAAACAAATATTTGCAATGGAAAAAAAAAAAACCCTTGTGCCTGTTGGAACAGGCTGTGTTCAGGCCTTTTTTTGGATTTGCAAGGTGATTGAGGGGAAGGAGGAAGAAATGGTTTATGTACTCTATTTTACAGTCACTTTTACTGTTACTGGGCAGCGCAGGAAAAAAATCTTCAATGCAAAAGCTTAGGAATTTTGCCCAAAGCAAGTTCCACAGAAAATATTCCATCTGCATAGAGGCATAGGCATAGATACTCATGCCTTGATGCAATAAACTGAGCATGTGCATAGTTTAAAAACAGTTGTAGAGTGTTTTAAAATTATGTGTGTGCTGAAGGAATCTGCTGGACTGGGGATTTCTGCAAACACAGAGTATTGAAGGAGGCCACATGGAGTGTAGCCCACCCACTGCTCTGCATTTGTATAGGGGGAACCACAATTCAAATCCTCTCATATGAGGGTACAGACCCCCCAAAAGTCTGAAGAAAAGACTCTCTAATAAGAACAAATTTTCCACGGCATTTGCAGGATCCAAGTACATTGCACACAGTCAGGGCTGTTCACTGTGGCTAAATGCCACTAAAAGCTCTTGAGCTGTTGGAGGCAGCCAGAACAACTCCAAGGCTTGCTCAAGGATTAGGCCTTCCCATCCTTCAGCTAAGGCTGTTAACATTAAAAATCACAGCAAATCTCTTGCTTACAGTGCCAGGTTGGAAAGGATAAATTATTAGCACTTATTTTTATTCTTTAATAAATGGAATTTGTTAGTTCACATTTTGAACCTGCATAATTCAAATTATGCTTGTTGCTGAGATGTTTGTTCTGATGTAGGTTTGTTTTAATTAGTGGTATCAAGTCAGAGCTCAGTGACCTGAAGGCAGGAGCAGTTACTTCATTTATTTGTTGTTTTGAAAATGTCAAGCAGAAATGATGGCTGTTTAACTTCATGAGTGGTTTTTTTTTTCCTCCTCTTCCTGAAGCAATAAAATTTTCTAGTTGTTGTAGGAATTAATAGGGGTGCATATGATTTCCTTTGAGTCCCTTTAAAAGAGAGAAGTCACCAGAATTTTTTATACAGGCAGTTCTTCCTTGCGATGCATTTTTTTTTTTTTTTAAGTGTAATATTCAAGTTATCGTTATCAGGCTACTGATAACAGGAAATGAATAGTGATGCACTATTCAAAGAAACTTAAGCGTTACTTTCTAGGTGAACGTATAATTACTTAACTGCAAGCCATTGCTTCACTTACTTACTGCTGGAAAATGTAATAAAGTTGCTCATTACCACTGATGAGCCTTTAAAAAGATTCGAGTGACTGATATTTATGTCTCTGGGATGGTTTACAGAGATGGTCTTCTTTGGTTGAGCCTTGAGAAAGGCCATGCAGGGGGTGGTAAAGCTGTTCCAAGCCTTAGAGCTTAGAACGTGGTCAGATAGCTCCTTCCACAAGACGGCTATGAAACATGAAATTATTGTTTCGAAAGGAAAAGTGAGTGACTTCAATCACATAAAGAATTGGTGCTAAGTAAGTAGTTACTCTGGTTGAAAACCGCACAGCACTCTTTACTCCCTCAGCTAACTATAACTTGGCAAACAAAAGTCCCTTTTCATCCAAGGCAATGCTATGGGCAGATGTTACTTTGTTAATGCCTTCGTTAAAATTAAATCCTCTGTCTTGGAGAAATCTCAGCTTTGTAGCAAGAGGCTTAATAATTTTTCTAGCCTGGCTTGCAACTCCAAGCTAGCCAGGCCATGGCTATTGCACAGTGATGGAGTAGATGCTTCAAAGTGGACAAAGGTGCAGCAACTTTAAATCAGGTTGCAACTTTCACATTTAAATAAGTCACTCAAATCTGTGTTTAACATAAACACTGGTGTCAAAAAAAAGAAGCCTCCTTTCACCCTCCTATTTAATACTGCCCTTGACTCTATTGTAGAAAATCCTAGACAGACACAGCACATTTGTCACATAGCTTAAAAATGGTGATTGATTTCTGTTTTGCTGATGGCACAGTCCTCTTATGTGGCAACTCAACCAGTGTGAAAACAAAGATGCACACTACCCAGAAGATAGTGGGAATGGGGAAAAGCAACAACTGGTATGGGTTAAAAAAGTGTAAGATAGGACATGTTTCTGTCTTCTGGCAGCTGCGTGATTCTCCAAGCTAAACATTGTGTCTTTCCCATCATGTTTGATATCTTTTGATAGACACTTCTTCCATGAACTTCTCTGATCACTTTTGAACCCGTTTATGTTTAGCGATCTAAAGCACCCAAGCAAAATAAAGCAGTGAGAGAGAGGAGCTGACTTATGCTTTCCAAGTGACTTGTGAACAATAGGAGGTAGTTATAAGAAATAATGCCACTGACTGGTAACAATCAATCTGTGATGCTGTTTTCATTCTAAGATATGAATGAGTGAAAAATGGAAGTCTACCAAAAGGAAGGAGGTAATTCTTAGGTCCATCAGAGATGAGACCTCAGAAATACAGGGTAATAGGTGAATTGGCATATGTTTTCCCTTTGGAAAGGAGAAAGTTTCTAGGATGCTTGGGCAAAAGGTGGAATGTTACCTTATTAATAATACTCCTTCACATTTCCAAGGGTACGTCTACTCTTCAAAGTAGAGGGTACTGGATCAGATTTTAGGAAAAATACTTTCTCCTCTCCGCCCCCAAACAGGGCAGCCCAGTAGAGGTGGGTATAGTAGGTACACAAAGGTTTCTGCTAGAAAGTGATGGTGCTTGCTTTTAGCTTTCTTGAACTTCTTTTAAAAAGACATAAATGTGGTTTTCAGAAAGTTAAAGAATATTTAAAACCAATGTATACCGAATGAATTTCATGCTGAAGCGCAGAGGTACTGTGATGCTGCTCGTAGAGCAGACAGCTCATTCAGTTTAAGAAGCTTTAGGTATGTTTACAACTGTCTTGTTCATAGGATTTTCCCCATAAACTCCCAGCTGTGCAGACCTGGTTATTGAAAAGTCTTTTTCTGCACGTTTTCAGATAATTTTAAACAGCTAAACAACTACGTCCAAGTAGTTCTGTTCGTGCAAGTTTATACAAACTAAGCTGTTGCTGCTGTTATATGGTGAATCCTGTACAGGACTTAAATGACAAATGGGTTCAAGTCCTTCTGTGGTCACTGTCCCCGCAGCCCCCAGCATTGCCTCACAGTGACTGCAGAGGAGTTGCAGAGTGTTGAGTGGAGGTGTCTCCTCCTCGCTGTGCCAGGCCTGAGATGTACGCATGCGCTGAAAACCCAAGCGCGCTGCTACCCTGGCCCAGAGATCAAGCCCGGGTCTCCTGCAGCACCACGTGTCCTGCTGGCTGGGCTGCATTCCCTGGATTTGGTAGGGTTAGCAAGCCTTCCTCTCTCTAATGCCCTGTTCTTTTCAGTGGGCCCTCTGGGGGATGAGGAGTAAAAAGAACAATTAGACTTCATTAATGACTAAGAGGCCTGCTGTCAGTGCTATTGCTTGCTGGATTAAAAAGCAAATTAATAAATACAATAGCAAGGCTGATGTGATCACCGAATGTATTCTACCCAGTTTATTTGACAAATAGTTTGAAGTGTTTGTCTAGTTATTTTTCCTAAGCAGTTATTTATGGCATACCGCATAGTGCCAAAATAAAGGCAAGCTCACTCTGTTTCTCTGCTTTATTGAAGCTACCAGACTGTGAGAGCTTATCAAAGCTGCGGGTGCAGAGAAGTGTCTGCTGGCTCCATTTAGATGAATCCTAGAACAGAAAGCCCCGAGGAACAAAGTCTCTGAGAATTATTTTGAGGTCTTCTCCTTCCCCTACTTCTGGCTTACCCCGTATCATTCCATTGAATCATAGAATCATAGAATCATAGAATCATTAAGGTTGGAAGAGACCTCCAAGATCATCGAGTCCAACCATCAACCCAACAACACCATGCCCACTAAACCATGTCCCTAAGCGCCTCATCTACCCGTCTTTTAAATACTTCCGGGTATAGTAGGTACACAAAGGTTTCTGCTAGAAAGTGATGGTGCTTGCTTTTAGCTTTCTTGAACTTCTTTTAAAAAGACATAAATGTGGTTTTCAGAAAGTTAAAGAATATTTAAAACCAATGTATACCGAATGAATTTCATGCTGAAGCGCAGAGGTACTGTGATGCTGCTCGTAGAGCAGACAGCTCATTCAGTTTAAGAAGCTTTAGGTATGTTTACAACTGTCTTGTTCATAGGATTTTCCCCATAAACTCCCAGCTGTGCAGACCTGGTTATTGAAAAGTCTTTTTCTGCACGTTTTCAGATAATTTTAAACAGCTAAACAACTACGTCCAAGTAGTTCTGTTCGTGCAAGTTTATACAAACTAAGCTGTTGCTGCTGTTATATGGTGAATCCTGTACAGGACTTAAATGACAAATGGGTTCAAGTCCTTCTGTGGTCACTGTCCCCGCAGCCCCCAGCATTGCCTCACAGTGACTGCAGAGGAGTTGCAGAGTGTTGAGTGGAGGTGTCTCCTCCTCGCTGTGCCAGGCCTGAGATGTACGCATGCGCTGAAAACCCAAGCGCGCTGCTACCCTGGCCCAGAGATCAAGCCCGGGTCTCCTGCAGCACCACGTGTCCTGCTGGCTGGGCTGCATTCCCTGGATTTGGTAGGGTTAGCAAGCCTTCCTCTCTCTAATGCCCTGTTCTTTTCAGTGGGCCCTCTGGGGGATGAGGAGTAAAAAGAACAATTAGACTTCATTAATGACTAAGAGGCCTGCTGTCAGTGCTATTGCTTGCTGGATTAAAAAGCAAATTAATAAATACAATAGCAAGGCTGATGTGATCACCGAATGTATTCTACCCAGTTTATTTGACAAATAGTTTGAAGTGTTTGTCTAGTTATTTTTCCTAAGCAGTTATTTATGGCATACCGCATAGTGCCAAAATAAAGGCAAGCTCACTCTGTTTCTCTGCTTTATTGAAGCTACCAGACTGTGAGAGCTTATCAAAGCTGCGGGTGCAGAGAAGTGTCTGCTGGCTCCATTTAGATGAATCCTAGAACAGAAAGCCCCGAGGAACAAAGTCTCTGAGAATTATTTTGAGGTCTTCTCCTTCCCCTACTTCTGGCTTACCCCGTATCATTCCATTGCTCCCATTTCTGACAGTTACCTCCTCTTCCTGCAAGGAGAGGGCTCTGCCAGCATCCCAGCTGGCTGTGGCCTTTCTGGGAGGCCCATCACAGAGACCTGGATACAATGATAACCAACTCTGAGTGGCAGCATGAATTTAGCAGTGCACCATGTGGACTCTCTGGCTTGTGTCTCTTAGTTTGGGCATCCCCTGTAGACTTACTCTGTGAGTGCCTCTAAACTAGCAAAGCATGGGTTAATGCAATAGTGATCACTGAAATTCTTCATATCAGCACAAAGTCATGGTTCTTGCTGAGGTTCTTCAAGCACATAAAAGTACTTGGCTATTCCTGCTCAAGATCTTACTTTGCTCTCCTTTGAGCATTGATTATATAAAACACAGGGAAAAGATGCTTACCTGAGTAGTGGTTTTCTGAACAGTGTTTGAATTGAAATGCCCTGAAGGCAAAATGATAAAGTTTGAGGAAGAAAATCCAGGTCAGCATATGTGTGCTGAATGCTTTGCTATACCAGATTTGGCAGTGACTTATATGGTACAATAGACACTGTAAGCATAGACTATTCATCCAGTGCTGTTCTGGATTTAAAAAAAGGAAAAAAGAAAAAAGAATGCTGTTGTTAGTGCCATAAATAACTTCTACATCTTTTCTTGGCTTTTCATACAGTTTGGTTTTTAAATTTTTTTTTATTCATATTGACAGCATTTAAAGGTGCATTTGAAACTAAGCCTAACTATTTACGTTTTTATTACTTTCTGATTTGTGGTCCTTGCAGATACTTGTTGATTTCTTCTCTGTGCTCCCAGTGATTTTGATTTATGCATGAAACTGCAATTAAATACTTATGCTAGTGCTTGCAGAGCTTGGCTTAGAGGAAAAGTACAAATATTAGCTCAATTTTATTTTTAAAGGTTTTCAGCATAATTTCTTCAAGTCTAACATGTTTTAAAAATGGAATACATCCACTGAAAAAAGAACAATAGTTTCTTCTAGCTACAAAAATGAGGCATTGATTTTGGTTGCTTTGCTTTACCCTACAAATTTCACTTGTGGACTCCCTGAATCATTATTTATCCACTTGATGTATGGTGTTTCATTTCAGTGACATTGTTTAAAATTTGAATTCTTTGTTTATGGCATATTTCATTCTGACCGGAGTTTACAGGGACTTCTGTAGATATTTGTCAGAAAAAATATTGACATATATAGGTGAAACAGCTTTTGTCAGCAATTCTTTGCTCCACTGGCTATTATGCATTGTTCTGTTCCTAATTGCTCCTTCCTTATAAAATTGCATGCTCTGCTGTATCAGAAAGCACGGTGCATTTCTGGGGTCTGTCAGTTTGTGGCTGTTCCCCTGACAATAGGATTTTTCCTCATCTTCTTTTTGCCACATTCTGGCAGGCTGTGTTGAAAAGGCTGAACTGGGGGTGAGAGTTCTCCCCCACCCACATGGCCCTTTCTTTTTGCCTTACCTCTTGTGAAGATGTACCCTATGCCCTCTGGTGCGCTAACAGCTGATGACAAGCCCTGATGCTGACAGAAGCAATGTGATCCCCAGACTGCAATGCCAGCTGCTTTGGAGTTGGGAAAAGATCCAATTGCTCAGAGCAGCCTGTTTTGCAACAACAGCACTAGTATTGGATTGTTTCAGGGTCTGTATGCAATGGAGGCTCTACTCCGTTACTAGTTTTATCTTAGATGTCTAGAGATAAGAGTGCCAACATGTTGATTCTCGTTATCTCTCTTGCTTGTCAGCAGTTGCTTGAATGTGGCAGGTGGTCATAAGATAACTGGACATGGATAAAATTAAGTTTTCCGCATTTCTGTTTATAATTCGGAGCACCCCAGAACTGCAGGTTGCTTATTCAAAATGCAGCCTTCTGCAGAGTCAGACTGGCTCTCCAATTCTTCCCAGATATGCGTGGAGCTGGCACCCAGAGGCATGAAACAGCATCCAAAGCGAGAGGACATCAGGCTGACATGCTGTGCTCATATGTCAATGACGATGGTGGTGAGGAGTTAATAAGTTAATGGAAAGCTCCCCAAGAATTAGCTGAGAATCAGGGGACCGTGTTCATTGAGATTATTTGCATGATCTGAAATTCTCCTGCAGTGGCATACAGGTTGGAGTCCTAGATTGTATAGTATCTATCACAGGTAACAGGGACGTGACCCTCTTAGTTGAGAAGCAGGGAAAGGGAAGGTTACACACAACCATTTTCCACTATTACCGCTTATTGGTAGAATTTGGTTTGATTTTCACATTGTATATATTGACTGGTTAGTTATCGTTTGGCTGTGTGGTGGTTCAATCTGTATCCTGATACTGTTATTAAGAAATACTATCTTTGTGACTTTTAAAGCATTTTACATTTGTGGACATTGCTCTGTTTTGGGGGATGGGGGAGTTGAGCAGAATGAAGATAACTGACTTTTTTGAGGCCATACTGAAACTAGAGGCAGAGTTAAGTTTCCTCACAAGCTGCAGTTCAGTGCACTGGCTGTTATGGCTACATGACCTCTCAGAAAGGAGGCTTGCCAAGGCGGTAGAGGCAGTCTGGGAAATTAGGACTGCAAACGTCAAAATTAAAAATGTTTGCCACTTTTCCTCAGCCCCTGAAGAGAGGATCCCACCTGGCATACAGTGTGGTGGGAGATGGGGGAGAAGGAGACCCCTGCTCAAGAAACAGCTCTTCCTGTCAGCAAAATTTCCATGCTAGTTTTTGTTTGCTCTGGAAACATTTGGCTTTCCAGGAGCCACTGGGTGACTTAAGGCAAGAACACGATATGTGTCCTCTGCGAAAGACTAGCTGTATTCAGGCGTCTGGAAGATCTAATTAGGTCTTTATTTCTCGAGTAAAAAACACTCGGTAGGGTTGTCAGGTGGCAAGGTGATGACGAATTATGCTTTGTTACCTTGTGGTGACTCATGTCATGCATATCATACTGCAATAGTGAAGAGCACAGAGGAGCATGCTGTACGTCATTGACTTGCCTTGTGTGCTGAACTGGATGTGAGTTCACCTTTGGTAGTCCAAAAGGTTCCCTAAAAATGGGTCCAAAATGTTCCTTTTTTGGGGGGGGAGGGGGGGGGAGCAGATCGTACGTGGGGGGGGGGGGGGGAGCAGCGCTCTGTATGTTTGATAACTGTGATATGATGATGTGGCTCCTAGGGGAAAAACGGAGGTAACAGATATACAAATGAGGATTTCTGAATTCCAGGTGGCTGTGATTTTAGGGTTTGTGTACCCCTGAAACTGTCATCTCCTTCGACTTCCATATTTTTCCAAGAGATGACATAATTTTATAATGCCTCTTACTGCCAAGTGAAACAGTTGAGACTAATGAAATGATTGCATAATGCCATTGAGAATGTGCTGCAAAATTCTCGGAAGACATGCCAAAAAATGAGCAGTCCATTGTGACTTAACTCTTGGAGCAAGAACACTGGTTATTTAAAAAAAAAAAAAAAAACACAACAAAAACCATAGAACTTTCCTTTGAATTATTAAAAAATAAACACAAAAGAATATGGAATCCAAACAACTAAAATACTAAGGGGGCTTTTGATAGCTGTGAAACTCAAGCAGCCTGCAGGAGTATAGAGTAATTGGAAAAGTGGTGGTTGTAGGTCTGCTGAGAAGAGTATATACAAGATTAGGCTTAAGTCTATTATTTCTTAAAAACAAATGTGATTGCCATGGGACTGGTTTTTGAGGTGGAGAAGAGATTGTATCTTCTTCATCTTCAACCAGCCCAACTGCAAACAAAGCACTTAACTTGTTCAAGAGCTTCTGTTTCCTACCAGAACCGGAGTGCTTCTATGAAGATGAATTTAGATCATATGTCAGCTTGTGTTTGGAAGAGTAGCAGCACTGAGTGCTTCTGGAGCAAGACAAAAGGGCAGAACCTGTAAGCAAACGATCACTGAAGGAGAGTGGGTTTTGCTCTGCTGCCTTGCAGCGCTGTGTGTTTCAGCTTGCTTTGTGAAGAGAAACATTGCCTCAGGCTTGTATTTGTCGAAGTGGGTTGTATCCTCTAGCAGAGCTGTGGAAAAGTTTAAAGGAGTTCACAAAGTGTTTAAATAGATCAGGAAAGAGCAGATTGTTGTTAATTGGCTTCATCTGCTCTGTCTGGTGGGAGCTGGGGAGTAGCTGCACTTGCAGCTTGTAATTGCAGGTGGCTTCCAGTTCCCTGTCTGGAGGAACTGAGCTGCTGCCGGCTCTTCTGAGCCAAGGAAAAGTGAAAGGAAAAAGAGGTTGCACAAGGCAAGGAGTGGCTCAGAGGCAGACGAGGGGGGAAAGAGTCAAGTTTGCAAAAAAGGGAAAAAAAAAAAGGAAAAAACCCCACTGACTTAAGCTACTTTGCATGTGGACATTGCATGTGGCCGCACATGTATTTGGAGTGATGTTTGAGGTTGGTACAGGCATTCACAACAACCATTGGATTCAAAGAGGTTTTTTGGGCTTGCCTCAATAGTTGCATTTATCCCTTGGGGCAAAGGCGTATGTGCTTGGTTCCGTTCCTTCCTTTTAAAAGCCGTTCTTATTCCCTGTCAGTAAGCTTGCCTGACAAGATAAACAGATAGTAGGTGGAATGAATTTATGGATGGTTTCCTGAGCATATGAAGAGAGTAACTAGTCATAAGATCATTAGTAATTATACTGGCTTTGCTGAAATAATTCCTTTCCAAGTAACTGCTATCAGCAGGCATAAATTGTTAGATTGAATCTTGTGATTCAGATAAGTGTGGATTAGAAGAAGTTAATATTCCAGGGAAAAGATGGAACAACTGTATTTATATGGAAATCGCAACATTTCATGTGATCTACTTCACTGTATAGTGTAAGCCAACAAATGTAGTTTTCATATGTTTTTAGAAGAAAAGGACCATAACAGATGCTGTGAGTTAACTCTGAGAAAGCTATATGATCAATAGATCTATGTGAGAGGATTGAGATGTTTAGGATGTGATTCTTTTCAACAGGGATAATGCATTTCTTCATCCTGTTTTGGTGTGATTCACCCAAAGCAACACACATGGACCAATAAAATATATAGCACAGGTGATGTGGGAATTTTAGCTGGAATAAAGCTATATAGCTCCATTGTTTTTTACTGGGGATATGCCAACTTTCTGCACTTGAGTATTTGGCCAATAATCTTCTCAGAAACAAAATAGAGCTCCTTAAAGATGACTATTTTGTGAAGAAAATACATGTTCTGTACTAATTTTGGTCTTGAAAGGTTCTACAAGATACCCATGTAAAATAGTCCAGCTATTTGCTGAAATATTCCAGCTACTAGTTCGAAAAACTGTTTTGTTTGAAATTACATTATTGTTTACTTAAACTGATAAATGAGTCTTGGAAAGAGGAGACATTCAGGGCTGAGCTCAGACACATGCAAATAGTTCTTGTTTTCAGCAGAGCTACGACCGGCAAGGAAAGAATGGAGTGGTGCTCCTTGTGGTTAACACAAACCGTTACTGGCATTGAAGAGTCTTTCACGACCCTGTTAATCAGGAAAAATAAAAACATGACATAGATATCATACTAACCTGACACTCAGAATGGGACACACTTAATTAGTACTAAAGTCGTCTGAGTATTTTGTGACATTACTCCTGGAATTGTCCTTTGCAGTGTTTGTAATTTCTCTATTGGCTTAATGTACTTTTTTTTAAAGATTACTTTTAACCCTCTAAACAAGGTCACTTTTCCTTTAAATAGGTGAACAATAACACTCATTGTCATCAGGAGGATTGATGTGCACAGTGAGAAAAGACTTTGTAGGGTGTAAAAGTTTCCATTTCAGAGTCTTTCCCACACACACAAAGTAAGTTTTAACCAACTTAAAAAAAATACTTAAAAAAATCCTCAGTACAGTGGGAAGTAGTAAAAGTTATCACTGTCTCCAAATGTAGTTACACCGTGAACTGATCTCAGAGAAAAACTCTAGGAAAAACTCTGTCTGTACCAGAAAATCTTCTTTTGCCAACAGTGTATGAGCCAGTTTTTAAACAATGTGTACTATTTGGGAAGAAGGCTCTGGGCTATCTCACCAGCGATTTTATGGGAATTTGGCCTACCTGTAGAAAAATACCTAGAAAAATCGTTAGCTCTCGTGTGAGCCAGCAGCAGCTCCCAGTGGTGCCCTGCCCAGAAGGACAGGGATGTGGTGGGGGAGGCTGGGCTGGGGGCATTGCCTCCTCCCGGGGGGCCTGGCAGGACTGCCCCCCATCTTGCACCCTGCAGGGAGCGGGGGGAGTGCAGGCACCTTTCATGAGCCCCCATTTCCTACTGCTGGGCTGGGGCTGAAGGGCAGTCCTGGGAGCAGGGCATCGCCGGGCAATGGCTTAGCAGATTTAGCTCGAAGGTGCTAGGGGTAACCTGTATTTCCTCACTTCTTCACACAGGCCAAGGGGCAGTTTTGTCCCTTAAATGCAGGAGCTTCAAAGCAGCTGTTAACAGGCCCATGAATGATCTATAACCCAGTAACATTAACAGACCTGAGAACCCCTCCTTTCAAAAACCTGAAAAAAAAAAATCGCCTTATGCAGCCACATTTCAGAAATGAGTGTTAAACCACGCTTAAATACAGAGCCAGGTGAGAATTGGGTGAAAAGAAGGAAGAGGTGCTCAGGAGAATCTCAGGGGAAAAAATAAAATCAACAGGCCTGAGAGTCATGAAATATGTGTAGCACTGTAGCAGTTTCTTGGCTCTGAGCTGGGAGGGGAAGTCTGGAGAAGATCAAGGAGCAATAAACAGCATCAGTTTATAAAGGACAAATTCTGCCAGGCATATTTGATCAAAACTTTAGATGAAATTACACAAGTAGGCGATGAAGTGCTTGCTCTATCTAGGAAAGGATGGAACTGCATTGTAATGAAGGGATAGTCTTGCAGAAGCTCCTTGCCGTAGCCTTCAGGTTGGCTCGTATGCGAGTATGTATGACCCCGAGCTGTGGGATGAACAGGGCTGAGTGGCAGCTCAGGGGCAGGAGTGGGGAAGAGCAATATGCAGGACTGGGAGGAGTATCCTGGGATTGGGTTTTGCGTAAGGGCTTAGCTGAGGAAAATAAAAGCTGATTCTTTACTGAGGCTGTCAGACATGTAGACTTGGGATCCTCCTTCCCAGACTGACTAGCCTGTTGTGTGCAAAGCCCTGACCTGGACTGATGGCAATTTCAGAAAATGCCATGTGCTGTTTAACACTGTTACTCTATGAAGGCAGAGGTGAGCTGCAGAGGTGGTTAAACTCAGCAGTGGAATTGATTTGCTCACACTGCTTGGCAAGTCAGAGAAGTAATGTAAATGGGAGAAAGTTTCGAGAGAGTTTAAAAACACACTAGAGAAATAAAATGAGATTCAAAGTGGAAAAATACAAGCTGGCATATTTGGGGGGAAATAATTCAAAATGCAGATATTCCGTGAAAGGAGAAGACCCTTGGAAAGCAGTAGTGCTGGAAAGGACTTGGAGTTGATCACGGGAGGGAGATCAATAGGAGTTTAGTATGCGACAGGAAAGACAAACCAGCATCTCTGTCAGATTGCCTACAGGACTGTGGATGACCCTGCTGTAAGCCAGACAATTTTCCCAAGATCAGCAAGGAAGTATAATTTTAAAATTAGGATTTTGCATATTTCAAAATATTTTTTAATGAGTGGGCTGCTGGTAGAAAAATTTCTACTGGCTCTGTTAAAAACACTTTTAAAAAAAAAAAGTTGGGGTTTTTTGGGTTTTTTCTGTTGTTTTTTTTTTTTTGTGGTAGCTTCTGGGTTGTAGAATCAGAACATAAGGAATGGAAGTCAGCTTTTGCCCTAAAACTAGGCTAATTGAGGCAACTGAAAATATAGAGCTCTTAAGGCAACTCTTTTGTACTGTGGTTGGTGCACACCAGTCAAACCTTAGCATGCTTAAGTAAGTTGGTATGTCTGAGGAGCTTTGTGGGTAAGGTCTTTAAAGTCCAGATACTGATCCATTTGCAAACTAAGTAAAGAACACTTTCTAAGGCTTTATTTTTATAATAGATTTTATTTCTTTTGGAGAAATGTCTGGTCTACAGTATGTGACTGTCTTTGAGGAAAGGGCCTCAGCTACGTTAAGTATAGCAAAAAAAAAAAGCAGATACTACTGTGTTTGCATCCAAATTGCATACTACGTGGTTAGTGTGAAACAGGCATTAAAATAAAAGCATGAAGTAGTTAAAAACATCAGAAGCTTCTGCTTGAAAGACTTCTGTTATTTTAGAGCTGTAGCAATTCTAATTAGCAGACTTGTCCTTCACAGAGAAGAGTATATCCAAAGGGCATGGCTGCAATCCAGCTGTAATTGCGAATGTTTCTTATATTCAGCAATCACAACTGTTGCCATTGAGAAGCAGAGAATGCATTCGCCATTCAGGGAAGGATTATTTTAGTGAACCCAGCCCTCTAATGAACACCTCACTATATAAGTAATTTTACTACCCAGTGTTAAGCAATGCGTGCATATGCATTTCCAAGGATCAGGCACTTAGCAGCAGGAGGCAGGGGTGGTGCTGACCTCCCAGCATCTCTGTGCAGAAAACAGTGTTCTGCCTCAGTGGTCCCACAAATTCTAGTTAAGTTTGTGAAGCAGGTCACATCATCGTAGAATGGCAAGTATCTGTACTTCATTCATAATTTCGATAGTATTTGGGGGGATTCCCAGTGTAGTGGATTTCCTTCTCAACATACTGGTATGATTGTTTCAAGTTTGAAGTTGGTAGTGATGAGGGCTTCTGTTCAGCAGCCCAAAGCCAAATATTTGCAGCAGTAGCTGCCTGCTGTTCTTTCTGCTGGGAGAGTAGAGGGTCCTCCACATGCAAATTGGGGAATGCCACTGCTGGATATAACCTCACAGAGAGACAGCTCTTGCTGAGCACACTCATTTGGGAACAGAGAGGGACAGATAATCTGCGCTCCGCACCCCCACCCCACCCCGTTGCTTTCTCACAGGAAAGAATCTGTCTCCTGCCCATGATCTGCTTTTGGAAATAAAGTGGTTCAGTCCAAGCAGGATAATTTCTCTGCATTTTTTCAGATTGTCATTTAGAACAGTTTCATCATGTTCCGACAGCTTTTATGAGTGTGCATGCAGTTTGAGAGCATTTTTAGAGAAACATTATGCAAACATTCAAGTCAAGATATAAAACATCTTCAAGCTAGATTTTTAGACACGGCAAAAAACAACTCTTTTTTCTTTTTTTTGGGGGGGTAAATGTGACTTGAGGAGACAGGACAGGAAAGTCTATTATCAGTATGACCAGTCATCTAAGTTTAAAAAAACAAACCAACGGCTCTGCAGTACAGCAGGATGGGGGTTGCTGGGTTCTGAGGGAGGCATTTCAACTGCTTTTACTTTGTACTTGTTGCTGAGAAGAAGGAAGTTGCCTTAAACTATTGATGAAGGATAGTTTTGCCAGCCAGTGCACTGATGCTGGAAATACGTTGCAGCTTTTACTCCTGGTGGCGAAGTTGTGGACACACGTAACTGTGGAACTGGACCATACCCACAGTGCAGGTACTGCTGCAGTGTGTTTGCTAACTATCTTGAACTGTATTAGAGAAAGGAGTTAGTGAAGATCACAGTACAGGGCATCCAGAGCTCTCCTTTGGTATTTGTGCATTTAGCATGGGCAGGTTTTGTAGCCACACTTCTGTTGTTAGAGCCCTGCAACTCCTCCTGTTTTATGCCCGCAGAGTTTAGATCTCCGTTGTGTGCCTGGGTGCTGAAAGGGATTCGCCTTGGCACAGTTGGTGGACCCTTGTGCCACTAGATTGTGTGATTAGAAGGGGATAAATACAGACAAAGCGTTTTGGTTTGGTACTTGTGATCAAGCTTAGTTCTGCAAGGCTCTTGGGCAAAGATATTAATGATGATGTACTTGGTAAGTACTACATGGAAAATGTTATAATATTGAGAGGGAGACTGACAATTCCTATAAGCGTGGGAATAATCCTAGCCAAGGTAACTGAATGACTCAAATTAAACTCCTGCTAAGGCAAGGCCTGTAGGAGCTTCTCAAAATATGGAGGAAATACTTCAGGTTATTCAGATTTGTACTTCTAATAAAATAAAAGAGAAAATCCCATCCTCCTCTTTTATCCTAAACCCTCACTCTGTGTTTTCCTACTAGCATGTATTACAAGTGATTGTTTTTTGAGGCAAATGTTTTACATCTGTCATCTAGGGCTGATGGTCTAAATGACGTGAAATGGAAAAAAAATAATTCCATCTATTGACTCTGTGCAGCATTTTATCAGACTCATTGGAACTGAATTCACCATCTGTGCCTTTTTGTCAGGGTCAGTAATAGCTTTTCCTAAGCATTTATTTGTTAGAGAGCTCTGTTTTCCCTGCAAGGTAAGTAACCTTAATACATGTGCCAATGTACATTTTGAACAAAATTATGGAGTAGTTGCTACGCAGTGTACATTTTTTTCTAGTTCTGTCTTTGCAAAGAAGTTAAAAACCTAATTTTTTGAACGAGTGACACTAACCATCTTTTCTTTGCTTCTATGCTATCTGAGACAGATTATTCCCAGAGCACCTTGTGCATTGTGAGGCTTTCTTAAATAGACTTCGTTAAAGCCGGTATACCAGAAATGTCACTTACGAGTTATATTACGGGCTAGAGACACCTCTAATTGGAGCACCATGTCCCATGTTTACATCGGCAATAGGATACAGCTCCCTTGTGGTGTACTAGAAAAGACAACTTCAGATTATGTTGTGCATGAATTTACCCCTGCTTGAATTTGGCAGTCTTAAAAAAGGCAGCCGTTGCTTTTGGTCCCTAGCAAAATAGCTCCCTCCGGCTGAGCAGTGGGGGCTAGCATTTAGCCCTGGATGTACCTGTTGATGTTGCACTTTCTCCTTCACTGCCTCCTTTTAAAACTCTTCTTACTTTCATCTCTTTGATGCACTTTCCCCTCCTCCTTTTCCCAATTTTGGGACAGTTCTGGATCTCCTTGAGGAGCAGGTGCTTCTGATCAACTTCAGGAAAAATAATCTCTGTGGTCATGTTCCTTCTCAGCTCCAGCCAGATCTGGCTGCTGCTTTTGCTCATTAAAGCGAGGATGCAAACAGCAGCAGATGCCTGTTGGTGGTAATTAGATAAAAGAAATGAGTATCAGGAATGCTGCAGTGAGAGGGGAGGTGCTTTCCAGACAGGTTGGAGAGGGATCATTCCCATTTTGAAGGGCTGCTATTAGACTTTCCACAGCCCTGCTTTTCTGACTGTTTTGCTAATTAAGCAAATGCACCTCCTGTCCTCTGTCCTTCTAATTTCTTTCTGTCTCTTTTTGACTTTTATATGTCCCTCATTCTCCTCTCTTCCTATTTTCATTTTACATGGCACTGTTAGGTGTTAGTTAGTTATTGTTAATCTGCACCCCTGTGTAGTGACAGTCACTTGGAAAAAATGATTTCTTCCTGGCTTTTGTTTCCTAGAGTGTGGCCTCAGCTGCCTGGGGACACAGAGGAGTAAGTGACCTTCATTGCAGCTTGTGCTGCAATAGCTGTGTTTCAGGGTGGTTCAGCTGCAAGCTCACGGGCTGGCTGTGGCTTTTGAGACAGGTTGTCTTCTCCTCTAACTAGAGGAGGTGGGAGGTCGCTGCATAGAGCAGCATGAGACAGAGAGACAGGGAGGAAAAGCTGTTGATTAAGAAGCAGTAAAGGATGAGCAGCCTTACATTAGTTGCTGTGCTGGGCTCAGGGAGGGCAGTGGGCCTGGATGTCTCCTCCTTGCATCTTCAGCCACAGAAAAGTCATCTTTGGACGTGGAGGGGCTGTGGACAAGTGAGCCTGGGACGGGTAAGGACATGGTGACATCTTGCTTTTTAGGCCAGTGCTTTGACTGACCTAGTAGCCTGAAAATAGGCAGAGGTAGTATGGCCATTATAAATGGCAGGAAGGCTGTTACGGCAGGGCTGCAGGAGAGAGATGCCACAAACACTGGGGAGCCTCAGAAACATCCTCTTGTGCTTTATCCAGATAGACACCTAACTTGTTGGTAGGCTTCAACCCTACTGTATCCCTATCTCAGGATGAGATGTGAATGGTTTGCATTTAAGATGCCTTTAACAACAAGCTACAAGGAAGTGCTCCGTTATGTATTAAGACTCACAGTTCTTTGAAAACTGTGAATATGGTGCAAACTCCTTTTATGTTTAGCGGGCGTGTGCAAAGTCCACTCCAGCAAGCTGGCTTTGTGTTTTGCTATTACTTTGCAAGGTTCTTAGCTGTCGAGTGCACTCTATCAGCAGCTATGTGTGATTGCACTGTTATATTCCAACTGTGGCAAGCTCTCCTAATAAGCATTTTTTCATGGTGTTCAATTTAGGCTTTTCCTCTTGTGCTGTTGCTGTACGGGTTGGAAATCCGTCATCGACATGACCAGTTTCCTGTTCCAGTTTGTCTGTTACAAGCTGCCTGGCTGCTCGGGGTGCAAGCACTCCCCTTCTGTGCTGTTACCCAGGAGCGTGCTGAGCCAACGTGGCTCACCTGAGACCTTTTCAATGCAGAGCGGGAGCTGGTGTGTCCCATGCTGGCGAGTGCAGCTTAGTTGAGGATGTATACAGCGCTTTAGAGGTCAGCATGGGAGCCCTGGGCACTGAGAGGCTATTTCAGCCCAGGTTTTAAGGGCAGCCTTGCCCAGAAGGCTTTGGTGGTAAGCAGAAATCAGCTGTACCTCAGAGTAGCTAGAAGGAAATACAGGTACTTATTTATGAAGTTTAATGGGGACAATGTTTTTACAAAGACAGGGATAAACAGAAATTAAAAAGGCTGCACAATAATCCTGTTATCTACCTTTCTGTCTATTTGGGTTAGCTCCACATGCTCCTCTCTCCTTGCAGCATGTTCAGGGCTTCCTGGTGGAGGCTTTTATGTTCTTTATTTTCATCCAGGTATTGTGCTTGCAGACGACGATCTGGATCTGGGAAGTCTTGGCTCCCTTCTAGGCTTCCAACTCGGCTGTGGGTTTTTTCAGATGCAAAACCTTCCCTCGAGAATTTCTTAATCCTTATTTTGATTGGGAAGATATTTTGGTGTCTCTCACAGTAGTTAATTGGCTGCCCTTTTTTGCTTTGGGAAATTATGAAGTCCCTTGGACGTGGCTGGATGAGATAAGAAACTGCCCAGACAGTTAAATTGAGTCCATTCAGGGTTTAGCCAAGCAGAAGAGCCCTTCTTAGCAAATGAAGCAGAATGACAATAACTCTTTCCTTCCAGGCTATACGGTGACCAACTCTCTGAGCAGACCGTTTTTGCATTATGAATCCTATGGCCCCTATAACCACTTAACTTGCTAATGACATTTTAGGCAGTTATGTAACTGGGCTGAACATGGGCAGCTTGCTTTGGGCTCTCATCTGAGGGGAAAAAAAAGTACAAATCAGTATGTTGTGAGCCACAGCTCTCAGAAAATCAGTTATGTCTTTCAAGGAGACTAATTCAGAAACACTGTTAGGTAGTTGATCGGTCTGATGTATTTGATGTAAAGTTCAGTAAATAAAGATGCTAAGTAGGATGGCGTATCATTTTACAGTGACGGTAATAAACCATTCCAGTGAATTCTTTCTGTGTTTCTAATGCCATACTTGGTTTGCAATACCCTGCCCTCACATTATTTTCTTACTTTTCACAATAAGCCATGAAGTGCTAGTTATCACAGAGGAGTTAGGTCTTCCCACAGATTGGCTTAGGGGAATATTTTAATGCATCTGTGGCTGTATCCTTGACTGTCTTTCCTGATGCTGTAATTCGAAAGCAGATGACAGCTGCAGATAAAACGTATGACATAGCGTGTGATTCACGTGGGAATGGAAGAGGAACCTCTGAGAAATATACTCCCTCTTCAGAGAGAAACATCAACATGTACAGTTGAGTACGTCACTTAATGAGCTTCCTTAGTCTGCAGGTCAGACCTGACATTAACTGAATTGACTTGGAATAATTTTGATCGGATGGCTTAAAAGGTCATACGTAAATTGAGTTTTGTGGTCGCAGATGACTTTCTAATGGATTACAAGCTTTATCATGAAAGCATCGGGTTCAATCAGTTTATACTTACAAGGGGCTCTGACTAAGACTGATTAGGTAAAATTAAAAAAAGCAGAAAGCCAGGCTGAATTTCTCTTAGGGTTCATGGGGCTTAATTTCTTCTTAGACACTGAGACCCCTTCAGTTTGGGGATTATCTCCCAAGCAAAATAATCACATTCCATGATTATTCCATTATTCCATCTAGGGGCGTCTGAAGCTAAACAGGATGAAGTACTGGACAAAAACTTGTCAAGAGCAATCCAGCACTAGTAGTAAAATGGACTGAATAACCTTAGACTGTTTGAAAAGGCCATGTTTACCATGTCAGCAGAGAGTACACTGCGAAGTCTGGCATATTATAATTATTTTGCTCCTAGTGTACAAAAATACTGCAATGCCTCAGGTATCTCCTGATAAAAGCTGGTATGGCTGTGCTGTATTTCTGTTCCTTGGATCTCATATTAATGTAGAGGGACACCATTTTCACCCTGAATTTTTACCTTCCAGCTACCTCAGGACAGAGATATTCTAGCCAGTTGTACAGCTGACGAGGACATGGGGGCTTGTTTTCTTTGACCAGAAAACAATGTTTTTCATGTTTGAAACCCATCTTGGTCGGGATATGTATGAACCTTTTCCTTCTTGCCACTAATAGAATTAAGGGAAAAGAAGTGTTCAGACAGACAAATGCAGTATTAGTGTAGTAAAGGACACGCAATAAAATTCTGTGGAAGGGTTGCAGGACCTGGTTAATGGTCATAAACATTTTACATGCGTGTTAATCCCACAGATGCTCCTTGGCTGGTTAGCTGCTCGCATCTTTGGAATTGGGTGTTTGTGGAGGGAGTGACGGTGGTGGATTTGCGGGCAGTTGTTTTATGAAAGCTCATTCACGGGAATGTGACTGCTCTTGAGGATCCAGTTGATGTATTCTCACAGACTAGGGAGCGAATGTAGCACCAACTTGAGTGGAGAACTGCGTTCTTGAAAGTCAAACCTGAGTCTGGTTCCCTTTGTAGCTGTTTCAGATTCATATTTTCAGATTCCAAGGTTGACAGTCTTTGTTCTGTAGCCTTATTTGAGCCTTTAGGTCCTCCTGGGTTGGCAGGCTCTGTAAAACCACAGATGTTCTCTCAGTGTTTAGTCCGCAGTTGCTGAAATAATTGCACAATCTATGTATTTCATGTATTTATTCAGATATGATATTTTTGTTTACTATTTACTGTTCCTGCAGCGTTTACATCTGAATTAAAATTACTTCATAATTGGTTTGCGTTACTAGGTAATGATGACTTGTGGGAATAGCTATATTTCAATCTAGAAGGTATTTGGGTAATGTTTTAAGGGCAAACAATTTCTTGTCTCTCACTTTTTGGAACAACAGAGCTAGTTTATGTTAGTTTGAAAGTGATTTTCATTTGTTATGGTAGGTCATACTGAATAGTGTGTGACAGAATGACTCAAGTTTTAATAAATTATGTCCATATGGTTGGCTTGTTTTGAAAAGCAGTTTGAAAAATAATATGGACCAAAGCATAAGTCTCTACTCCTTTTTCCTTCTTGCTATGCAGAGGAGAGGGATTGTTTTTGGAATGCCTTAAATTAGTTGTTTAGAATCAAAAGTGCAAAAGGTTGCATGTTGTTTATACGTTGTAATTGTTTGTTTGTTTGTTTATTTCTTATGAGTGGTATTGAGAAGTGTGAACCGGACATTGAAAGCAGGCTGTTTCTGTAGAGGCTGATCATGGCTGGTGAGCCTGCATTAAGAAACCCATTTGACTTTAGAGAGTAATTATAGGGTAGTCAGTAAATATTCCAGTCTTCCCACGTGGAGTATTTGTAGTTCTGGCTGGTGGATATTTACGGAAGAAGTTTGGGATAATAGAGCATAGTAAATGAGAAGATTAGTTAAGCAGAGGATACAATGAAACTGTCAAAAATTATGATGAAAAAAGCAAACAAATCCTTCTAATAAACTTTTCAAACTCAATAGACATCTGGTTTTGACTCAGAAAACTACTGTCATCGTAAAACTGAGGAACTGCAAAGCTGCCTGGGGCATGGGGTGGAGGAGATGGTTGGCAGTCTTTGGGTGAACATCTTTAGAAGAAAAATAACTTTTTGCCTGAGATGTTATTGGGAGAAAGTTCCCATCTGTTCCCCCCCCCGCAAGTTTATTTAAAAGAGATGAAAATTTGAACACTTCATATTTTCTGTAGCCCAAGAACCAGACTGTTCAGTATTTGGTCATCAAGGACTGAAAAACTTTATCTATGAAAATCTGAGTGATTCTGCCAAGCAAGCGTTCAGCAAAAAAGCTTCCTTCTCACATTCTTTGAAATTTGCTACTCGGTAGCGGATGCATAGTAGATATAGTAGATTTGCAGCCATATCTAGGCATGAGCATGGAACAGCAGGTATGAACCTAAGGAGTGCTTTAACCGCTGGAGAGAGTTGCTGGGAGCGGATCCTTCAGTGGTGGCTGTAAGCAGCAGGCTGGGAAGAAATGCTGTCAGCCTCCTGGGCCTGGGGAGCGCCAGCCCTGCCTTCCCGGGAGCAAAGGTCTGGACCCTGGGCATGCTGTTACATAGATTAAGGGTCTTAACAAACTAACTGCTTTGTGCTTTAATTTAGGGTTGAAATGTGGAACTGTCTAGCACGTTTCTGTTGCAATATGGCAACAGAAATAACAATAACCCTGAAAAGCAGGTTTTAAAATTTGTTTTTAGTTTTCTTTTAAAAATAGAGTGCAGCAGATACAAAGAATACAGCAGCACCAGAGCTTCCTGTAGGCAAAAACGTTTGCCACTCTGACCTTCATTTACAGCATTCATTTATCACATTAGTGGGAGGGCTGGATTCAGGTCACCTTGTGGGATCCTTCAGACATTCGTCTTACTGTAGGTAGTGCAAGCCATATCTAAATGCTTCTGGATTACAGGTCCCATAATAATTGCTCATAATCTGCATATGGTGCGACACTCAAGATGCCTTTCTGAGCTGACAAGCAGTGAGGGAGAAAACAAAGCATAGTAGCAAACAAAGGTTGAAGAGAGTCAGCGAGCACAGCCTGCAGATCTGTGCAGGTGACTCCTCTGTTGGTTCACACATCAATTTGACCTGTTTTAGGGCTGGATCACAGCAGAGCATGTGGAGAACTTGTGGCCATTTTTCAGCTGTGGTGCTGCCCATTTCCTACTGTGGAAAAAAGAGACAACACAGAAATTAGCAGTTATCATAATGAAATAAAGATTGAGAAGCAGACTTTCTGTCACCTTATGTCCCGTCTCTTACATGCTCTAGCTTGTCCATCCATTACCTCATATTAGTAGGGCAAGATGCAGGGTCTGTTAGACTGGGCTGTGGGGAAACTGAAGTCTGCATTTATTACACCCAAAACAGCTGAAATAGACCAATAAGGTACAGGCTAACTCCAATAAAACCTGCAACTTAATATGATTACAGCAGAGGAAAACAATTCCACTTTAATTACAGACTAAAGAAACATCCTTATTTCTGTTTTTGAATAATGTAAAACAATTTCCAAATTTTCTCTGGCTTTAAGTACAGAAATGAAGATCTGTTCAGTGGAGTATTTCACAAATGTGACACAATGTGGAAACTTGGAATATTTTATGTGTATAATAAGGTTGGTTTGTTTTATATGGAAAAAATATTCACTGCTTCTGCAGTGGCAATTTATATTCCTGCAAGACTGCTCTCTGGATGAAGAGTGAGTTTTGCTTGTAAGTGGAAGCAAGGGCTTAAACTGCCGGACCATCTTCTTTGTATTACTCTTAACATTTAATTTATTTGTAATACCACATGTAGTGATTCAGACACAATGTAGATCTAACAAGCACTTCATTAAGAATTTGGAGTCTAATCCATTAAGAGTTTTGTATAAGGCTTCCACCATATTTGTGGTGTTTCCATATGTAACAAGCAGAGAAAAATGAGCAAGTACCGATCTGGTCATTTGGCAGTTCGGTTGTATCCCCCCCTGAGATGGGGCATCACATCTTTGGGGAGCGCTTCTGTCAGCTGAAGCTGGAGGCATCGGGGGTAAATGGGTCTCGCTCTTCTTCTGCCCCATCCCTCCCGGAAAACAGGCAGGTCTTCTGGGAGGTTGGGCTCCTTGTATGCCTCTCCCTCTCTCACAGCAGGGCCGGGGAGCTGAAGGGAGAGGGTGCTGGAGGGCTGGCTAACTAGTAAGGGTGAGGGACAGATTAATGCCAGTTTTAATCCTTGAAAGGAGGGGTGTGGATCTAGGAGCAAAAGTCTGCCTTGTGCTGGTCCTGAGGTGGTGCAACCAGGCTATTTCCTTTACTGCGTTTGCTAAGATTTTAAAGAATGTTAGTTATTTTCCTTTTAAAATAGAATTATCCAGAAAAACTTATTATTTGAGGAAGAGGGATCCAAACTGCTTTTGTAGAAATTACTCACTAACCATTTTAAAGCCTAATGCTCTGTGCTGTCTCTCGACAACTGGATTTAGTATTAACAGAGAGAGAAAAGATGGTCTCTAATTTACTGTGTTTTCAGCTGAGACTGAGGAGTAATGGGGAGCTGATTTACAGCGGTGAGTTGTGCGGAGAAATCTTGTGCTCTGTAGAAGACAACCCTCTGTGTGCAGAGAAGGCGCTGTGTGACTAGCGCTCCTTTAAGGGAGCAGCTGTAAATGGGGATGGCTTGCTGGGATCATCCCTACTGTGATGCAGTCCTTGAGACAATTTCTAAAAATATATGAAAAATGAACTGTTGTTTCAAATGAAACCGGGGGGGGAGGGGAGGACAAAGGGAGTAAATAGCTGATTAAAATGACAGTTGTTAAAAGCTGGTTTCAGGGAAAACAAAACCCCTTGAACTGGACTAAACATTGTTTTAGTAAAAAATTCTATTATAGTGAGGAAAAAAATATGACTTAAACATTTGTAAATGTCCAATTAAGCTTCCTCAATTCATAATTCTCTAAGATTGGTGGGCCTACTAGGAAAACTCTTCTTAAACGTGCTGGCTTTTGGGTAGGTTGATACATCTTTCAAATACACAAAATGGGAAATTTAAGGTAGAAGAAAGAGTGATAAATTAGCAGTGCAAATATATTCACCAGTCTCAGTACAGATGGCATGAAAGGTATCATTAAATTGACCCTGGTGAGTAAAACCCCACTGTTTTAGGCTTTGACTACTCCCAATGCATCTTTCAAAATCTGGCAATCTTACAAGCACTGAGGCTGGATTTCTCTCTAGTTGCTGGTGTTTATGCATAGATGTTGCTGTTGTCAGGTACACAAGGACTGTTGGGATACCTGCTGTCGCTGCAGGACCTGGCTGTCGTTCAAGAAGGCACTCAGTATATGACTAAATTTCAGATGCCAAAATTGCTGTTTGGAATTTTTGTTTGTTTGTTTGTTTGTTTTTGTTTGCTTTTTTGCCTGTGTTTTAAGGTGAGCAGCAAGTGCTCAGGTTTTGCTATTAAAACCATGAAACAAAATTAAAGGGCTTAAAAACAGCCTCTTCTTTTCCCCTGATAATATGGTTATGAGCAGGAAAAACAAAGATGAGACCGGTTCAGAGAATTTACTGAATTCTGTCCGTATGAACATGCAAGGCCATAGTGTAACCTCTCTATACAAGGTAATGGTCTAAACGTCTGTTAGTGTGGTTAAGAGCTGAATGTGGTGGAAACATTTTGGAGCTGTGATTGTGTGCTGGAAGTTTCCATCAGGATGTGGATAAATGCAAACCTCAAATAAGTGTTACTTTCTCCTTCAATTCAAAAGTGTTGTCTGCTGAAGATGCTAACACCAGCAAAATGCTCTTCTCTCAAATAACTGTTTTCCTTTAATGTTAGAGCATCTCCTTTCTGTTTTTTTTCTCTAGCTGTGCAGTAGGTTGCACAGATGGCCTAGCGTAAGGAAGAAGGAAAATAAGGATGATGCTTTCTGATGGATTTATTTGTATACAAGTCCCAGTGGACCTAAGTATTAAATAACTTCATTTTTCTTAAGTTGTCATGAGTGTACAGAAGACTGGGCACACGTCACTAAAGCTGGATTATTTTTTTTTTAGTAGATAAAATGGATTTTAGTCTTAAAGTGGATTTTTAGTAGAAGCTTGTAAATGACTGAACTTGAGTTTCTGAAAAGCGTAACATACTGGGGGAGAGAAGGAAATGTTGGCTGAGTAGCAAATAATATTTAAAAAGAAATCTTGAAGATGCTGTTGAGACTAGCAGATAGAAATTGCCTCTACCTATTACTTTTTACACGCAGAAGTGTTTGAACTGATAATATGAAGTATTATTGGCTCTAAAACCTGCCTGTCTGTCTTGTGAGCAAGTGATGAAAGTCAATGTACCAGAACCCTGGTGGTCAATACCTGCTGAAAAGCGGTTCTCCGCTAATCCTCCATTATAAGCTTTGGTTGCCTGCTAAATGTCAGGAGGAACGGACTGGTCAGAAGGAGGTTAAAGAGCTCACCTCATATCAACATAGGTTATTACACTTTGATTTTTCACTTCTTTTTTGTTTCTATTGGTGTCAACTGCTCAGCTATCACAGGGAGAGAGGAAGGTATCTTTCTCTCCAGTTTAAACAGCTCCATTTAAAAGAGCTCTTACAGCTCCATTTAAAATGCAATCACTTTATATGCTTTCTAATGCAAAGATGTCTTGGCTGAAGACTTAGCTGAAAGTGATATGTTTGCATGCAAAACCCTGGAGATGGGCTCTGAACCTTTAAGTATAAAGGGCTAGTCAATAGTTTTGGAATTGCCTCTGTCAGTGAGTGACAGTGGTTGAGATGCTGTGGAGTTGCAGCTACAGGGAGGAATGGCATGTGTTACGGAAGTGTGGCCTCCCTGGGGTTGCAATTTTGGTATTTTAACTTCCTCCTTCAGCTACTGGACAGGAGGATGAAATGATCCCTCTTTTCTTTGTTCTTACTTATCGACCTTGGACACTCTATCCGTAGTCATTAACCCCAGCCGGCAACTGAGCACCCCACAGCTGCTCGTTCACTCCCCCCTGGTGGGATGGCAGAGAGAATCAGAAGAGTAAAAGTGAGAAAACTCGTGGGTTGAAATAAAGGCCATTTAATAGGAAAAGCAGAAGCCATGCACGCAAGCAAAGCAAAACAAGGAGTTCATTCACTACTACCCCTCGGCAGGCAGGTGTTCAGCCATCTCCAGGAAAGCAGGGCTCCATCACGTGTAACGGTTACTTGGGAAGACAAATGTTGTCACTCCAAATGTCCCCCCCTTCCTTCTTCTTCCCCCAGCTTTACATGCTGAGCATGACGTCATATGGTATGGAATATCCCTTTGGTCAGTTGGGGTCAGCTGTTCCGGCTGTGTCCCCTCCCAACTTCTTGTGCACCCCCAGCCTACTCGCTGGTGGGGTGGGGTGAGAAGCAGAGAAGGCCTTGACTCTGTGTCAGCACTGCTCAGCGGTAACAAAAACATCCCTGTGTTATCAACACTGTTTTCAGCACAAATCCAAGACATAGCCCCATACTAGCTACTATGAAGAAAATTAACTCTATCCCAGCCAAAACCAGCACATTGTGTTATTTCTAGCTCATTGTAGAGTTACATAAATGCTTGTGCTGGAAAAGTGCAGAGGGTGGGAATACGTTGCTAGAGGGCTGGGGGCAAAGCAGAGGTCCTTTCCTTCTACCCCTCCTGACAGCAGTGCCAGCTTCAGTGGGAGCTGGGTTAGAGTCCTAGAGTTTGGGAAAAGGTGCTACTCTTCCTCCTCTTCCTACTTTTTCTTTTGCAGTGTTTCCTGTGTCTGCCTTCACCTACCACTCGGTGTTCTCACAAGCCACAGATTGAAGTTGATGTGGTTTTTGTTTATTTCTGTGTGTCGTGTCCCCCCCCAGTGTTGCTGGATCCTGCCACATCTGAATTGTAGACATCCCAATTTCACTCTATTGACAAGGTGACAGGCAGCTCTGGAGGTACCAGAGATACCAGCAGTCTCTGGAAGAATCCCAGCATTCATTAGCATTTGGAAATTGCTTGTCTCTTACCCACCAAGATTATTAACTCATGTGTGGTAGAGAGAGTTTAAATTCTGCAGAAGTAAACAAAAAAATGTGGGCTTGCTAAAGAAAGCTTTCCAGGCACAGGTAATTGAGAAAACGTTTGGGGTTTTGGTTTTTTTTTTCATACTTAAGGAATGCTTCTATTTAAGGGGGACTTTCCTGGACACGTGTCCTTTCTTCATAGACCACTTTGTGTATTTTTCAGTGTGAGATATATTTACAGTTTAATCGCAAACTGATGCTTGACAGTGAAAGTTACTGTAACTGAAATCACCTATCAGTAACTTTAAAGACGACACTGTAGTCTTGTCTTTCTGGGCATCTTCGTGAACTGAAGCATGAAAGCATAATCTAGTGGTGTCTAAATATAGAACATAATTTCTTTAGAACTGCAAATACTGATATCCTCTAGAGACGTGTTTGGTTATTGTCAAGTTGTTCTACACATGTATGAGCATGTAGGCAACTCGGTTTCTGTATAGCGTCTACAGTATTCTCTCATATTCTTCTAGTTCAAGACAGGTATACACAGAGGAAACTGGAAACAATGGTGGAGAGATTTTGGTCTTCTGGTTGCAGAAAAGCAGTATGGTTTGGAGCGGGGAGAATGAAAAGACTTCCTGAAAAACCAACAGAGCAGGTAGTGTAGTATGCTATGTGTGGGAAGTTAATTAAATGCTTTGAACACAGAAGGGAAGTTTTAAATGCCTGGTGACTCCCAGATGGAATGGAATTGGACCCACAGGTTTGCAAGTGGATCGTCTTTGGGTATCAAGTCAAAGCTGGACAGCCCTTTAAGAAATGGGGAATGAGCGGTATCTTTGGTGGGACTGAAGGTGGAGCGTGTGAGACACGAGTGAACAGTCCCAGCTCTGGAAAAGAATTGTGTGGGTTCAGTGCCTGTGAGAATGAAGGTGGCTTTTGTGGTTGCCTTAATAATGGAACTATAAAATAAACCCTGCAGGCCACTGAACGATGGAAATCAGTTGTAAAGGATGTGCTAGCCTTTACTTACAAATATATGCAAGAAAGTATATTCTATTCAAGCTTTAATTTTAGGAGATGCTAATAAAAATGAATTATATATGGAAAATATTTCTATTTGTGACTGAATCTTCTTTTTATTATGTGTGTGTTTCCACATGTGTGCATCTTGCATACTGATAAGTATGGTCTGTTTGCATGTACACCTTATGCTGTTTAAAATCACAGCAACACAAGATTTAAAAAAAAATTGAAGATGTGATTCGCTACATAAATAACCCTTTTATCCCAGTAAGTACTTTTTTGAAGTTTCAAAGAGGAGTTTGTTTTAATAGAGCATCTCGATTCCGAATGATCGTTTTGCATAGTAAGGTGTACGTATGCTCAAACCTTGGCTAGTAATTAGCTTTTCTTATTATCAGCTAGGAAACTTGCCTGGGGACCTGAGACACTAAATTGACATAATTGCCTTGTGATATGGAGATGGATATTTGTTTTTCCACAGACTTACCTTTCATGTTGTTGAAAATATATTATTGATCCATTTCCAAAGAAAGAACAGTAGAAAGATCAGAGAAATCAGACAGTATGGGCTGTACAACCAGATAATAAAAGGCTCAGGTCAAAGAGTTTGAACTCTAAATACTGTTTGTTTTCATTGAGTGACTACTAGGGTCATGATG